>NW_006159625.1:840364-885486 GCF_000334495.1 Tupaia belangeri chinensis
ATATATATATATTATACAAGACCAACATATGTATTATTATCTTTTTTTTTCAGAAAAAATCTCTTGAAGTGATTGATTATTCACTACATTTCTTTGGTAATGAAATTGAGGTTCTGAAACATATTGGCTCAACTACAGTTAACAACACAGAGTGAAGTCAGGATGGGAAACTGGATCAAAGTCTTTTACCCTCTCAGCTGCCTTATGGTGGCATTAACACCTAAAATGCTGGATGCAGATTCTGAACTTTTTTAGTATTTTAAGCAAAATGACTATGCAATTATAGCTTTATGCAGAAGTTATTTCAAATAATTTACTTAAAAAATGAGAAAGGCAATTAAAATGAGCATTTATAGAATTCTTCAAGCGGTATACTAAGATCTTCTGTAATGTTATGTTATTACCCATATATTCAGCCAATATTTCTTGAGTGTGTTTTAGGCTCTGGTGAAATGTCAGTGAAACTTACAAACTATCTGTCCTCTTGGAGCTCAGGCTCTTCTCAGGGAGAAAACAAATCAACACATAAACAGTAAAGATAACATTATTTTAGGCAAGGTAAAAATGTTAAGACACAATCACAATTTGTAGGATTGCTTTGTTTTGTTTTGTTTTTCACCAAGTTTGTCTAGAGAGGAACCTCCAACAGAGAGGACATCTGTGCATGCCTGTGAATGAAACCAAGGAGTGTGTGAGTCTTGTGAAGACTGGAGTCCAAAGAGAGGGAACAGCACTTGCAGAGGCATCAGGTGGGCATCTGGCATATTCCATAATAAAACAGAGACCAGCGTGGCCCAGATGAAGACAGTAAAGCAGAGAGTGATGGATATGGGCTAAGCAAAAACCAGGCCATCAAGAACTTGCAGGTTATGGTAAAGGGTTTGGATTTTACTCCAAGTGAGACAGTAAGCCATTAGATGGCCTTAAGAATAACATGCTGTGATCCAGGTGTTAAAATACCATCCTTGCTGCCATTTGAAAAATAGTCTCTAGGGAACATGAATATACAGACAAAAATGAATTAATAGGCCACTGATGAGAACTGAAGACAATGACAGTGGCCTGAACTGGGATGAGAACTCTGGAAGTGATGAGAAGTGCTCAGATTTTGAAGGTAGAGTTTATTGACATTCCGGGCATGAAGTTAGTAAAGAAAAGAGAGGAGTCAAAGACAATATACAGGGCCAACCCATGGCATGGTGGTTAAGGAGGCTGAATCCCAAATACTAACTACATAGTTTGAGTCCTGGACCCATGGCCTGAAAACCATGTTGGGCACATGGGAAGCAGATGGGAGAAAAGGAATTGATGGAGGCATGACCGGTTCCCCACGCAGAGTACTTTCTCAGTTTACCTCTCTCTCCCTGTATCTCTGGTGAGCGCACATGCCCTGGGGCTTAAATTAAAAGGAAAAAAAAAAAAAAGAGAGAGAGAGTGAATAATACCCAGGTTTGGGATCTGAAAAACTGAATAAATTTTAGTAACATTTGTCAAGATGGGGAAGACTCAGAGAAGAACATGCTGGTTGTCTGATATTGAGTACTATTTCCACACCTTTACTGTTACGTCGAGCTGTCAAACAATATAAGCTTGGAGTTTAGAGGAGAGGTTAGAGTTGGAACTTAAATTTGGCAATTATCAGTGTGTATCAATCGCAGTTAAAGCTGTAGAGTACAAGATCATCTTAAAAAAAAAAAAAAAAGAGAGCAGTACCTCAAGACTGAGTCCTGGTACTAACCAATACTTAGAAGCCAGGTTCTCAGGTAAGAAAAGCCAAGGCGCATACATTGGGGGACAGGGAGGGGTGAGAAACCAAGTGATGGAAGCGTCAGGAAGGAGACAGTGATGCACTTGAGCTTTACAACTGAGCTGGAGAAGAGTGGACTATCAGCCCAGTTGAGGCAGTGTGGCAGTGTGCTCTAATTGATGCCACACTAGCCGAGGCCACAGGCCTGGTCTGATCCCAGTTCACACCCAGACCTGGGTCCAGTGGCACACCTGTAATCCTGGCTACTCGAGCAGCTTAGGCAGGAAGAGAGGTAGTTATGCCCAGCACAGGCAGCAGAGCAAAACCCTGTCTTAATAACAAACAAAATAAGCAAACGAAAAGACCCTAAACTACCTGCTTATATATTTTTAAAACAATTGAAGAACATAAAAATGAGAGGTCAATTCATCTACCCTCAAATCAAACAGCTAATGAGTAATATAGCTAAAATGGTGCCGATTCAAAAGATCATTTCCACATTTTCAGAAAATATGAAAATTAAAATATAGAGATAAGAACTATTACAGAACCATTCTGAGTGCAAAATTTGTCAAGCTAATCATTCACAATCGAACCATTCTCATCTATTTAATAGAAAAAAACATTTAACAATTAACAGTCTCATTTGGGGAGGAGAACATAAATTCACAAAGTTGCTTGTCCTTACCAAATCCATCTGTATTCTCAAATTTGCATAACCATTTGTCATTGTACATTAATACCCTTGATATAAGTATTTGTTCTGTCCTCAGACAAATTCGACTAGTATGTTACGTAGATTTATACTATCATAAATCTTCTCACTCAGTGACAAAACATTTTAACATTCCTAAATACTAAGCTGTAAGTAAGAATCTGTGTCATTCTAAATGTGTACACCATTGCTGTAAAACATTCTATGCCAAGTCTTATTTTATGTGAGGTAACCAAAGCTGAGGCACCTTTTGGTTGGAATCCCTTTGCTATTGCCTAAAACCATAAAATTTTTGGCAGCAAAGAGCCGCCATATGGAGAGACAATGCCTACTATTCTACGATGCAAAGTCACGAAATGAATCACAGTAATTCTCTGTGTATTGAAGTACATTTGCAAGTCTACTACCCAAAGTTCAGTTTGTTATTCTGTCTAAAAAAAAAAAAAAAAAAAAAAACTTTTTAAAACTAATTTATTTGTAAGCTTTTCAGAATAAATTCCTCAACTAGGGAAAATATGATACAAAATGTGGCTTCATTTAAACAGTATTCAGTCTGTGAGCTTTGGGCAAACAACTATACTGGAGAGAAAGCTACGAATGTCTCTAAATTTCTGTGGTTTGAATTAATCAAATAATTTTTTTATAATAATGTAGCCTAAAGTATTCAACATAATATATTGAGTGCTGGTGTACATGAATGCCAAGGTCATAGCCAAAATTAGCAGAATAAAGTCAAATATGTCACAACAAAACTAATATATAATGCATACACACATATGTATTTATTTCCAAAGCACATGTATCATATGCATGAGCCATTTAATGTAGTAACTCACTTTTTAGAAACGTATGATATTTATAAAGCCATTATTAGAATATAAATTCAACGAATCTTAATTTTGGAATCTTAAAATATTCATCTAGGCCAGGATAAAGTTAATGGAATTGTCGCTTCTGGAGTATGTCAGGAGGTAAAGAATGTGTAGAAACAATTATCATCTTAAAAGGTAACATTTCCTTTATTTATATTGACCAAAATCTACCATCCTATATTTTGCATCTACAGAGTGAAATAAATTGTTTTTCTGCATGGAGATCTTTATATTGCTTTTTCATTTTTTTTTTTTGTTTTGTATTTGCTAGGGGGAGAGAGAGAGAGAGAGAGAGAGAGAGAGAGAGAGAGAGAGAGAGAGAAAAGAGAGGGACAGTGAAAAAGATTTTTCCCTCTACTCTGCTGTTGGGATTTTGGACACAGACACAGACACACACACACAAAACCCACATACACATGCACCCAGTGTATTTTTTAAGCCTTTGGGTCTAGGACTGATGCCTCACAGTTGGCCATGTAGGATCCAGATGCCTTAACCATCATTCCAATGGCTGGCAAGAGGACTTGGATCTTCTTAAGGTGGTTTATACTGTCTCCATTGTTATGGACACTTAGAGAATGTTTGTTAAAGTCTCTACTTTTTTTTTTTTTTCTTCTTTCAATTTGCTAGAGAGTGTGTGTGCTCACTGGAAAGAGACAGAGACAGAGAGAAGGAAACTGAGAAAGCAATCCCCCGTGGGCGATGGTCACTCCAGAATCCCTTCTCCCCATTTCTCCTTTTGGGATTCTGGGCAAGCACACACAAACTATTGTATTTTGAATCAGTGGACCTAGGACTTGAACAGCACAGTTGGCTATGGGGGATAAGTCTTAACCACCATGCCCTGGCTGGCTCCTAAGTCCATACTTTTCTAGGAATCACTACTCTACCTTCTAGCCCTGCATAAGCACCACACTTATGCTGAGCCAATGAGTCTCTTCCCTAGGATTTTCCATATTAGAATCAAGAGAGTCAAGGGCAGGTAGTCATCCCTGGTGGATGTACGCACGAGCTGTCAAGTCAAAGCTTCTTTGAATTAAAAACGCAAAGTGAAGAAGGAGAATCAAACAGACATGGAGAAATCAGGAGCCATGGCAAATGTCAAGTGTCCTGATGGTTTCTGAATTCTTTGGTATTAAAAAATATTGAAGACCAAAGAATTCTTGCCCTTGGTATCCATTAGGCACTCCAAAATTCTAATAATAAGGATTTCCTTTTACTTAAACTGGTTCAACAATATTTCTATAGTTTTCAGTTAGGAGTCCTGAATATATTTTCAATTATGTCAACTAATGTTCATATGAAACAGAATAACCCAGGCACCATGACTTTCTATCAATCCTCAGAATTCTCTCTATCACTTGGTCCTATTAGTCCCCAAATTCTATTTTCTGTACAGAAGCACCACAGGGAAACAAAAGATGGGGAAGATAAAACCTGAGTTACACCATTATCACTACTTTTGGATGTATTTGGCTATAATTTAGAATTGAAGAGTAAGAAGGGGTAAGGATTAAGAGCACAGGAAAAGGCAGAGAAAGGACAGGATAAGGAGAGTTAAAAATAATAAACCAATTTTGTCATCATTATACCTCAGTTTGGCTACAATTAGACACGTCCAAATCCAGTTAATTAGGGGCCAAGCCCAGGGAACAGGTGATGAATTCTCTGGAGTCCCCTTAGAGACTTTCTCAGGCAATAATGGCACGTCTAGCTGCCATCTGCAGGCTTCACCATGGGCCAACTCCTCGGCTCAGTGTTTTCATATTTTATCTTGTTAATTCCTTGGCTTAAACATCTTTTGGGGTATATTCAGAGGAATAAAAAGACTGCTGGCTATTTCCTGGAGCCTTGCAGTATGGAGTATGGCTTTAGGTGGAGATTGAGAGGAAACGATTCTTTGCTGGTTGGCAGGTATTAAGTTCAGGGGAGTAACTGCAGGTGAGAGAGGGAGGAGGAACTGACTCACCCATGGGACCCAGGGAGTCTGTCAGTGAATTCTGTTGGACTGAGAGAAGATTATAGCTGAATACTGCATGATGAGCTAGTTCTTAGCACACAAGACATACGAATATAGAGTAAGTTTATTCTCCCTTTCAAATACTCATACCAAATATGAAAAGGCATAGTTTTCTCAGGAAGTGAAAAAAAGATGCAAAAATCATGCTAAAATCATCATAATTTAGTCACTAAAAAGTATTTCTGAGTCTATAATAGTTATTAATTATAAACAAATTGGTTGAATTAGATAATGACTATTAAAACTGTGTTATTGTTATTGTTGTTATAAACAACAATAAAAAGAGATCACACTATAGTTTTACAAAAATAGTAACAAATGAGATATAATAAGGATTTAAACATTTCAGAAAAAATAAGAAGAGAACAATTGTTCCCTAAAGCTTTTCAGCTTGTAGTAACTACTGTTTTATATTAAGTTTAAAAGGAAGAATAAAATAAAAATAAAGGAATAGTTTTGAGTAATCAAAGCCATTAAAATGCATCAGAGACAGAAGTTTTGATCAATATTTGTCAGATACATAGATGTAAGAATTAGGTAAAAAAAGGGAAATCTCTCTCTTTTTAGTAGAATCTCAATGTTTCCAACATCCCATTTTGTATGGATTCAGTTTTTCTTTACTTTAAAAAAAAAAAATCTTGGTAATCAACTTGAAAGAAGCAAAAAAGAAGTAAATCTTGCCAAATCTTATAAAAATTTCATTCAACTGTATTTTATTCAAAATGATCATTCGCAGACAAAATATAGTCATAAAACACTGAGCTCATCAATGTAAATAGAAAGCTTGTGGCATACACACACACACACACACACACACACACACAAACACAAACATTTTTTTTTATCAAGTACAACTTTGTGTTTTAGGAACATCTGTCTTTATAGTATAGACTAAAATCAACAGGAATATACTATCTTAAATACTTGAGCAAAACTCAGTAAAAGATACAGTAGGCAAACATTGTGGTCGGCTCAGCAGTGATTACCAACTCATGCTCCAAATTCACTATAAAATGAAAATCAATATTTCCACAAGTTCCTGCAACATAAAAGATAACCTTCATTGATTTTTCTAGACTTAGGCCTCTCTGATAAAATCTAATATAAATTTTCAACCATGAGGATTTGGATCAGAGCAGGGGTGATAAGTCCTGCACATCTCTTAAGAGGTGGAGAATTTTTTTTTTTAAAGTGCACGTTCATACTATTTATAATTTGCCCTGTGCAAGTGAAAGCCTTTTCCACTAGTGCTATCAGGAATCTCTTCTAATTTTTATTACTGTGAGGCTAAAGCCTGTTCCAGATAATTTGGAAATTTCAGGGGAGTTGTGATAGGGCTGATGGTGTAGCCCTGGCTGACTTGAGAAAGGAGCTAACCGGTAATAGCCTCCATGGCTGTGCTGATTAAATGTTGCCATAGATGAAAGGCCTGCCATTGCCGCAATAAATTAACCAATCACACAAATCCCAAGTCAGTGCTAATCCTTCCTTGATACTCTGATCCTCTGATCAGCTCAAGGAGGTAAAGAAACTGGCTTGTGACGCTTGGTGCTCTAACCCCTGGATTTCATGTACACAACGAGCTAATGATATCTTGCTGACCAGTTCAATGGGATGAACTTCTCTCACAACCCTTAGGGAACACCAAGGCCTTCTTAAAAAAGAGAGAGAGGGAAAAAAGAAAAAGAAAAGAAAAGAAAAAAGAAAAACTGACAAACAAATGGCAGGTTTTATGTTTTACCAGGACTCTGCAGGCAAATTCTCCAGCCCTTGCTAACTAAAATGATCATGAAGACAGGACCAAAGTCTGACATGTTTTGTATCATTTAGGTGTAGATAATGAATCACAAAAGAACAAAGATCAAATAGAAGTGGGAACAGGAAAGAAAGCCAAGGGGGAGAGTGGCATTTCAAGAGTGCAATGTGGCTTTTTTTTTTTTGGTCGTTGGTTCAATTTTGAAACAGCTCCCCAATGAGTACACTGGATTTTTTGCAGGTCCATTTTTTAGATTTTTGTAAATTCTGTTATAGAAGCTATGTTCCATAGGATGATAGAGTGATTAGAATCTGATTTAGGAATAGACTCATTTAATCAATTAGCAGAAGGTCTGGCCACATGCAGTGTTTTCCTGTTAATTATGTGAGTGCCGCCTCTGCAGCACAGTTTGTGAAATTGAGTCTGTGCAGGATGCATTAGTGGACTTCATAATTGGGGGGAAAGTTTTCCCGTATATAGTAATTGGTTGACAGAAGTAAGAAGACTCCAGGGTTTTCCTCCAGGGTTTCACACAAAAAGAGGTTTTGAAAGGACTTCATTATCTTTCTTGGTCAGTCCCAAGAAATTAAAACTAATTCTTTTATAAGGGAGATGTAGAACAAGGAGAGAGATGTAGAAAATCAACATTTCGGAAAGAAGATTAGAGTTGATTTAATATGAGAAGCTGAGAGGTAAGATAAGATAGTTTTGTGAACATACATGAAATTATTTTAGTTTTTGAAGGGAGATGAAGAAAAGAATTGATCATTTTTATAAAAGTTAGTTTCAAAAATCTTCTACCTGGTCATTAAAATGTAATTATGTCAAAGCAATTTGATGAAGCAAAGCTGAGGCTGCGATTTTAATTTGGCAAGTGGATATTCAAAATTTCAAATGTATTCATTGTGACAGATCAAAAAGCTTTCATAAAAATAACAGCAGTCACTCAGATCAGTCCTCTCTGTTACAGAACTTCTCTGGATTGCTAGCATCTTGTCATTCACCTTCTTTTTTATTTACATGGTGATCATATATGTGTAGTACGGCTCTCTTAAGTGACCTTCCCAAAGGCAGTCTTCCCTGCTGCTGGGCTCCGAGCGAACGAGCCCGGTTGTAAGGAGCAGATCTCGTGGGAATTAATTAGTCAGAGCACTAGAAGAACACAGTTTACTCCCTGCAAGGCATTCTGGGCCAACACTGCAGAATAACACAGCTATTTCTGACCAAAAAGGAGAGACCTTCCCCCCCTCCGTCCAAGAACAACAGATGTTATATCAGTCCAGAGAGGTACTAAAGTAAGTTTTATGCAGCAGAATAACAGGGTTGGGAAGAACTTAAATAATGATCACCTATAAAATGTAATCCTTTGGAATCCTCATCTAATGTCTCACAACTGTAATATCTTTGACTTTAATATTTATGCACATTCACAGTCTTATATAATGTGTTTGTGGTGCATCATTACCACTAGAAATTTGATTCATTATTTATTCCCAAAGACACAATTCATGGAAAAAATAAATAGGAGACTGTAACACATGCTGTAATCTACATTTTACTAACTTATAAGGAAAACTCAAATATGTTATTATGCTGTTCTTTTATTATTACATGAAGGTGAGTTAATACCACCATAATTATTATAATATTTATAAGCATTGAATAGGATGAAAAACAAGGAAAAGAAGGATATTAGAATATCTTAAATTTAAACAAATAAAAAAAAATTGTTCCCTATATTCTTCAGTGACTATTCTTTTTTAACAAAAAACTATATGGTGCTTTTATCTAGTGTTAATGAGATAAACCAGGTATGTGTTTGTGGAAAATCTCACAGGTGAGATTCAGGTCTATTCTCTTTCTCATCAGCAGGCACACACATAGCCTTCTAAATGTCAAATATAAATAACACTTTGTCTCCATTTCTTTAGTTTTAAGTAAGTAGAAATATTTCAGCAGCTGACATTATTTTTGCCCAAATTACATGAATATACACAGAAAACAAAACAGTATTTTAAAAACTGATCGTATCAATTCTTCCCAACCCAAGGGTTTCTTTCTGATTTGCTGATATTAAGCAGAATTTAGGCATAGCAGGGCCTTAACATTCAACTTCAACCGACAATTCAGCATCTGTTAATACTGCCCTTTCCTTCACAGATACTGGGATATGATTTTCATGTGTACTGGGTAACGGGAAGGGTGCAGTTTCTACACAAAGGGATGTCTCAGGAAACTGAAGCATGAATATGCCAGACTGTAAAATAGAAAGATTTCAGTGGGAAATTTCAATTTTATTTCATAATAAACAACAGTGTTTACTAAGGTTTTGGAGAAGAGAAAAAAGAAAAAACAGAGGGAGTCCTTTTCCTGGGTGTCAGGAAAATCACCAGAGATTCTACCTGGTTTAATCAGGCTTTTAGAGATGAAGAGTCTCAAGTTCTCTCTCTCCAGCTGTTTTATCCATTCAGGTATCTCATAATCATAAAAAATAAACAATGACAACAAAAACAGATGAAGATTTTATACCCGGAAACCTCCTTCTCTATCATGAGTGGCTTATATAATGCTTGGAGAGCAGTTACATTCTTACAGGAAATAACATGATTTGGCTATCATCAGCTCTTTTCTCAGAACTGATAAGTAATAGACGCTTTCGATCCCCAATTACACTAAGAAACTTCCATGAGCTTGAGGACTGATGCAAAACTTGGAAAGGTTTTCCCAGGGAAGTAGAATGCACTTGTGCACTACGTAACATTTTGGTCAATGGTGCTTCATGTAAAATGTAGGTCTCTCTTCTTTTTAAATTTTGCTATAGAGCATGCGTGCTCTCTGGAGAGAGAAAAGGGGGAGGGGTGAGAAAGCACCCCCCAAGAGCAAATAGCCACACCATAATCCTTTCTCCTCCATTCTCTTCTCAGGATTTTCAGCAGATGCACACATGCCTGAGGTGTTTCTCTTTCTTTTCCTTTTTTTTTTTTCCAGAGGGAGTTTTGCTACAGGGTGTATGCACCAGAGAGAAAACAGAAAACAGAGAAACAGAAAGCAAGAAATCACCCTCCGAGGGGATGGTCACACTGCAATCCCTTCTCCTCCATTCTCCTCTCAGGATTTTGGGCATGCACTCACACAGACCGGGCATAATTTTCAAACCGCTGGGTCTGGGACTCGAACTGCAATCGACTACATAACCATTACGTCATCTGCTGGTCCTGAGATGTTTTTCAAGCTGCTGTGTCTGGTACTCAAACTGCACAGTTGGCCATGTGGGATCCAGCCACTTTAGCCACCACGCCACTGGCTGGCCTGGTGTCAAAATTTTAATGCAGGTAAAAGATTCCTGTCACCGAGGATGTCATTGTTATCCTAACATCATGCACTACTACATGTTTGTGATGATGCTGATATCAACACCTACTGCATTGTCAGTCACATAGCACTTTGGCACATACAATGATATACATTCCTTATCACTGGATATTGATAATAAGCAACTGTATTACTGGTTTATATATTTACTACACTATATTTTTAATCAGTAGAGTATACTCCTTTTACTTACTTAAAAAAGGAAGTAAAATGACATGCTGTGTTATACCCATGGTGTGTTTACTGAGTCAACTGCATCATATTCTCTTGTACTTGATTTAATTTTGTGTCATTTGGTTCAACATAGCTCTTCCAATGGGACGAGATCTGACAGTGACAGACAGTGATACTGATGATCTGATTCTGTTGGCCTAGGCTTATAAGTGTTTGTGTCTTAGTTTTTAACAACAAAGTTTAAAAAGTAAAACAAAATTAATGAATAAGAAATGGTAAAAATAATGAAAGGCTCTAGCCAGTCCCATCATGCAAAGGTTAAGTGCTGTGCAGAGAAAGCTGGATCCTACATGGACTACTAGATACCAGGTTTGACTCCCAGCCCCAGTGGCTTGAAAATCACAATGGATTCCTGCTTATGTTTCCAGAGCTAGGACTGGATGGAATATTAGAGGAAAAAAGAATTGCAGTGCAACCAGGCCCCATGGGGGACAGTCCTCTCTCTCTCTCCCTCTCACATATATGCACACACACTCTGACATCCAAGTAATTTTAAAAAGCTTATACATTATGGATATTTGTGTACAGTTATACTATGTGTTTGTGTTTTCAGCCAAGTGCCGTTATGGGTAAGTAAAAATGTTTTAAAAAATTTTTAAGTTTTTAAAAACAGTAAACAGATTAATTTATGATTGAAGAAAAACATCATTTATAAACTTAATATAGCCTAAATGTACAGAACATATATAGTGTACAGTTATGTCCTAACCCTTCACATTCACCCACCACTCACACACTGAAATACTCACAACTTCCAATCCTGCAAGTTATATTTGTGGTAAGTGTCATATCCTTTAGATCATATTTTGACTGTATCTTTTCTATGCTGAGATATGTTGACACTCAAATATTAACCACTGTATTATAACTGCCTACAGTATTCAGTACAGTGACGTGCTGTGCAGCTTTGTACCCTACAAGCAACAGGCTATACCATAGTCTTGATATATGGTAGGCTAGATTGTATGGGTTTGTGTAGGTACACTTTAGGATGTTCCCTTGACAAAGCCACCTAACAATACGTTTCCCAGAATGAATACCTGTTTATGAGAGACACTTGACTACGGCTTCTTTCCTTAGGGTAGGGTAAGGAGTAATCAGAAAGAATGCCAATCTCGTTGCAACTGCAATAGAAATTGGACTGTTAGCAGAAACTTTGTTATAAATGGGCCTCCTCCTTTCCTCCCCTCCTTTCTTTCCCTCCTTCCTTCTTCCACTCCGTTCCTTCCTTTTTCCAAAAAAAAAAAAAGCAGAAGGTAAACGAAAGAATGTAAGAAAACCTGTTGACTTTTTTATCTGTTTTCCCCCCTCCTCTTTGTGACCTTCTCCTCATTTCTTTATTTTTATTCCCTTTAATCTGACTAGACTTGGCATAAATGAACAGGGATCTAAATGTTATACAGTTCACAGTGTGCTCTCTGATTCTGACATGAGTAGTGTTATTGGCCAATAACCATTTACAGACTACACAGTATCTACTAAAAAGTCACTCACTCACTCATTCTGATCAATTTTATTACATAATTGGTAATTTATTTTTTCTTTCAGATAAAAGTAAGATATCAGATAATCCTGTGTGCTTTGTTTCTCTTTCGCTTAGCTCATGTTGTTTTAAAATACATATAGATTCTACATGAGAATAGAAACAATGATAAGAGATTAATATTACATGGTTTTCTTTTGGGATTTAATCATGAGATTAAGACTGTGTAAGGAAAAGTAATATGTCCATCCACAAGGCTAAAACCAATAAAAGAGATGATCTTAGACTTGTAGGTGATTAGGGGAAAAAAAAAATGGCAAAGAGTTTAGAGTATTTAATGTCCTGCAGCCTATCTCCATCGAGTAGGAAATAAAATCCAGAAACTTGTTCCGGCATGGAACGTTTCCTGTTACCTTCTTTTAACACTCATTATTAGCCATATCTTACCCTAAATTGCTTGTGTTTTCCCCCCAGATGTTTCTGTGATTCATGCTTTCATCTCTTTGTATATACTGTAGACTCTGCTTGGAATTTACATTCCTAATTTATTTCCTGAATAAATCCATGCTTCAAAAATTTTCTTAAAACCACTCTCTGGATGCCTTCTGTGGGCACTGGAGACAGTTAAATGTTTTATCTTTCTACTCACTCTGGGTGGATAATTGCTGTTTATGGCTGGCCAGCATCTGTTCTAGCTCCTTTTGATAATAGCTTTCTATGTCTTTTGGGACAATTCCTCCATTGAATATACAAACCGGAGTAGTAATCTGAGGGCCGTTCCCTCCCTAGTCTGGTAGCAGAGATGTGACCCAACCTAGAGCAATAGGGCACTCCCTCCCTGGATCCAAATCCTGAACAAAGACAAGAACTTGCTGGAGCTCAGTTTTGCCTATGAAAGTGCCTGATAAGACTGTACAATGGCTCCAACTATTAGATGCTCTCCAGCCTCAAACCGCCTTGATTCTTGTCCTTTTCTAAACCTGGTCCTCTGACCTCCCACTGATGCTGTAAACTCCTCCACGTCCTCCATAAACTCTGCTTTTGCCTAAGTTAGCCAGAGGTTGTTTTTATCACTTATTTTTAAAAAGAAACAATTTCTTATATAACTGCCACCAGAAGTCATCTTCAGATACTGCAGTTAAATGTTTACATAACCGATTCATTCATTAGACTGAGCTCCTGGAGGGCAGAGACTAATCTCAGTAATTTGTACTTCCGTAGACCTTTGCACAATGCCTGGTTCATAGGAGGGATGCGAAAAGTGTTTGTTGAATCAATGAGAGACTTAGTGAGTGAATCATGATTAACGTCAGTTTTGAAGAGGGCCATTACTAAAAAGAACTGTACGGAAGTAGTCCTAAAATTAATGTGGCTAAGAGTTTCAAAGTTAGACTTGAGTTCGAAAACCAGGATTTTCACTTTAATTGGCTGAGTGCTGTCTGATGAGTGACTAAAACCTCACTTCCCTTATCTGCAAAATGGGAGAACTAGATCAGCTTCATAGGGTTATAGAAATATGAAACAATAAAACCCTAATCTCAGTCTTGAACCCAAAATATTAATAGTGAACATTTAGGTTATTAATGAAACTATTTTCTATACATTATTATAAGTGTGAGCCTTTATCATTCAGATCTCAGCTATTTAAAATAGAAAATACTTGTTTTACCTTTAACATTTAAAAAGTCATGTTCATCATTTTCTAATACTAGAGCAAACTAAATTCTTGGTTTTAAAAGATATGATTAACTATTACCTACTATTACCTAGATCTCTTTGCTATAAAGAATCTTCTAAAAATTATTGAGACACTGGCACGATACTGTTCCCAAATTTGAATGACACCAAATGTAGGAATGGTTACTATCCTGAAATTAGGCAAGAAGACTAAGTCAGGGAGCCCCATAGGAAAAGAGATGAGCTCATTTAAAAGAAATAACTCAGGCATTTTAGTTTAAGGATGTTATAAGGATCTTACTGCAGTCTTTGTCTACGAACAAGGTAATCAAAATTTAAAGTTTTACCACAATAACCTTGGCACCCCAGGAGAGTACTCAGTGAAATCCAAGAGCAGTTTGAATGCGAGGAAGCCCGGCTGTATTATGGTAAGGTCAGCGGAGGCACGCTGTTGAGACTTGAGGCCGTAATGGCTCCACATGGAGCCGGAGAGCAGCTAAAGGAATAAACTCTCCCACGATGATTTTTCTGCTCTTTGCAGTACTAATGTAGACTGACAGTCGCTCATCTTTTTTTCAGGGAAATTTTTTACTTGAAAAATCACGATTTCAGGGCAATAGTGATTAAGATCTACAAATTTAAGGAATGCACTGGCTCAAGCAACAAAGTTTGTGTGTGTGTGTGTGTGTGTGTGTGTGTATGTAATATTTTAATGTAACCGATAGAAATTCTGCAGCCTTTGACATGTGCACAAAGATATTTCCTTTTTTTTTTTTTTTCTTGGAATGAAATACCCACTGAAGAGAAACTGGCATTAGCTTCCATGGTAATAAGATGACTCTAAATGAGGCATCTAAGGACAGAAACATTAGAAATTGGGGACAGCTGCGGACAGCAGATTTGGGACACTGGTATCATGTATGTAACAAATCTTTATTAATAAGTACATTAAATCCCATATTTTTCATTTATAACTGCTGCATAATTTCCTGTTAACACTTCATGTAAATTCCAGATAAGGTAATAATTTTTTTTTTCAGAATTCTATTTCTGTTTCATTATATGTTCTATACTCTGCCCCACAGGTCAGTTGCATGATTGAAGTATTATGCCTCATTAAAATTCCACTAGTTAAAACATGGAGACAGAATTTTGGTAATTCTTTTCTCTATTACTAGAATTAACCATTCCAATACATTCCCAGGCTCCCCAAACCTCATAATTTATACATATACATTCACATGTACAGCATTAGCAAGTTATTAAATATACACACACATCAGAGGCATACGTAGCTAAGATATATGCTGGTCAAGGGGTCTCAATGTCCTAAACAGAAAACTCTTATCTTTCTTTTGCTCCAGTGGCTGAAAATCCTTGCCCCACCACCTCCCAGTTTAGTATTTCTAGCTAGCAGCTGCTATCAGAAACCTAAATAACAAAAATATGCAAACTTGCACACTAATTCCCTTTGGAGATAGATCTTGGCTGCAGCCCTGTCATAAATCAGAGAATTTCGATATGAAATGAGGCAAGCAGCTCTAATCATTTCTGCATTTCAAATTGGATCACTGGCTCAATCACTGGGCTTTTTTAAACTGCTTGCCTAAGAGCAAATGTGAGGCGGGAGATAATTCTGAAGACATCTCTTCTTTTGTGGCCGTAGAACTCTTTTAACTGTTTCAAGACTGAAGGCCACATTTCAGTGATAATAGCACAAATCTGGTGGGAGAGATAGGGATCCTTCAAGACATCTTCCTCCTCTTTCAACTCACAGAATTCCATCAATATCTGCATATATTATATATATTAATATATGTGTGTGCATATGGGTTTTGTGTGTCTGAAAAAGAAAGTGAGGGGAAAAAAATAAGAGAAACATCTGACATACATCCACAGTCTATTTCTCCTTAGAATTTCCTGGTTCTGACACAAGACAGGTTTCAATTGCACTATGAGATAGTTAACATTTTTAAACTGGGAAATGTATTTCAAATCAAATGAAATTGTACCAAAATGTGAGAGACTTTGGGGTTTCAAGGATGGTGTGGCCATCCAGCCACCCTTCGATTGCCAAGTGAGAAATAGGAAAGTCCTTTGACTTTCCCAGATAGTTTCCAATTCTTACTATGATTGCACTTTTATATTTTCACATCTCAGACAACCCTTTAAAAACAATGTATCAAGGGGAAAAAAAAACCTCCTGGGCAATTATTGAGAGTAAAGAATCCTCTTGACCTTTTGATAATTTTGCTTTGAGCCTTCCTTCTTATCCAAATGATACTAAAGTCTTGTTGCAGGTTTCCTGAGCTCACTGCAGGACTTTGAATTGTAATTTAACTCTATTTTTTCAGAGGGTTTTTGTAATGCCTTGGAAGCCTAATAGTGATCTGATGAAATATTAGAGCTAAGCTGTTTGTGTTTTGAGAACAGACTGAAATATTAATCAAATTTTTCTTTTACTCAGCTAACAAACAAAACAATTCAACTTTATCTGGTGTTGATTTTTCTGTTCTATTTTCACCTTTTAATGGCTGATATTGTATTCTACTGGGGACTCAGGACACCAAATTTACCATTTCCCTGTTACTAATGGTGTGGATTGGGAGAATGCTGGTGTCATGCTGATACAGGTGCTGAGGACTTTAATGACACTACTTACATCTCCACTGTGGCAATCTAATAAATGACTACATTACTGAGTAACTTACGTACAGCTTTGTAAGTTGAATTTCTACTCAGCAATGTGAATATGACTAAATTTTTCCACACACTTTCAGATTCATTAAGATAACCCAATATCTGAAGCTTATCTGATAATGTAAAAAAAACAAAAGCTTTTAAATAAAAATTTCATAATATGACATTTTAGCATCTATTTCACTTTTCTGGCAAACACGTTTAAAACTATATTAAAGACTTAAAGTATTCGCATGTTTCCCAATGTGTTAATTAAAAGATTTATTAATTGTACAATCTAGGTAAGTACTGCGGGTATAAGAAAGAAGTGTTATGTTTTTAAGGGCAATTAAATCCTATATTTAAAAATTAATGGTCACAAAAAAGCTATCATAAATAAAAATGTTGAGGATATTCCAACTTATAAAGAAAAATCATTTATTAACATATAGGTGCCATTTAGTTTTTGATGTTGCTTTTTTTTATCCAAGTAATTAATTCAGGCAGAGTTCCATGAGATTCTAAAGAGTCCTAAAAATTTAATCTCATGAATATATAAAGTATATTGTTTATAACCCAGTTTGTGACCTCCACAGGGAAGAAAAACATCAGAATTCATATACTGATTCATAGCCTATACTTTCTTTTTCCTTTATGTAGAAATATTCAGCTAAGGCTCTGAGTTTTCATGGGGAAGTAAGTCTGAAAACTGAAGCTATTTTAAGAGAATGGAGTTGGTTGTTACCCTACTAACTTATCTACACAGAACTGATAAATACTTATAATAACTTCATAATATCCTGCTAATCCCTCCTATTTTTACTTTCTGGATAGTTCCCAAACTACTAATATTACAGCAGAACTATTTTCAAGCCTGATATGCTTATTCCTAAAGTGCACCATGTGTCTTGTGTAAAGTGATTGAGTGAGTGCTGGTAAAAAGTTAGCTACACTTTCACTGCCTTTGTGTGTGTGTGTGTGTGTGTGTTTTCACTGACTGTGTGTGTGTGTGTGTGTGTGTGCATGTGCGTGCGTGTGTGTGTGGTGTGCATGTGTGGCTATATGTATACATACACTCTCTTCTTATAACATGAAGTTCCTCAAGGGAATGCTTCAACCTACTACTGGACCCCTCAGGTCCGTTATAGGTGACTCTTACATTTTTAGATGCAACATTCCACTTTTAATTAAATTTCTAACTCAAAAACATTTTTTACTATACTAATGGCACCTCAAACCATTTTTCATGGTGTGAAGTAAACGAATACAGCATCCTTAAAATGAAATACACACAGAATTTTTAAAAAATATATGGCTTAAAACAGAAGCATTGAAAAACAAGTAATAAAATTGCAGTAAGACCACAGATTGTATGCTACATGACACTATGTATTTTGGCCTTCATTATTATGATTATTATCCTCCCAGGTTTCCCATCTACCAAAAGAAAGAAAGGAAAAACAAACAAACAAACAAACAAAAAACAAAATACAGGACAATGTACAGAGCTAGAATTCACTAGAGGGAGTTTCTTAGGCTCAATGCATCACAGTTCTATCACTGGAAGCTGAATTAAAATGAGGCTCTTCAGAGACCAAAAATACTCCCTTCCTAACAATACTGGAGTAGTGCACACAAGCAAAAGTGTATGTCAGGGCATCAGCCTGGCTCAACAGAAAACCAAGGAAGAATAATAAAGTGAACAGGAGAGAGTCACTTAGAAGCTAATTCAAAAAGGAAAGGGGAAGATAGCATAGCTGTAAACAAAATGAATTAGAGGACGAGTTAAAGATAAAATGACAAGAATGGGAAGAATATATGCAGCAGAGTACAAAGAGAAAGAGGAAAAAGAATGAAGCCAGTAAGAGGAAACTCAAAACTAATAGTAGACATTACAATGTCAAAAATATTTAATTTATATAGCAAAAATACTCTATTTTACATTAATCTAAATAATGTCACAAATATCTCTCAAATATTTTGCCTATGCTGACCTCAACTTCTCTATTAAACAAATATCTAACTTTTCTTAATTTAAGTTTTTGTGCTTTATTGACAAAGTAGCTTTAATTTCGAAAATCATTTTCTTTTTTCTTTTTTTTTCCTGAATATATGTAAAACATGACCATATGGCTGGCAGGTATGGTAGGTAGGTATTGCCAAGGTAGTTTCTTTGCTGAACATTAAGAAAACTATTTCTGAGACCAGCAGAAGGTGTGGTGATTAAAGCTCTAGACTTCCACATGATCAACCACAGTTCGAGTCCCTGACCTGGAGGCCTGAAAATCACTCTGGACACATGTGTGTGCATGCCCAAAATGCCAGAAGGAGAATGGAAGAGAAGGGATTACAATGCATCCACAATAGAACAGACAGATAGATACATAGAAGACAGACTGATTAGAATTTCCATCTTTCTTTTCTCTCTCCAGCAAGCACATGTACTCTATGGGGGGAAAAACACTAAAAACAAGAAAATATTGTTATATACATTTGATGAAGTCTGGATGATCTGATATATGATAACATTTGGTATTGTCATTTAAAAAATTTTTGTTTGTTTCTTAAAGAGACAGAGAGAACTCCCCCAATGGGTTGTTGATGCCATGATCCACTCCCAGCCCTAGCTGTTTGGCACATGTGTACCTGGTATACTCAGAGAGGTCTAACACAAACCCAGAACTTTCCCACTGGGTAAGCCTTGCATAACTCTGCCCTACCATCCACCCTGTCCCTGGGATGGACATATTTTTAAGGTTTTATTACATTTTATTTATTATTATTAAATATTCATTTGACCAGAGAGAGAGGGAAAGAAAGTGAGAAAGTAAGCTGCCAAGTATAGGACTCAAATCAGGGTCAGCCACGGTTTACATGTGGAAGTCCAGTGCCGCAACCACCATGCCACCTGCTGACCCTGGGATGGACATTCTTAATGCATTGTTTACAGCAGTCATTCAAAACATGTTCAAATGACAGTCTCTTATAACTTTAATGGCACAAAAGATACTTACATAAATATTTATTGTAAATTATGAAGTAGAACTGAATGACAGTAGAGCTAGAGGGTGCTACCTAGAATTCATATTCTAGGAAGTACTAAGATTTCTCTCATTCTTCATGGGATTTTCACCTCAGTTGACTCTTCAGGCTGCTTTATTTTGAACTAGAAAAGATGTTTTGTGTTGTTTTTGTTTGTTTTTGTTTTTGCTTTTTTAAATAATAGGATTAGGTATCTTCAAATCTCATTCACATATATATATCCTACAGATCAGAATCAGGCATATCCCTTGACTTTCCTCTGCAGCCAAATTCTCAACAGGTCAATGAGGAGGGAACACCAAACCTACCCATCATCAGCTGTCACCTAAACTTGCCCCCTGACTGGCCTGACATACATCCTCACTCTAAGAATTTAGTAAAAGACTATCTTAAATGGCATCCTGCCTGTGTGGAGGCAGTGTGGTTAATCTTTGACAAAAGAGCATTCACATGTCAACAAAACAAATACCTAATGGAAGGCCCAACTGCAAAAGAATAAAGTAGGCCATTCAAGCTGCCAATAAAAAAGAAATTTGGAAAAGATTGAAAGTTTGATTCCAGCATCATCATTTCCACTGACATGAAAGTCCAACCCAATAGACTGCTCCTCCAGCAGGCCTAAACTGAGGCTCTGTGGGACCCCAATGGATCAACAGGACAGGTCTTATACAATGGAGTACTCTTAAACTGGAGGAAAACAGAAAGACCATCAAAACATTGAGTTTATATATATATATATTTTTTTTTTTGAGAGGTTTTCGCTATAGGGCGCATGCGCTCGCCAGACAGACAGAGAGAGAGAGAGAGAGACAGAAAGCGAAAAATTACCCCCCAGGGGGATGGTCACGCTGCAATCCCTTCTCCTCCATTCTCCTCTCAGGATCTTGGGCACGCACGCACACGCGCCCGGCGTGAGTTTTAAGCCACCAGGTCCGGGACGCAAACCGCAGTCGACTACGTGGGAGTCCAGCGACATAGCCATTACACTAACTGCTGATCCCTGAGTTTTTATATTTTTCAAATAAAACATGTTTTTCAAAGATATTGTGAAAAAGATTATTGAGAAAAGGAAAATACATTGACTTCCAATTACTCCATTTTCTCTATAAAAATATTTTTTGTACAATGTATTATAGAGTAATCATGGATTTTATCACATCAGAAATAAGCAGGCTATGTTAGGGGAATTCATGTCTCTGCCCTATGTATGTAAGTGGATTAATCCTCAGAACAAATATTATCAATGCATTAAAAAAATTTGCTAGAGGGCATGTGCACTTTTCCGAGACAGAGAGACAGGGAAAAAGAGAAAGCACTCCCAGAGCAGATCACCATCAGCAGTCCCTACATTCTCCTCTCAGGATCTTGGGCACCCATGCACATATGCTTGATGTGTTTTTCAAGTTGCCAGGTCCAGGACTTGAACCACACAGTCAGCCATGTGGGATCCAGCCACTTTAACCACCACACAAGTTGTCTCTTATTTAACACATCTTTTCCTAAAGAAAGATTTCTGTTATAGGGCGTGTGTACTCACCGGAGTAATAGAGAGACAGAAAGTGAGTAATCATCCTCCAGGTGCAATGGCCATGTTATAATCCCTTCTTCTCCATTCTCCTCTTGGGATCTTGGGCATGCATGCACACGCACCTGGCATGAGTTTAAGCCACCAGGTCCAGGACTGGAACTAAGGTCAAGTATGTGGGAGTCCAGCAGTATAACTGTTACGCCATCTGCTGGTCTCATTATCTAATGTAATTTATTTATTTATTTACTTGTTTATTTTAATTTGACCAGAGAAAGAGAGAGAGAGCAAGTGAGAGAGCGAGCGAGAGAGATAAGTGAGAAAGCTGGAACTTGAACCATGGTTGGCCATGTGGGAGTCCAATGACCTTAACCACCAAACCACCTGCCAGCCCCAATCTAATGCATTTTAATCCAACTCTTTTGCTTATTTACTTTGCATGATAAGTTTATGTTTCAAATCCAACCAAAGTGTCTTCTATATATATATCTGTTGTCACTAAATAAAATAGTTTAATAGCCAAGGAGACAAAACAAAACAAAATGGATCAAATATAGGAGCTAAGTGCTTATATTTCAGCTTCTCCTGTGGTCATTTTGTATTTTCATTATCCCCATGACTAGTCTCTTAAAACATTCTATTCCAGTGTTTCTCAATTGGGGGCATTTCTGCTCCTTAAGGAGCTTCTGGCAATGTCTAGACATTTTCGACTGTCACAACCAAGGGGATGCTACTGGCATTTAGTAGGTAGAGGCCAGAGATGCTGCTAAACATTCTGCAATGCCCAGGATAGTTAGTCCCCACATCAAAGAAGTAACTGGTCCTAAGTGCCAATAGGTCTGCAGCTGAGAAGCACTTTCCAGTGCACATTACTAATCCATAGGTTTTGACTTATACATTTATGACGGTAGAATTATAATTCTATTTTCACTTGTACTTTATAGAAATAGTCTACATGTAAACCTGAAAAGGGACCTGCCAGCAATTCCTTTTTGGGTTTATAAGGTAAGGGCAGTCAACATTTGTGCTGGGTGTCATTTTTCCCTTGATTTTTATCATGGAACAAAAAGTATTTGGCATGCTCTCTCATAGAGAAAGCATTTGGACTATATTCTGATGCTAAATTTAACATAGTAAGGTCCTTAGTTTTAAACCTGTATTAAAAAGTAGTTCCTTTGCTTCTATCTAATGCTATATGGTAGGATCTTGACATTTAGGTGCCACTCATCTTTAAGAGTGTTAAGATTGAAGGTTTCACCTGTGTACACACTGCTTAATATGATTTTATCTGTTTTGGTTATGTGCTTGATTAGGTGGTAAACTCCATGAGAGCAAGAATATTTTTCCTATTTCCTATGTGTGCTAAAAAAAAAAAAAGCACAGTATGGGACCAGCAGTTAGCATAATGGCTATGTTGCTGGACTCCCAAGTAGTCAACCGCGGTTCGAGTCCTGGACCCGGTGGCTTAAAACTCACGCTGGGCGCGTGTGTGTGCATGCCCAAGATCCCGAGAGGAGAATGGAGGAAAAGGGATTGCGGCGTGGACATCCCCCCTGGGGGGTGATTTCCTGCTTTCTGTCTCTCTATCTCTGTCTGTCTGGTGAGCGCACGCGCCCTATAGCGAAAACCCCCCCAAAAAAAAAAAAAAAAGCACAGTATACCCGTAGTGCATGTGCACACACTCACACACACACACTCTCACAGAGACACAGAGTAGACTAAAAGATAAGCACTTTAAATAATAGTCAAATTTTTTTCAAATATGCTTTCACATTGGGTCAATTCCAATAAAATCATCCAGCAAAACTCAGTTGCGTATTTCTCTAAAAAGAAAAATGGAAATAGTGAAAAAAACCAAAAAGATGGGGGATGATCGGTTATTCTTATTGCAAAACTCTCTTGATGATATTTAGAAGTATCACTGGTGAATCAAACAAAACATTGCACAGAGATAATCTGCACAACAGTTTGAAGTGAGCTAGGCTGATGATTTAGTGTCTCACGGAAGTATTTTAAAACAGAATAAAGAGTTATTTCATCCTTGTTGGGAAACTCAGTAGTTCTTTTAGTTTACTATGTTCTCTTACCTACAGGCTTTTGACATTAGTTATATCTCTAGTTTCCTACCTTCTCTAATACATGCACGCATGCCCACACCAACACCCACCCATACACACGCACACACACACACACACACACACATACACACACACTTGCCCAGCATGATTTTCAAAGTCCAAGACCAGAACGGAGGTGAGCCATGTAGGAGTCTAGCACCTTAACCACCATGTCACATAATGACCCCTCCAGAAATATTTAAACTAATTTATTCCTACTTTTTCTCCTGGGATCTCTATTAATTTCTTTTCTACTTTTAAAATTTCAATATACATGTTAGGTTCTTTCCTAACATGCTATATTTTCTCTCTTTAGCAATTAAAATATTATTGCTAATTTCCTAGTACACAATAATTGCCCATTTATGTTTTTGTGTTTCCCACTAAAATATAATTTCAATGATAATAAAGATCAATGACTAAAGAACAATGAAATATCTTCAGTGCCTACAAATGTGCCTGGCATTTCTTAGGCTAATAATAAATGCTTATTAAATTAATGAATAGCTGAATAAAATAAAATACATAAGTAATGACCTTATATGAATCCACTCCTATTCAGAGCACATAAACAATTTGAACAGTTATGTATTTAACACAAATAATAAACCAAGGTTGAAGTGATTTGGGGATCTAGACCCTTAGAGAGGAGACCAGAAAATGCTGGATTCTAGTATCAATGAGGGGGAAAAGAAAAAAGAAATCCAAAACCACAGGCTTTGAATGCTTCGATACTGTTATTCACCACAGCTGTTCTGTGCTTCCTTCTTTGAAAAAACTTGTATTAGTGTCTGCTGTGGGGGAAAGTAAGGAAAATAAGGATATTTCAAAAATTTCTCTAGATATGTCAGATAGCCTGGTAATTAATATTAAATAGTTGATAATTTATGAGAATTATATTACAGTATTAAATAGTTGATGATTTATGAGAACTATATTGTAGTATGAAACATTGTCTTGCTTGGATTATGTTCCAATGTTTCCCTGTCCTAAATTATGAGCAATATTATTTACTCCATCATGTTTTTCTTTTCAAATAGGGTAATTTGTTTTAAGTTCAAATTGATAAGAAGGAGCAAGGATACAGCCCCCATTACACAATTCTTCCAGACATATGCCCCTTATCATAGCCAATGTCCTACCTTTGAAGATAGAGACATAGAGTTACGAATAACAGTCCCACTATCTAAAGTGGTATTTGCATTTAACTGATCATCCCTACTCTCGCACTGAGATACAGGCCACTGTCAGTTACCTAGTATTTTTCAAAACATTGTCCAGACTACTTTCCCTGGTGCTTTATCAGAGGGTTTTATCAGGGCTTTGCATGATAAGGGTTGTTACTATTTGCCAAGTTGGAATTTTTGTAAAATTCCTTAATTTTCTGTTGTTAATCCATCAAACACAAACACATGAAGACTTATCTTATTCTACAAGAAGAAATAACTTCTTGGACTGTGAAGTACTAGGCGATAGAGGGTTGGGAGCAATGAGTTGTCTTTAGTTTATTTAACTCTATCAAAACCAGATGACTTTATATTTTTGACGCTAGGGGAAAATGAAATCTAGGCACTGGGTTATATCCCCTACTTGTCCTTTCCTTGGCATAGTCAAAGCTGGAATGTTTGAAAGGAAGTAGTACACATTCTTTAAAATATTTTTCTTGTTAGAATACATATAAGATATACTCTGTTGAGAATATGAAGAGATAACTGTAGAAACTTTAGGAACATTAAATGTAAAAACTAAACAGTTTTAATAAATCTGTATTTTCAAAGATAGCCTTAAAAACATTTCATCTCAACAATTATAGCTTTCTGTTGTTTAAAATATATTGCTAAACAGTATTATAATTTAGAATTTCTCATTTAAGAATCAGAATTTTACATTTAGACATTTATTTATTTCAGCTGTCAAGGAGACTGAACTACAATTGAGCCCTTAAAAACTGTAACGCAAAACAAAAAAAAGAAAAAGCATAATATGATTATCTATTTTATTTCATTTGGAATTAAAAACATAAAACAACAACAACAAAAATGCTTGTCTAACCTATCACTCTCTCCCGAACATGTAGGCATAGCAGATAATTTTTGATTATAGGTTTTATGAATGCAATAGTCCGTAGGAAGGATGTTCCATGATGTGACTAAATAGATGGAAAATGAGAGATGAACTGACAAACTGCATGAGTTCAGAGTACAGAGTCCTTAGTCTGACTTTAGTGGAATACTCTTCTCATGTACTTCAGGGCCTTTTCTCCAAACAAGCACTTCTGCCCACATGTTTATCCTTCAACATTCTGGGGAGCCACCTTTCATCAAAAGAAAGGTGCTAATCTTCCACAGTTTTGCTACCATTGGTACCTCCAGACCCCTTTCTGTTGCTCTCATCTGTGTGCCTAGAAAAACGCTTTTGGGACTCAACAATGCAAAAAAGAAAAATTCTCTTTACTGTCCTTTCACTTAGGTTCAAAACCCAATTGTAGAGACTTCAGTAATCACAAAATGCATGAACCAAAGAAAGAAATCACCTAATTCACTTTTTCAGAAATGAAATCACCTAATTCACTTTTTCAGAAATATGCTGTGCATTTGTTACCTAATTTTTGTACACATTGAAAACTAAAACATTTATTTCCCCTTTTCAACATTTATTGTACAAAAATGTCACCTAGCACTATGAAAAATATAATACTCAATGTTGTTTCTTCATACATGAACATGTAACCAAATAATACGTTACTAATATGTAACCAAATTATATATATTACACACACACACACACACACACACACACATATATATAAATACATAACCAAATAATAAGCAAATCTCATGAATCTTTTAAAGAAGATTGGAGAGGTGACAAATACAAATAATCCATTCCATATCTCATTAATTTTTCAAAGTAATAAGATTTTAAAAATATAATGAAGAATAAATAGTGTCGGCTTTATTAAAACCAAAGAAGTTTCATGACTGATTTTTCACTTTATTTTTCTACCTGAAGTTTGATTCAGCACAAATTCAAAGGGAACTAGCCATATTTCTGGATGTATATGCCCAATGCGATTCCTTAATTGCAAATTTATCAGATATTGCTAACCAGGAAAATGGAGCAACTCAGACAGCTGCAATGTTTGCTCTCCCTGGGCAGCTCAACAGTCCCATTGGAAACTGAAATCCATTGCCACCAAACACTTCTACTCTTTGGTAAATCCACAGTATATAAAATATTGGGTCTCTCACTCTTGGTAGCATTGACATTGAAGCTAGATCATTCTTTGCTGTAGACAGCTGTCCTGTGCAAGGCAGAATGTTTAGCAGCAACTCTGGCCTCTGCCAACTACTGATATTTGCTGGTAGCACTGCTAAACTCCCTTCCTTCCCGTATTATCTTGCTGATCCCCCACCCTGACATCCCAAATGTCTTTAGGCATGACAAATGTCCTTTGTAGGACAAAACTGTTGCTAGTGGAAATCGTAAAATTAATTGCATTTTATTAACCAAGACTTATAGTTTTTTCATTAAAAATGTTATGTGTTCATCAGGGTAGGATGCCTACTTAAAAGCTAATATATTCAGATGAATTGGTCAGTAAAATGATGGTTTCCCCAAGACCTCCTTCTGTTCTTTGGAGCATGAAGTACTAGGAAGAAACCTTGACAAGATGAAGTTGTACAATCTCTTCCAACAAATGATCTCACTTCAACTCTCACACTAACTTTACTATTAAGCAAAAACAGGCACATTTTCAAATATTGATTCCAACTAATGTCTGATCCTAACAGGCATGATCTTATCAAGGCCCCACTATAATAGAGGGAGTGTCAGAGTTAAACAGAATAGGCTGGGATAAGATCACAATCTTCCTCACAATGATGTGATAGTATCACGGAATGGGGATAGTATTCTAAGTAATTATCATTAATAGATCCTGGCACGGGAAAAAGCAGGCCTGATGGGGGTCTAAACAAATTTGAGTGAGATAAAACAAGGTTGGTTAGAATCATAGTTTAAGGCATTCGGTGTTTTTGAAATCATTTTTCAGTTTTAAATACTAGATTTTAAGTGAACAGGGAAGTGTAGAATGCTTTTAGAACAGTGACATGGAGAATGAGAAAATGTCCCTTTATTATTGATACAGGTGCATTTCGTTTGCCCTTTTGATCATTTATTTCTATCTTTCATCTCATTAGAGTATTTATACATAGGTTGGCCTAGCTGCTAAAGAGGTTGAATACATTTACTACTTGTAGACAGACTACAAAGCATCAATCTGATAAACTATGTCCATCACAAGAAATAGAAAAGGTTAATTCATATTCTTACAAAAAGTTGTTAATAGTTCAGCTTTGATATAATCTCATGACACTTTGTAAGACATCTTCATGTAAAATGGTTCAAAAGTAGCTTTTTTCAACTTTTAAATTAAAGATCCTTATGTCGCATTCATTCATTCATTCATCCTTTGACTTCTATGCTCTAGACCCATAACAAGCAATGAGATTGAATCAGCAACAAATAACCTCCCAACAAAGAAAAGCCCAGGCCCTGCTGGCTTCACTTAGGAATTCTTCAAAACTTCTTTTAAAAAAGTTAACTCCAATTCTACTCAAATTATTTCCAAAGATCTAAAAGGAAGGAACCCTTCCAAATTCATTTTATGAAGCCTCCATTACCCTCAACCCAAAACAGATAAAGACATGACAAGAAAGGGAAACTATAGACCAATAGCTCTGAAAAATATAGATGTAAAATTTCTCAACAAGATACAAGCAAATCTTATCCAACAACATTAAAAAAAAAAAAAAGATTATACACCACGACTAGGTATGCTCTAGTACACAAAAACTCACATCACTTCATTGTTCATTTCTCAACAGTGTCAATGAAGTAGGGGAGTATCACGCGACTACAATCAGGATACCTTTTGTAGTTTGTTAAAGACAACTTAATAAATCTAATAATGGCATCTAGTAAATTTTACCATCTGGAAGGTCTATATATAAATCCATTGCTGCTAACTGAGACATTTTTATGATAGTGATAAAATAAATATTTGTATAAATAAAGACATTAGTGATCATTAATATAAATAACTAATAAAGTACAAATGTTTATACTAGATACTTAACCATTTAGCTCTGATTGGTCCTGACTCACTCTTATAAAATACAGATAATGAAGTACTTTACTTACTACTGTGATACAAAATTTAAAGTTAAGCAAACAATATAAGGGGATTAATTAGTAAAAGAGATCAAAAGGACACTTCATTCAGTGATTTATGTATAAAAATATGTAGTACGAGAAAACTATGCTTGGATTTCAAACTTTTTTCCACCAGGAAAACCTCACACTTTAATTCCATTTTCCCACAAACTTTTTAGTAGTCCCCTGGTGTGTTTTTTATGTGTGTATGTATATTTGAAGCACGATTATGATTATTATTTGCACACCATTGCTGTTCTTATTTATTCTCTGTCCAGACCAACCTAAAGAAAAATAAACTAAGCTATATCTTAGTTTGTGTTTCTTTTCTCAAATGGGTGATTAATTATAGGTGCTGAAATCTTTTGGATAATCACCGAGGATGAATGCATCGCTGAAATCAGCAGCACAAAGAGAACCCTAAATGCTACTACTTGCTAACATGGTAAAACAAAGCAGAACATGCTACACTTTGTATCTTGTCTAAAAATAATATAGTCATTGACCTCTACCTTATCAAACTGGTTCCATCATCAAGGTCAAATACAACAGTAAATAAATTCAGGCGAACATGAGCATACCACAAGTATTGATGACACAACTACATCTGTACCTTGCATTTTTTTCCTAAAAAAAAAAAAAAAAATCTTCCAAGACACACATTTTTTTCAGTAAATAATTTTAATTTTGAAATATATTAGTGAAATCTGGCACATACTTAATAAAATGTAACTATGCACTGAGGTCTTATTTTCAGAGCTTGCATTTCTTCCTTAGCATCATAATGTACGATATACACGGTCAAATCACAAATATGTACCTAACAGTATATGGCATTAGCAGATATCCTCATATGTTTAAAGACGGGCTCTCTTTAACTTCGACTAAAGAAGAGAGGACATATGGGAGGCAATTTCAAAAATCCCAAGACCCTAATCTTTTGGAAGGAAAATCACCGATGGGTAGACACCAAGGTTTTTCTGGGTCTAGAGGACCAGTTTACATCTTACGTAACACCAGACAAAGAAGAAAGAGCACAGGTGTGGTGCTGAACACTTTTTAAGAGTTAGCTATTGGCCCAGTTCACAGAATAATGAGAATGTTAAGTAGTCACGGAATCTCTTAGTACAATGCATTCCACTACTTCTCTTTCCAGTTTTCATTTAGCAACGATAAATTAAACACAGGAAAGAAACTACTATAGAGTAAAGAGTTATCCGTTTATGGAAAAATACATGGAGTTTTTTTTCATGCACTAAGGGGAATTATGCAAAGAGAAAGCAAATGCCACATGGTGAAACTGGGGGCTGACTCTGTTGCCAACATCCTCATCACTAGTTTTCATCTTGGTAACACACACCCACGATATGCTCCTTCTCTTCAGCCTGCTAATCATGGCAGTGGTACCTGATAGTGAGTGATGGACTAAAATCAAGATTGAACTTATTCCCGGAGGCACACTGTACCTCAGATCAAAGAGCGCACACTTGGCATCCTGAAAATGCAATCCCACTGCTTTCACCTCTCAACTCCTGACACAAGAACTGAAAACAATAGGCCTTATAAATCAGAGATGCCATCTCTGAAGAGGGAGCAAAGACTTAGAGGAAGAACTCCGGGGATCTGAACTGAATCAATTAAATAAATTATTTTTAAAAAGCTTAGAGCTAGTTCTCACTTGCTAACCAAATTTTCTACAGTCTAATTTCAAAAGCAAATTAAGAACAGCCATATTGTCGGCTCAATGCTTAAAATCAAGATGTTCTTTTTGTAGAAGAATGGGTAGTATCTGATTCAGAAATTTGTATTACAAATTTGATGCAGTTTATTCCAAGAATTTGATAGAAATACAAGTGTTAAAACAGTTTTTAAAAATCATAGCACCTTTAACTACATTGTCATTTAAAAGAAAACTTTTTTTTCTTTAGCTATTTCAGAGGTAATTATATTACATATAGTGCAAGGTTAATAGAAAATACTCTAAAGAAGGTTTACCTACGAGACCAGCAGTTAGCCTAATGGCTGTGTCGCTGGACTCCCATGTAGTCAACCGCCATCTGACTCCTGGACCCAGTGGCTTAAACTCACGCTGGGCGCATGTGCGTGCGTGCCCAAGATCCCAAGAGGAGAATGGAGGAGAGGGGATTGCGGCATGGCCAACCTCCCTGGGGAGTGATTTCTCGCTTTCTGTCTCTCTGTCTCTCAGGCAAGCACACAGGCCCTATGGCAAAAACCTCTCCAAAAAAAAAAAGAAGGTTTACCTACAATTTTATAAATAAAAATACATGGAATAATAACAAACTTCATCCTCATTTAGGATTAGAGTTTTAATAGTGCAAAGAGTATTATAAATAGCAACTGAAACTATAAAAATGTAATGCTTATGGAGGTATCTCCCTTTTAATAGTTTACTAGTATATTCAACCGCATTCTATGAATATTACATCCTTAAAGCACTATGAAGATACTCAAGCTCTCAGGGCATCCTTATATCCTGGTGGTTTAGGAAGCTGGACCCCACATGGTCCATCAGATTTTGCATCACATCCCTACAGTTTGAAAATTATGCCAGGCTCATGTATGTGCGCATGTGCATGATTAAAATCTTGACAGGATGGAGAAACGAAAAAGAGATTGCAGTGTGGCCACTCCCCACTGAAGGAGGGGTGCTTCTCCTCTGCTCTCAATTTCTTTCTGGTGAGTACGTGCACCCTCTGGCAATTAGAAAGGAAGGAAGGAAGTGGGGGAGGGAGGGAGGGAAGGAGGGAAAGAAATTCAAGCTCAACTTAAGCAACGCTGAATTGAGTATCACTTCGTAATGGAATCTGCTTTAGTCCCATATATTCTAGTGATTAAAGTAGTATTCTAATACCAATACAGCATTAATATTCACACCCAGGTGAAGTAAGTCATGGTATCTAATACTTTTGCCATATTAGGTTCACTCATTTTTAAAAATTTTGTATTATCATTGGTTGACATGAATTTATATAGATTTTGAGATGAATCATATCTATGAAATGAAAAGAAATTACTAAGAATTTTTTTTGAGAGGTTTTTCACTATAGGACGAGTGCGCTCGCCAGACACAGAGAGACAGAGAGACAGGAAGCGAGAAATCACCCCTCAAGGGGGATGGCCACACCGCAACCCCTTCTCCTCCATTCTCCTCTCGGGATCTTGGGCACGCATGCACACACGCCCGGCGTAAGTTTTAAGCCACCGGGTCTGGGATGCGAACCGCTGTCGACTACATGGGAGTCCAGCGACATAGCCATTATGCTAACTGCTGGTCCTGAAACTACTAAAAATTTTTAAGTGCCATCAGTACATACATTATAAATACTCTATATTGCTTTAAGGTTTAAAGTCATTTAGCTCACAATACGACGCATTCAGGAAAAAGCGGGTGAAACAATATAATAAACTAAGATAAGGGAAGATTAAAGTGTAGTGATTTATTAGCTAAAATGAATTATATTTTCCTTGTTTGCACTGATTTTCTTCCTTTCAACTTTAAAATAACTGCATATGTACTAGCAAAAAATACTTGGTGAACTGTCAAGAAGATGCAACTAAAATAGTAGCCTGCCCATTCCGTCAAATCATTTTTCAGTTTTAAATACTAGATTTTAAGTGAACAGGGAAGTGTAGAATGCTTTTAGAACAGTGACATGGAGAATGAGAAAATGTCCCTTTATTATTGATACAGGTGCATTTCGTTTGCCCTTTTGATCATTTATTTCTATCTTTCATCTCATTAGAGTATTTATACATAGGTTGGCCTAGCTGCTAAAGAGGTTGAATACATTTACTACTTGTAGACAGACTACAAAGCATCAATCTGATAAACTATGTCCATCACAAGAAATAGAAAAGGTTAATTCATATTCTTACAAAAAGTTGTTAATAGTTCAGCTTTGATATAATCTCATGACACTTTGTAAGACATCTTCATGTAAAATGGTTCAAAAGTAGCTTTTTTCAACTTTTAAATTAAAGATCCTTATGTCGCATTCATTCATTCATTCATCCTTTGACTTCTATGCTCTAGACCCATAACAAGCAATGAGATTGAATCAGCAACAAATAACCTCCCAACAAAGAAAAGCCCAGGCCCTGCTGGCTTCACTTAGGAATTCTTCAAAACTTCTTTTAAAAAAGTTAACTCCAATTCTACTCAAATTATTTCCAAAGATCTAAAAGGAAGGAACCCTTCCAAATTCATTTTATGAAGCCTCCATTACCCTCAACCCAAAACAGATAAAGACATGACAAGAAAGGGAAACTATAGACCAATAGCTCTGAAAAATATAGATGTAAAATTTCTCAACAAGATACAAGCAAATCTTATCCAACAACATTAAAAAAAAAAAAAAGATTATACACCACGACTAGGTATGCTCTAGTACACAAAAACTCACATCACTTCATTGTTCATTTCTCAACAGTGTCAATGAAGTAGGGGAGTATCACGCGACTACAATCAGGATACCTTTTGTAGTTTGTTAAAGACAACTTAATAAATCTAATAATGGCATCTAGTAAATTTTACCATCTGGAAGGTCTATATATAAATCCATTGCTGCTAACTGAGACATTTTTATGATAGTGATAAAATAAATATTTGTATAAATAAAGACATTAGTGATCATTAATATAAATAACTAATAAAGTACAAATGTTTATACTAGATACTTAACCATTTAGCTCTGATTGGTCCTGACTCACTCTTATAAAATACAGATAATGAAGTACTTTACTTACTACTGTGATACAAAATTTAAAGTTAAGCAAACAATATAAGGGGATTAATTAGTAAAAGAGATCAAAAGGACACTTCATTCAGTGATTTATGTATAAAAATATGTAGTACGAGAAAACTATGCTTGGATTTCAAACTTTTTTCCACCAGGAAAACCTCACACTTTAATTCCATTTTCCCACAAACTTTTTAGTAGTCCCCTGGTGTGTTTTTTATGTGTGTATGTATATTTGAAGCACGATTATGATTATTATTTGCACACCATTGCTGTTCTTATTTATTCTCTGTCCAGACCAACCTAAAGAAAAATAAACTAAGCTATATCTTAGTTTGTGTTTCTTTTCTCAAATGGGTGATTAATTATAGGTGCTGAAATCTTTTGGATAATCACCGAGGATGAATGCATCGCTGAAATCAGCAGCACAAAGAGAACCCTAAATGCTACTACTTGCTAACATGGTAAAACAAAGCAGAACATGCTACACTTTGTATCTTGTCTAAAAATAATATAGTCATTGACCTCTACCTTATCAAACTGGTTCCATCATCAAGGTCAAATACAACAGTAAATAAATTCAGGCGAACATGAGCATACCACAAGTATTGATGACACAACTACATCTGTACCTTGCATTTTTTTCCTAAAAAAAAAAAAAAAAATCTTCCAAGACACACATTTTTTTCAGTAAATAATTTTAATTTTGAAATATATTAGTGAAATCTGGCACATACTTAATAAAATGTAACTATGCACTGAGGTCTTATTTTCAGAGCTTGCATTTCTTCCTTAGCATCATAATGTACGATATACACGGTCAAATCACAAATATGTACCTAACAGTATATGGCATTAGCAGATATCCTCATATGTTTAAAGACGGGCTCTCTTTAACTTCGACTAAAGAAGAGAGGACATATGGGAGGCAATTTCAAAAATCCCAAGACCCTAATCTTTTGGAAGGAAAATCACCGATGGGTAGACACCAAGGTTTTTCTGGGTCTAGAGGACCAGTTTACATCTTACGTAACACCAGACAAAGAAGAAAGAGCACAGGTGTGGTGCTGAACACTTTTTAAGAGTTAGCTATTGGCCCAGTTCACAGAATAATGAGAATGTTAAGTAGTCACGGAATCTCTTAGTACAATGCATTCCACTACTTCTCTTTCCAGTTTTCATTTAGCAACGATAAATTAAACACAGGAAAGAAACTACTATAATAGAGTAAAGAGTTATCCGTTTATGGAAAAATACATGGAGTTTTTTTTCATGCACTAAGGGGAATTATGCAAAGAGAAAGCAAATGCCACATGGTGAAACTGGGGGCTGACTCTGTTGCCAACATCCTCATCACTAGTTTTCATCTTGGTAACACACACCCACGATATGCTCCTTCTCTTCAGCCTGCTAATCATGGCAGTGGTACCTGATAGTGAGTGATGGACTAAAATCAAGATTGAACTTATTCCCGGAGGCACACTGTACCTCAGATCAAAGAGCGCACACTTGGCATCCTGAAAATGCAATCCCACTGCTTTCACCTCTCAACTCCTGACACAAGAACTGAAAACAATAGGCCTTATAAATCAGAGATGCCATCTCTGAAGAGGGAGCAAAGACTTAGAGGAAGAACTCCGGGGATCTGAACTGAATCAATTAAATAAATTATTTTTAAAAAGCTTAGAGCTAGTTCTCACTTGCTAACCAAATTTTCTACAGTCTAATTTCAAAAGCAAATTAAGAACAGCCATATTGTCGGCTCAATGCTTAAAATCAAGATGTTCTTTTTGTAGAAGAATGGGTAGTATCTGATTCAGAAATTTGTATTACAAATTTGATGCAGTTTATTCCAAGAATTTGATAGAAATACAAGTGTTAAAACAGTTTTTAAAAATCATAGCACCTTTAACTACATTGTCATTTAAAAGAAAACTTTTTTTTCTTTAGCTATTTCAGAGGTAATTATATTACATATAGTGCAAGGTTAATAGAAAATACTCTAAAGAAGGTTTACCTACGAGACCAGCAGTTAGCCTAATGGCTGTGTCGCTGGACTCCCATGTAGTCAACCGCCATCTGACTCCTGGACCCAGTGGCTTAAACTCACGCTGGGCGCATGTGCGTGCGTGCCCAAGATCCCAAGAGGAGAATGGAGGAGAGGGGATTGCGGCATGGCCAACCTCCCTGGGGAGTGATTTCTCGCTTTCTGTCTCTCTGTCTCTCAGGCAAGCACACAGGCCCTATGGCAAAAACCTCTCCAAAAAAAAAAAGAAGGTTTACCTACAATTTTATAAATAAAAATACATGGAATAATAACAAACTTCATCCTCATTTAGGATTAGAGTTTTAATAGTGCAAAGAGTATTATAAATAGCAACTGAAACTATAAAAATGTAATGCTTATGGAGGTATCTCCCTTTTAATAGTTTACTAGTATATTCAACCGCATTCTATGAATATTACATCCTTAAAGCACTATGAAGATACTCAAGCTCTCAGGGCATCCTTATATCCTGGTGGTTTAGGAAGCTGGACCCCACATGGTCCATCAGATTTTGCATCACATCCCTACAGTTTGAAAATTATGCCAGGCTCATGTATGTGCGCATGTGCATGATTAAAATCTTGACAGGATGGAGAAACGAAAAAGAGATTGCAGTGTGGCCACTCCCCACTGAAGGAGGGGTGCTTCTCCTCTGCTCTCAATTTCTTTCTGGTGAGCACAAGCACCCTCTGGCAATTAGAAAGGAAGGAAGGAAGTGGGGGAGGGAGGGAGGGAAGGAGGGAAAGAAATTCAAGCTCAACTTAAGCAACGCTGAATTGAGTATCACTTCGTAATGGAATCTGCTTTAGTCCCATATATTCTAGTGATTAAAGTAGTATTCTAATACCAATACAGCATTAATATTCACACCCAGGTGAAGTAAGTCATGGTATCTAATACTTTTGCCATATTAGGTTCACTCATTTTTAAAAATTTTGTATTATCATTGGTTGACATGAATTTATATAGATTTTGAGATGAATCATATCTATGAAATGAAAAGAAATTACTAAGAATTTTTTTTGAGAGGTTTTTCACTATAGGACGAGTGCGCTCGCCAGACACAGAGAGACAGAGAGACAGGAAGCGAGAAATCACCCCTCAAGGGGGATGGCCACACCGCAACCCCTTCTCCTCCATTCTCCTCTCGGGATCTTGGGCACGCATGCACACACGCCCGGCGTAAGTTTTAAGCCACCGGGTCTGGGATGCGAACCGCTGTCGACTACATGGGAGTCCAGCGACATAGCCATTATGCTAACTGCTGGTCCTGAAACTACTAAAAATTTTTAAGTGCCATCAGTACATACATTATAAATACTCTATATTGCTTTAAGGTTTAAAGTCATTTAGCTCACAATACGACGCATTCAGGAAAAAGCGGGTGAAACAATATAATAAACTAAGATAAGGGAAGATTAAAGTGTAGTGATTTATTAGCTAAAATGAATTATATTTTCCTTGTTTGCACTGATTTTCTTCCTTTCAACTTTAAAATAACTGCATATGTACTAGCAAAAAATACTTGGTGAACTGTCAAGAAGATGCAACTAAAATAGTAGCCTGCCCATTCCGTCTACTGCTGTCAAACCAACTGAAATGAGATGATATGCTTCCTTTTTTTTGAAGCCTTCAGTAGCTAGGGAAATATAAAAATAACAGTCAAGAGATTGAGTACTTTATGTCCTCTTCTAACTTGAGTGTATGTCATAATTTTATGCAGCAAATATTACCCTTTCTTCATAATTATATGACTGAACCACTCTAGTTTGTTAAGTCTACAGATAAATACTGAAAGCTACAGGTAAAATTCAGTATCCCTAAGATGATTAAAATTTTCAGTGCTGTATAATTGCAAAATACAAGGGGGGTTCAAAAAATTCATGGAATTTCATGGAAAAACTCTTCAACGATGGAACTAAAGCAGGAGTTTATTTTGGTGTAAAAATTTTTGAATCTGTGCCTAGTGTTTTCATAATATGCATTTTCCATGAATATTTTTAAGATCCCTTGTATTCACTACACCATCTCAATGAAAGTTATAAATAACTGTTAATAATTTATGCTCACAGAGAATGCACAACAAAGAGAAATGAAAATTCATAGAAAATCAAATATGCGAGAACACTTTGAGATTTAGTGTTTCCACATTGCTTTTATTTCTCACATTTTTTTCTTCACCATATTTGCCACTATAACTAGATTAGATATTAGAATAATCCTCTAGGTAATCAAGAACTAGAAAAGTCCTTTCATCCTATAGATTTATATACCTAAATATTGTAAATTTGTTCTAAATCACCTATTTGAGTACTTAAAATATTCTTACAATAATTTGGCAATATGTAGCTTTGCCAAGAACCTGAAATAGTAAATTTTCCAAAAATAAAGTTAGAAACATTACTAATATTGTAATGTTGTCTAATCTATGACAAGAAAATATTAAGCATTATAATCTGTGTAATTCTTCCAACAATAGAGGTATGTTTTACTTCATGAGATTATTTTATTTAGGAACAGTAAGAGTATAAACAAAATAAAATGAAGACATAAATTTGTTTTATTTCATTTATTTGTTGGCTTAAAACTCAGCCATTTATTCTTTTTAGTTTTTGCTGCCATTGGGCGTGTGCACTCACTGGAGAGAGAGAGAGAGAGAGAGAGAAAGAGAGATAGAGTAGGAAACTGAGAAATTACCCCTCAGGGAGTATGGCTATGCTGAAAACCCTTCTCCTCTTTGGAATTTTTGGGTACATGCACACGTGCCCAGCATGATTTTTCAAGCTGTCAGTCCGAGACTCACACTTTGATTGGTCCCGTTGGCATCCAACACCTTCACCACCACACCACCTGCTGCCCCCACCCCCCATTTATTCTTTGTGTGTGTGGGTTGCATTCATGTGAATATTGCTTTTTTGTGTTAGGTTTGTTTAAAGCAATACATAAAAGCTATGGATGAAAGTCCATTACATTTCAATACTACTACAAAAAGCAATTCTGTTTGATGACCATTCAGATCTTTATATCCCTTCTCCTTAGGACAGCTCCTGAATTACAGTACTTGAATTTAGTTTTCCTTTAACCCTTCTATCACAATATATCTAAAGTTAAGAGAAAATAATACATTTTAGGCATTTGGTTTCTAGTAGAGGAAGCAGGACAAGACTGTTAAGGAGTTGTGACACAGTCACAATAATTATTTCACTACCTTCCCATCTGACAGTAAGGAAGATGCAAATAACGAAGCACCAAGAAGGCATACAACGTGCTGGGGGATGCACTAGGGTGAGGAGTTCAGCTGGATTCAGCACTGCTCTTTTATCCGGTCCGTCACATAACCAAAGGCCAACAATTTAGATTGTGTCCATTCTAACAGATTATTTACTAATTAACTTCGAGTCAAAATAAATGATGACATAAATAATCTGAGAGGTCTTTGTCAGTGCAGATTACGAGTATTATCATCCAAATCAGTCTATCTTTTCAGAGCTTTTTTAGAAAAAAATAAGGTGCTTTGAAATGAACACTGGTGGATGTCACTTTTCTTCTAGCTTTCTTTATATTCACACAGACATTCTTTTAAGCAAATGTTAGAAGAGTGTGCATAAAACACACCAGAATAAGGAGGTGAAAGCTGAAGAAGGTGTTTCTATCAGGCAGGTCTCAGCAAAGAGGGCACACTTCACCACTAGGAAACTAAGCTTTCCTAGCTAAGCACCACATTGCCCATGGTATGGGTGGTCATTATCCTTCACCCATCTGACAATCACTTTTTTCATAACTTTTTGTTGGTATATGTACTCATAAAATGCCAAAACAATAGTGGAATGAATGAAGGTAAAAAATTTCCAGGCCAGCACATGGTGTGGAGGTTAAGGCAACTGGATCCCACAGGGCAGACTGTGTGGCTTGACTCCTGAACCCAGTGGCTTGAAAAACACTCCAGGCACGTGTGCACATGTGACCAAAGTCTGGAGAGAAGAATGGAGTAGAAGGGATTGCTGCATGGCCATTCCCCTGGGTAGTGATTTCTCACTTTTCCTCTTTCTCTCTCTGGTGAGTGCATGTGCCCTAGAGTAAAAACCAAAAATACATACAAAAATAAAAAGCAAAAAGCTTCCAGACGCAAGTATAAACTTGAAAATGTTTAAAGTTCACAATGTGTTAACTTGAAACAAACTTTCTGGCCCCATTGCCTAATTGTTCTCCATTTGTATTACTGTGGTGTGCTATTTGGCTGGGGGGGCTCAACTTTCTTTTTATTTTTTCCTTCATGGTAAGAAGGATTTTATTTTAGCTGTCCTGTGAACACCAGATCAGTTTCGAAAAGCTCACTAGAATTTTCTGAGCTGTATGAATTATTTTTGAAATATTTAATGTGTATTTTTTTTTCAAAATCCTGAGCAAAAAATAGCACATTTATCCCCTTTCAAAAATCCCAATAAATAACAAAGGTACATTTGGCTCCGAAATAGCTTAACTAAACCATATGTGGATCCAAAGACCTGCCAAAATAAAATCAGCATTATAAAAGATAGTTTCACATTTCATGTAGCCATAAAGTAGGAGCCTACAGTATATAAAATACGCTGGCCACGTGTACAGAGCTCTTGATGACATGGCTTGAAAACTCACTGTCAGCAGATTAAAAATGACTTCATGCATACTCTGGGAGGTGTTTTGAGTTGTTTCTTTTTTCTTTTTTTGTCTTTTTGACCTAGATTGACTAATCACAGATTATGGAGCAAAAGACTTAAAACAGAATCTTGAACCTCAGCCCCACTGACCGTCACAGAATTTTACCATCAAAATATTTCATTAGAAAATCTTCAAGAAGCAGCAGAAGGTTTGGCACTGAACCCTTAGGATCCCATTAAGGGCCTCTGCCGTCTTCCATAGCTTGTCTAGTCCAAAACGGCACACTCCACTCCCACAGAGTCTCTCCAAAGCCATTTTGAATCCTCTTTACCCTTATCAGGCTGATACAGACCTGCATCATCCTCGAGCCTCTGACAGGGGCTACAACAATTGGGGGAAGGGAGGGGTGACACCACCGCACATTGTTTCCTTTCACAAAACCCTGCCACGGGCGCAGATTAACACCAAAAAATAGATGGCTGCAACCAAAGAGAAACATTTTTCAGAATGCCTCCACTTGATTAATGAAGTCGTGGAGCGGACCACTGTGCGACTTTCCTGTACACTCTTCTTTCCTCGCCCCTTTTCCTCCCGAGTATCCGCAGGGACACTTCTGCACACAGCCTCCTCCTTGGGAGAGTTGTCAGTTTCTTTCAAAGTTTTGAAGGAATGCCACAAGAGTAAAACTGTCAGGGCTCCTTGCTGAAAACATGCAGGTAAAGGAAAAAGTTTCTTTTCATCACCTCTGGACTTCCTTAATGAAGGCAATGCTCCCTTTTTCTCCCCCTTCTAGAAAAAACTCAGTTGAACTTGTACTCGGGACGTGGTGCTTATCTCCGAAGCACGTGCGGACATCACTGCTCCCTTTGACGTGGACCAACACACAACACTTGCCTGGGCAGCAATGGCTTTCAGAGGAGAGGGGACAAAGCCATATCTGAGAGTAGAATTAGAACCTGAGGGACACTGGTTGTCCCTGTCCATGGAGTAAAGCTCACACTATTACCTAAGGAAACCAGGAATAGATGGCATAATAGTTGACTTCATAATAGAAGCCAAACTGAAGGCACTTGAAATGCCTCTGCTCTACCGAACTCTGTCCCACTTCCTCATACTTGCCAGCGCATGGCTGAATGCACTATGTGTGACTACCTTTTATTCACTCCATTTTGTACGGAGCTCTAAAATGCCATAAATAATGAAAGAATTGAGTTAACTTTTTAAAACACAAACCTAACTCAAGAGTGAATCAGACAGGGTAAATTACTTTTCCAATTGTCTGAAATCTCCAATCATAAACCCGAGAAATGCTTTCTGAAGAATAACCCCTTACAAAAAGAAAACACAAAGAAGCCAACGTAATTCAAAAAGCGTTTTGACCACTTAACCTTTCTTTCTTTTCCTAAAAGTATGTTTTCCCCCCTCTGCTTCTGTGGTGCAGAATTACAAACCTTGTGCTTCTCTAGGCTACGAGTTCTTTGAATAGTCATGCTAGCTAACCAATGAGTAGGTGTCTGTGTGTGTTCGTGCGAGCTAATCAATAAGTATGTGTCGGTGTGTGTATAAAGAGATGTGGGCACACATGTGTGAAGATGTGTTCATATGATGATAGCCCAAAGTGCTTTTTAAGTATGTACAAAGAGAAGATACGAGAGAAAAAAGGCTAGATGGACTGCTGGGGAATTAAAGGAAGGAATAATCTAGTTTCTATTCACAGGCATAATAAAAAGTAATCTAGGTTTGTATAACAATCTGTATATTTTTCAAAGTGACTAAATGCGTATAATTTTATATAATTTTGCAACAATCCTGTGATACAGGACTGGTATAATAACCCCTATTTTATAAATGAGGAAACTGGGCGCTTGTGTGATTACCCAAGATAGCACATCCACTTTGGGTAATAACAGCTAGGACTAGAACCAGGCTATTCTGACCCAATCACGGGCTCTTTCCTATACTTTTCTTTCCCACTTTTGATCTCTATAGTGTGTTAGCGTATGTTTTTTTTTAAATCATCGAAAGAGAAGAAACATTCTGCAAATAAGCTGATTCCTAGTTCCCATTAAAGCTTGTACAAAAACTAGGTTTCATATCTTTCCTTTCACCTCTATCTGCAGAATCTAGTATCTAAATAAAGTCACTAACCTTCTTAGTAGAAAACCCTATGTACCTTCACAATAAGAATAAAATATATCTCATTTTCTGTCACTCACTAAATTTTTATTTTGGTTATGATGGCTTATAGCATATGATTTTGTTTTCTTTTTTCAAATTAATTGAATTTTCTTTTTGTATATGTGTGATTCTTATTGACTCAAAGTCCTTCCCGATCCAGAGGTCAGACAAATACTGGGTTGTTGAGAAAGTCTTGGCCCATTTTTGCACAGAAAAACATAGAAAACTATGTCTGACTTATGTCAGACAACCTAATAGTTACACAAATTAGCTTCGGAAGTTGACAGTCTCTGAGATGGTCCCCAGGAATACTGATCTTCTGGTCTCGAACCCTTGTGTAAATTCCCTTTCTTTCAATGTGGGTCAGGCTTAAAAAAACAGAATCCAGTATAAATGAAGAAATGCTATTTCCAGTATTAAGTTACAAAAAGACCATGGCTTCATTCCTGGCTTCCCTCTCTCCCTCTCTCATTGGCTTGGGAATGTCAGTTACCGTGTTGTAAGTTGCCTTAGAAAGGCAAGGAATGGAGTCACAGCCTTCGAGTGAGTTTACAAGCAGATCCTCTGTTAGGTGAACCTTCAGATGGCACCACAGACCTGGCTGTGACCTTGCTTGCAGCCTGTGAGAGATAGTATTTCAGAGACATGTAGATAAGCTGTGCTCATATTTCTGGCCCTCAGAAACTGAGAATAAAGCATTGGAGAAAAACCAAAGGCCTACACACAGAACCCTATGCTTGAATCGGATTTCCTGACTTCTCTATGTTTTGTTAGATTTTGCTATAGGGCATGTGCACTTGCTGAAGAGAGATGAAAAGCGTGGAAAAGTGAGAAGTCACCCTCTGGGGGAGATGGTCACCTCACAATCCTCTCTCCTCCACTCTCTGCTTGGGATTTTGGATACGTACACGTGCCTGGTATGTTTTGTAAGTCACAGGGTTCTGGAACTCCAGCTGCAGAATCTGCCATGCAGGATCTAGCACCTTAACCAGCACGCCATCTGCTGGCCTTAATTTCCTGATCTTTTAAATAGAAAGTGACATAAAACATAAGAAACGGCACAGAAGACATTAGAACCAAGAAACCAGGCCCAGCCTACGGTTCAGTTGGTAGCAAACTGAACTGTGGTGTGGGTAGTCACATGGCGGAGACAGTTTAAATTTCTGAGTCAATGTGAAAACACACTAGGTGGGTGCGCCTGTAACCAGAAACCTGACAAGCTAGAGGACAGGAAAAAGAAAATCATTCGTGAGGAGTTTGAGGAAGTTTTCTTTTCACTTTCCCTGTTAGTCTTGCACACTTTCTGTTTTAAGTAAAATAAATAAACTTTAAAAATGAGACATTACAGTTTGGTCGAACTGGGCTAAAGGATTTCATGAGAAAACAGTAAATAAATAACAAGGAACAATTTTAAGTTTAATACTTAAATTAACAATGATAAGAGATGTTAATCTCCAGAAGAAGAGTTTCTCAAATAACTTTAGTTTTGAAGGTATGCAATAAATATTACATTATTTTTCTCTTACTGTAAATACCTATGCAAACATGCTTGCCTGTGGAAAATCACACACCATCAACACAGAGCTCTACAGAAGTGGCTTGGACAGGGTCAACCTCATATGATAGCAAAGGCTGTCAATGTCAACCGAGAGCTATAGCTGAATTATGGTACTTGGTAAATGTCATCCTGAGACTTCCTATTAATAATGAAATTAAAAAGAGAGTACAACTCTCTTGACAAAGAGTTATCACAAAGTAATTTTGATTTTTTAAGGAAAAACCTGAAACAATTCAAATAGTACATATGCCCATTCTCTCAAAGTTATTATCTCCAAGTTAGTGAATGCATTACTTATCATGTTGAACTGAGATCACTCGTAAATCCTCATAACGTGGAGATAATATTTATTTTAATCAGACAGACGACAGGGAAGTGCAAAAGGCCAAACTATCAGCTTTAATATAGTTGTAGAATGTCAACTCCTCAAAAAAGTCAAGTAGAAAGACATTAAAAGACACTCTAGAAATTGGAAGATCCAAAGACATGATAGTAGAGAGGGTAAGTGTAGATATTATACCAGAGACTGTAAGGGAAGGGAGTGGATGGTAGAGGGGAAGTGGGAGGGACAAAAGGAAGAAACATTTAACAGACAAAAAAAAGAATATAAACTTCTCTGGTAAAAACACAATTTCATAATTTTTGCTTTACAATTTTTTTTAAATGACAAAAAAATACATGATAAACTAAAAAAAATTTGAAAGGCATGCTAAACACATGAGGGGACTTCAAAGAGTTGAATTAAGGAAACCAGCAGTTAGCGTAATGGCTATGTCGCTGGACTCCCACGTAGTCGACCACGGTGCGCGTCCCAGACTTGGTGGCTTAAAACTCACGCCGGCCGCATGTGCGTGCATGCGTGCCCAAGATCCCGAGAGGAGAATGGAGAAGAAGGGATTGCGGCGTGACCATCCCCCCTGGGGGGGTGGTGATTTCTCGCTTTCTGTTTCTATGTCTCTGTCTGTCTGGCAAGCGCACGCGCCCTATAGCAAAAACCTCTCCAAAAAAAAAAAAAGAGTTGAATTAAAATGTGAGTTTATTTTGAAAAGAGGAATTAAAGTATAAGTTTATTTTAGGTGCAAAAATGCTTGAAATTCATGCGTAGTTTTTTCATAATACACATTTTCCATGAAACTTTTTGAAAATCCCCTCCCCTTTCATATTAGAAAATGAAGGCAGTTTGCATCAAATTTTCAAACAATGGCTACCCACAGGGCTTTATTCTTTTTACCTTCTGCTCCAGCAAAAACATTTTTCAAGATTTATATTCATTCGGTAAGTTGTGTTATGAAGACAATAGAGTGATACTTGGCAAACCACTTTCTCATCATCCAAAATGACGACAGACTCCCTTTAGGAAGAAAGGGACTCTATATAGCCACTCCCTTATCTCTTACCAAGGATCACTATTGGGAAAAACAGAGAAATGACAATAGAAGTGAAATCCACATAAGGGATCAAGATATGTGAAAAAGGACTTCAGCA
>NW_006159625.1:885517-942996 GCF_000334495.1 Tupaia belangeri chinensis
CCAACTGTCACAAAGAATATCTGGAGCTCTAAGCCCATAGTCATCCTTTGTCTTTCATGCTTATACTCAGTCAGGAAGGGAGTGCTACTAAGTAGTCTCAACCTTAAGTATTGTTCATACTCTCCATAAACAGCTTTGATAGATTATTATGATACAAACAACTCCTTTTTTCAGATATTAATTAAACTGATGGTCATTTTAACAGCTCTATTGGAGGCCAGCAGGTAAAGTGACGGTTAAGGTGCTGGACTCTCACATGGTCAACTGCAGTTCAAGTCCTTGTCTCCGGTGAATGTACAAGCCATGTAGCAAATTAAAAAAATGATAAATAAAATTAAATAATTCCAAAACAAAGTTCTTCTTAGGGGAGTCTAAAAAAGTTAACAATGAGTAATTTGAAATGAAGAAAAAGAAGGCTTGTATTTATGCAAACTATGCCTAAGTATAGGTAAATCAGTTCAGCTATGGATCATAATCAAAGGCAAAAAATGTCCTAAGTTTCAGGCAAAAGAGAGTAGGTGGACCCATAAATGAAATTGTTTGCATATGGGACAGAATTGTGTTTTTCTGTTCCTACTTTCCAAATTTAAGTGCAAATGTAAAGAACCTGAAAAGATTTCACTATCAGGAAAGAAAGTCAATCAAGAAGTGATTGAGATTACAGATAGACTAGTTACACACAAAAGGAGCATTTTTGGAGACAGATCATAATTAACAGGAAGCATATAGTTTATGTTTTCCTTTCAGTATTATGGTCCTATATGATGATTTATTGGGTTGTCTGAAAAATCATGACATATTTTTCTGTGTAAAAATATTTTCTCAATTTTTCTATGCAAAAATATGTCATGACTTCTCCAATGACCCAATATTTGCATCTACTGTCAACGTTATAACCATGCCTACCTTATAAAATAACCAGTCCCTTCAGATTAATATCAATGTACAGTTGACCTCTCTGGCTTGTTTTACAGATTTGAATTGTGAAGTAATTCTTTGGTTCCTTTGTTCCTAATTCAAATTTTATAGAATGCTTTTGATTACTTAGGCATCCATACCAACATTTCCCCTCTCCCTGAGTATTCTTTGCACCACAGGGAAAAAATTAAAATCCTACTCTAATTCTTTAAACAAGAGCAACACATCATTTTCCAAGGCTCTGCTGCATTAAATGTCTTGCCTTCACGTCTTCTTTGAGCAGCCTCCCTGTCCACTCAGTTTCCATTAACTCTCCACATAGCAGTTAGAGTATAAGAGAAGCCAGGATCTTGCCCTCCCTAAGGGACAAATCTACAACCTCCATCAATAATGAATTTCACCAACATTTCCCAAGAGGAACAGGGTACAATTAAAAAGGTTATAAGTCCTTGCACTACTAGAACCCAAGGGCGTCTGTGAATGAAACTGGCTTAAGCCCAATTAGAGGAATCAGTACATTTGTCTTCTCTTGGAACAACCCTGCTCTTACGGTTCCCATCAATTCAGTATAAATCTGACTGATCTTATCCAAGAAGTTAATAGGAAATTGCTCACAGTGGGCGACTGCCACCTCAGTTTCCAAGCAGAGACAGATGGAATTTCCCAGATGGTTTGTCACTGGAAAGCGCGATGCTGGATGAGACTTCACAGAAAGCATGGTGGAGCAGAACACCTTCTTGGCCTTCACCCATGTCATACTAAGGGATCTAAAACTGATTCTGTTGTAAACCAATCATCATTTCCTCCATGGGCTTAACAACTCATCCTTCCTAACTGCCTCACCAGGTTGCAAATCTTACACTGAAATTAGTCAATACTTATCAAGAAACCATCGTGGGCATATCTTCTTACGGAGAAAAAACTGAAATAATAGACAAAGTTATCCTGACTTACTGAATGTTCTGCTCAAACAAGATTAAAATGAAAACCTATGATATGAACAAACAAAACAGGTCCAAGATAGCATTCACTGTGGTGAGTGGCCCTGTTAAGTTGGGTGGATGAAGTAAGATCACGGAAGAAACAGAAATGGTGTAAAGACTCAAGAGTGGCTGCATGGGTCTTGAATAAGTATGTATTGTTCCCTGATGTTAGAGAAAAGTTAAAGGGAAAATTTGTTCATTCATTTAGAGATTATTCCTTGAGATTTTTACTATAAACTAGCCATTGGACACAATGTTTACATAGAAAAAATACGAAAATAAAAGACAAGAAGCATGTGGTCTACAGAGAAGGTAAGTAAATAGGAGCTCAGGATTCAGTGTTCTTAGTAGTAAACCCAGAGCATCCTGAAAATGCCTCATAAGTGGTCACCTATTCCACACTAGAAGCTCTGGGATGGTCTTTTGGGGGTGGTCTTGAGCAGAAACTTAAGTAAGAACTAGAGTTACTAAGACAGAGAGAGACAGGAAGGGGAGTAGACGACTTTCAAGGAAAAAAACAGCATGGCCAAATGCCGAGGTAGGAGAATAGAGTATATTCAGAACATGGCATGTAACTAAGATTAACCAAGTCTACCTTAAGAATGTGAAGGAGGTAGGGCCCATGACGGTATCATGAGGACTTTTTCAGACATTTGGGTTCTCTCATGCTCTTTAAAATAATTTAAAGAACATGACTTAAGTGACTAGTTTTGATTTTAGGACATACTGTAATGTAAGTAAAGTAAAAGGAAATAGAAGGGAAGGAAGAAAGAACAGTGAGAAAATACTGTAGTCTTCAAGGGGTAAGTGATGGAGATTTCAACTCTAACAGCGGTAGCACGGACACAAAAAAAGAAACAGATTATGATAGCATCTGGTTTCTTGAAACAAAAAGGAAAGCCTTTGAAGATGATTAACTCTGGATAAAAGGCAAAAGAGAAGGTAGTAGCAGAAAGGAAAGATGATGGGAATGTGTATCTGTGTGTATGTGTGAACAGGTATTTGAGATGTGAAAGGAGAGGCAAAAGTGCAGAAAAGACTGATAGAGTGAACTCCCTGCAGAGGCAGGAAAGAAGAAGCAGGGCCCAACCATCAAAAGTGACTGAAAGTTGGAAGTCAGGGAGACCATCTGTAGAGGCAGTCATACGCTCTCCTGTGACTGTCTAGTTAGAAAAATTAAGTGGGAAAGGCTTGCAAAACAGTTGAAATGTGCTATCAGAGAAAGGGTAAAAAGCCAAGGTTAGAGATTTTTTTTTATTTAAATGTCATTTGTAAATTAGTAGCTGAAGCTTTGCAAGTGGATAAGCTCCCTGCGGCCCTAGGAACAGAGGGAGAGGAGAAGAAAGGCCAGAAGTGTTTGGGGAAACACACACAGTTAAATTAAAAAGAGCCAAGACCCAGAAAGATATGAGAAGTAGGAAAACAGAGTAGTCCTAAGCCCAGATTAAAATGAATATTAAGAAGGAAGCTATCATTTGCAATGTCAACATTAATGAAAAGAAATTTAAAACCCAACAAAAAGTCATGTCTCAGCAAAATTATATCATCAAGATGGAAAAGATGGGAAGATACCGGTGAGCTCAGTGAAAATGTTCCTGGTAAGTAAATTCTATTAGATTAGATTTTTATTCTAAAGAGCATTTATTGAATATCTATTATTTGCCAGTGGTAGAAATCCAAAACTGAATAATAATGATTTTAAAAATCTATGTCCTTAAAAATCTCAACAATAATTTGGATGTTGCATTCAAATTGACTTTATCTTGATATATTAGAGAGTGTCTTGGTATGGCTTCTCTAGACGCTTATTCCGAGACTTATTCAATTATATACAGCTTGATGGTCTCAGAAAATTTCTGTAAGGATATGGGGAAGTAAGCAGGAAAGGAAAAGAAGCCCATAGTACATTATCGAGCCAACTGGTGTGCAGTTCCACTACCAAACTCTAAGAGACTGTATAGAACACATCTTACATTCCAGCGAAGAGGCAAAGAAGCAGAGGTTATTCCATCAGCTTCTTCTCTATCACTGGTTCAAGACCATTTCTGGGAACATAAATTCCCAGCACCTTAGTGTGTCCAGCTTGCAGGGATTTGCTCCAGAGGTTGGAAAAAATCCTGAGGTAGAAAAGTCTCAGATATTTCCATTGTACAGGCTTTGCCTATAATGATGAGTGCTAAAGACCTATCAGTAGGGGTATGCTTGCTACAGAATATGTACAGTATGAAGCATGAAGACTAGCAATGAGTGGGATCAAACAGGAACACTGTAAGAGATGGGTTGGAAGAGAAAACATGAAGGCATATAATAAGTAATTATAGGGTGCCAGCAGGTGGTGTGGTAGTTGAAGCATTGGACTCTCATATCGTCAAATGAGGTCTGAGTCCTGGACCTGGCAGCTTGAAAATCACACCAGGCAACATGTGTGTGCACGCCCAAAATCCCAACAGGAGAATGGAGGAAAAGAGATTGCAGCACGGTCATGCCCCCTAAGTTGTGATTTCTCACTTTCTGTCTTTCTATCTCTGGCCAGTGCACATGCCTATGACAAAAATCTCTAATAACAAACAAACAAGTAATTATGATGATGTGGATCAGGAACCTCTAATTCTTTTCAACGCATATTTCTTTTTTCAGAGGAATTTTTGCTACAGGGTGTGTGTGGCACTTATCAGAGAGACAGAGACATAAAGCAAGAAATCATACCCTAGTGGGAATGGCCATACCACAATCCCTTCTGCTCTATTCTCTCAGGAGAAGAGTGTAAGTTTAAGCCTCCAGATCTGGGACTCAAACTGTGGTCAACTACTTGGGAGTCTAGCGATGCAAAAATTATGTCATCATTTGGTCCCACTTACATACATTTCTATGATAATTATCTGACCACTTTTAAGATACAATTTAATATACACACTATTTCATTATTATGTCAATAAAATGTCTATAGAGCCCTTTACATGTGTATTTGATATTTTTAGATTTCAATGTCACAAATGTCTTGTAGGAAAATAAAACAAGGCTCTATTCTGATTGAATAGAATAAAATTAGATTTCTCTATCAAATTCTGTTTTTGCCTTTAACATGTTTTGATGAGTCTACTATTATGTGTTAAGTAATCTGCAACTTTCTATTCATGTTCTATTTAATTAAGTATGCATGTTATATGATTCCAGCAGTTGACTGAATTCACTCAGACTAGTTAGCTCCTGACAGATGATATATTCAAAAGCAAAAGAGGGCAAATGTCACTTAAACTGCAAATACTCAACCTTCCAAATAATTAACTTTTTTTTTGGAGAGATTCTCGCTATAGGCCACGTGCACTCGCCAGACAGACAAAGACAGAGAGACAGAAAGCGATAAATCACCCCCTAGGGGGGATGGTCACACCGCAATCCCTTCTCCTCCATTCTCCTCTCAGGATCTTGGGCACGCACACACACGCGCCCGGCGTGAGTTTTAAGCCACCGGGTACAGGACATGAACCATGGTCGACTACATGGGAGTCCAGCGACATAGCCATTACGCTAACTGCTGGTTCCCCCAATTAATTAACTTTTGATACTTATTAAAAACACTATCATGTGTTAGCCTCACTGAGATTTGGTTTATTACAAGGATCTTTGTCCTTGGGAAAATATGGGAAGAACTTCAAAGATACAACATATAAATACAGACATGCTAAAACACCTATAAAGCAGATATTAATCAGAACTTACAGTGATTTAATAATTTTCTTGTCAGTAGTCCTTTGATAGTTTCAATCAATAAAATTGAAAGCTTTTCATACTGCCAAATTTATGCCATCATGATAGCACTTAATGTAAACTATTTTTCAGCACTGAGGTGGAATGCTGGAAAGTAAGCTAGGCTCACTCTCTAAGTTAACAAGTCTTTCAGGAGCATAAGGTTGTACATCAAAACAGAATTTTGCAAGCTACTGCAGACCAGTAGAGGCTGTAATACCTAATTTTGTGTATCAACTCAAAGGGTGTTTTTGAACAGTAAACTTTAGGTAAAGCAGGTTGTCCTCCGTAATGTAGGTGGGCCTCATCCAATCAGTTGAAGACCTAAATAGACGGATTTATTTATTTATCTATTTATTTATTTAATTATTTTAACTGGCCTTTCTAAGTAAGAAGAGCTTTTCAGTAGGTTGCCTTCCTATTTCATCTGCACCATTGGCTCTCCTGGGTGTTCAGTATGCCAACCCACATTGCAGATCTTGTACTTGCCAACCTCTATAATTGCATGAGCCAATTCTTTATAATAAATCTCTTTCTCTATACATACACATCCTGTTGATTCTGTTTCTCTGGAGAATCCTAATAAAGAGTCCTTGGCAAATAGTCAGTTAGGCATGCAAAATCCCCAAACACCAAGATATACAATGCTATTTCTTTAATCTGGGCAGTCTTTTCAGTTTTAAATTTGATAGATTTCAATTGAAGCATTTCTACAGATTACTGACTAAAAACCATAGTTGATATTTGTTGAGAAATCATATATGCCATCTCATTAAGTATTAAAAAATATCCCCACCATCTAGGTAGTATTATCATTGCCATACTATAGACAACACCCTAAGACTGAGGTATGGATTCTGGAATCAGACTGCATTGACCTTGGGCTAGCTGTTTAACCTTCCAAAGTAGGAGTTTCCTCCCTTGTAACAAAGGATAAGTAATATCTTCTCTTATGCTTGTGTAAGAACTAAATACAATATAAAACATGCGAGGCACTTTGAGCAGTGTCTGGCCAACAAAAAATTGACTCTGCTGCTGCTGCCATTATTAAAGTTTTAAGGCACTAAGTACATGCCAAGATAATAAAGTGTGAGCAAAAGATACTCTATGTTCTGTGTTTTAGGATTCAAGAAAAACTTTTGGTTAAGTCAGGTTGCAGTTTCCATTGAACCTATATTTCTTGAAGTGTTCTATATACATCCAAATGCCTAGTCTGCAAAGACTTCCTGCAGAAGGTGGCATATTGCTAACGCACTTCAAGATGGGGACTTGAAAGATAGAAAAAGGATTTGACATCTGGCATGGTGACTCAATTAATTACTATGTTGGATTAATTAGTGTACCTAGTCTCCTGAGCCAACACCATGAATTTGAGCAGAGTAACATCACACTGGTTGGCAAATAAGCAATCTAAAAGAGTGTGCTGATTCAAATTTGATTCAAAGTTGGGCTGGAAAGGGGTCAGTAGGCTACATAGTTTGTCATAAGAAAAATGTGTCTTCATGATATAAAATACTTATTAGTGTACTGTCCAAATTATAAAGAGGTACTAAAATTGCAGAAGTCTTTGAATTAACGCCTAACTGCACAAGTGGTCTAGTGTTAAAACAAACAGTTACGCACTGTGCAGACATGTGGTGGTCAACAACAGACTGCACATGTGACAGTGGGGCCACAGGGAGCACACGGGCTAGCTGTGCAGTAGCGTATGCCATCTAAGTGGTTTAAGTACACACTATGAAGCTCACAAACGAAGACTGACAAAAGATGCATTTCTCAGAATGTTTCTCCATCATTAAGTAACACATGACTACATTTTTGCACCCTGACCCAAAGCACACACCTTGAATCTTTGTATAGTTTTTCCCAGAAACTTTCATGCTTTTAGAATTCATGTAAAAAAATATCCAACAATTTCATCAGACATTATACTGAGGTGCAATCTGCAGCATGGCATAGTCTTTAAAAATGCTGAATCCTGAATTAAAAGCTAGAGCTTTCATTTTTCCATCTATAAAATAAAATTGACAGAAGAGTCAAATTCACAGGTCGTTTTGGAGAATTTAGTGAGCTAATCTACTTCCAATTCTCACATACAGTGTCTAGAAATGAGTAATTACACAGTATACGTTAGCCAATTGTTCAGTAGTAACCGTGGTAGCAGCAGTTGCAATGGTAGTGTATAAATTCTGGAAGAGAATGCTGTTTCACAAAAGTAGTTATTGAAGTGTAATTCAGTGAATCAGTTAAGTTTTATAACAGAAAAAAAGTGTTTTATTTTAAGTAAATAGTAAATTAGGTGTTTAAACTTTATTATAAAAGAAGATAACTAAGATATTAAGATTTTCATAAAGAACTAGTAAATAATTTTAAATTTTAATATCTATACATTGAATCCTTTAAAATATAAAATATGGCATAAATAGAACTATAGTGATACATGAATAATTAAACAAACTAATTATCACCTGCCTAAAAATTAGATAATTACCCAAATAAAAAAGTTAAACTTTCACAAGTATTTTCTATATATCACAATTTAGCTTATGGTAAAATGTCATAAAACTAGGACCAGCAGATGGGGTAATAGTTATGTTGTGGCCTTCCATGTAGTTGATCGTGGTTCAAGTCCTGGACCTGGTGGCTTGAAACTCACGCTAGTTTAAAATCCCAAAAGGGGAATGGAGCAAAAAGGACTGCAGTGTGGCCATCCCCCCAAGGGGTGATTTCTTGTTTTCTGTCTCTCTATCTCTCAGGGAGTGCACACACCCTATGGCAAAAACCTATTTTTAAAAAGTCATAAAACTACCATTCTGTACATACACAAATAATGATATATATGTTAATAAAAATCGCATTTTAATACAGATATTACTTTGATGTAGTAAACAGAAAAATGTTTCTCATCTCTTATATCAACTACAGGTGCCACCTCAATAGCAGTGTACTTTTGAAAAAAATACCAGAGATATGGCTAATGGTTGTGTTGGTATCTGATACATAGTGATTAATAAGACAAATGCTTATGAAGTAAAATGTTTTTAAACGGCACTAAGGAACAAATACACCCACCCTGAAAAAAAATAGGTTTAGACCAGAATTTAATGCAAGTTTGGATGTTTAGATGATCTTTTTGCCTTTCTTACCACTCATTAACTTGAAAGATCAGTATGGTGGATAATAGTGGTCTCTGAAAGCAAATCAGTAGAATATTCTGTTAATACAACTCAACCAAGAAAGGCCTGGACTGTTTTAAGGGCCATATTTCAATCCCTTTCTAAAGTATCTGCACTGGACCACCTAGAACAAATGGCACAGCTTATTAAACATTAAGTCTACACTACAAAATCATCTTGTTTTCTTAAGTAATATGAATTCCCCTATTCCTCATCCTCTTACGGATAGATACATGGATTTAGGAAGTGAGAAACGCATCCTTAGATCTCATATATTGCTGGAAACTGTGAGGATATGAATATTGCCTATTTATTACACTCATTATTTTTAGTTGAACCAATGACATCCACATGGCACTGAATAAACAGATATCTATACATATCATTTTCTTTTACATAATAACTTGAAGAAGAACCTAGTACATCTGGCAAAACTCCTGTGGAAGTTTTTAATGTTCTCACAGCATAGATGGAGTCATTTAACAGCTATGAAATGCTTCCTACCTCAGTGACATTTAGAGATGGACTTCCATTGGAACACAAATACATACACACACACACACACACACACACACACACACACAATTTCTGGATTTTCTGAGGAATGTAGATCATTGTCCTTCCTATGTTACTACTTGTATTATCTTACATTAAGAGATATATTCAACTGCTATTTTTACTTTATTCCATATAATAGGCAAAGTGATGTCCCCACAAAAATGGCTATATTTTAAACTCTGGAACTTAAAATGTTTCATTACACGGCAAAGAAAATTTAGGAAGCAAACGTAGTTAAGGGTGTTATTCAGCTGACCTTACATAGAGAAATTAGCCTAGATTTTCCAGGAGGACCCAATGTAATCGCAAATGTCCTTAAAAGTAGAAAAGGAGGGCAAAAACGTCAGGGCAAGAATGTGGAGGTGGGGGCCAGCAGATGGCATAATCATACGTTGCTGAACTGTCATATAATTGACTGCAGTTTGAGTCCCGGACCCAGTGGCTTAAAACTCACACTGGAAGCGTGTGTGCCCAGAATCGCAAGATGAAAATAGAGGAGAAGGGATCATGGCATGGCCACCTTCCCTGGGGGGTGGGGGTGATTTCTTGCTTTCTGTTTCTGTCTCTCCAGTGAGCACATGTACCCTATAGCAAAAAAATCTCTCATAAATAAATAAATAAATGAATAAACAATAATAATAAAAAAGAATGTGGAGGGAATACTCAATTGGTCATTGCAGGCTTTGAAGAATAAAAGAAGTCAGGAGTCAAGGGCTTTGGGCAGCCTAAAAGAGATAGTAAAGCGAGACCAGCAGTTAGCGTAATGGCTATGTCGCTGGACCCCCATGTAGTCGACCGCCGTCTGAGTCCCCGACTCAGTGGCTTAAACTCACGGTGGGCGCGTGTGTGTAAGTGCTCAGGATCCTGAGAGGAGAATGGAGGAGAAGGGATTGTGGTGTGGCCATCCCCCCTGGGGGGATTATTTCTCTCTGTCTCTCTCTCTCTATCTGGCGAGCACACGTGCCTTATAGCGAAAACCTCTCCAAAAAAAAAAGCTAGTAAAGCCAAGAAAACAGATTCTCCCCTATGGCCTTGGGAAGAAATGCAGCCCTGCAGATATCTTGATTTTAGCCCAGTAATACCTGTTTTTGGACGACAAGGTAAGAGATTTATGTTGTGTTCTTTGTTTGTTTTTGAAATAATTATTTTATTTACTTTTATTTATTTACTTTAATTTACCCAGAGAAGAACAGAGGCAGAGAGAGAGAGAGAGAAGAAAAAAAGTGAGAAAGCAAGCTACCAAGGTCCAGGACTCAAATCATGGTCAGCCATATGGGAGTCCAATGCCCTTAATCACCACCCCACTTGCCAGCCCCTGAGATCTGTGTTGTATTAAGCCACAAAATTTGTGGATTTGTTAGAGCAGTGACAAGAAACCAATATATCCAGTTAAGAAATAAAGTTAAATGTGACCAAACAGGCCTGCTCTGTGGCATAGTGGTAATGCATTGCTCATCAGAAAGTGCATCCCATATGGCAGCTGCAGTTTGAATCTCAGTCCCAGTCAACAAGCAATATTGTGGGCATCTGTGAAAGTACCCAACATCCTTGGGACCAGCAGATGGCGTAATGGCTATGTTACTGGACTCCCATGTAGTTGACTGTGGCTCAAGTCCCGGACCTGGTGGCTTAAACTCATGCCTGGTGTCTGTGCATGCATGCCCAAGATCCCCAGAGGAGAATGGAGGAGAAGGGACTGCGGTGTGGCCATCTCCCCAGGGGGTGATTTCTCACTTTATCTCTCTCTCTGTCTTTCTGGTGAGTGCACACACTCTATAGCAAAAACATCTCTAAATAAATAAATAAATAAATAAATAAAGTACCCAAGATCCCAAAGGCTGGAGGACTAAAGGAAGGGGATCACAGTGTGACTGTACCTTCTGGAGGGTCTTTGTATCTCTCTGTCCCCCCTCACATGCACATGCATGAACTCTCTCATGAAGAAAGAAAAAAATGAATATAACCAAACAACTCATTTTTCTATTATTATTATTATTATCATCATTATTATTTGATTTGCTATAGGGCATGAGTACTTGCTGGAGAGAGAGAGAAATAAAGAGGAAAAGTGAGAAAACACCCTCTAGGGAAATGGCCATGTCACAATCTCATTCTCCATCTTCCTCTCAAGATTCTGGACACACACACACACACACACACACACACACACACAGAGTGTGTTTTTCTAGCCACTAGACTCAGGACTCAAACCGCACGGTCTGCCATAGGGACTCCAGGAGCCTTAACCACTACACCACTGGCTGGCCTTCCATTATTTTTTTTTACCTTATATAATTAAGCAATTATCTATATAATCTTACCAGGTGGCAGCTTTTCTGATCTCATATAGTTTATAGAAAAAAAGTGAACAACACAAATTACAATGCTAATTATTATGCTTGCTCTTAAAGGTATAAACAGTATTACCAAGGAATAACAAAGTTGTTTATTTCTTGTTCTTCCTGTAAACCTGTAATGTATGACAATTAATTTGTGTCATCTTAAAAATAAAGGCAATTGTACATATTATTAAATGTGAGCAGTGTTAGTCTGGCTAAGCAGATAAAGAAATAACCTTATAAATTACCTTACTAGCCAACCATTTAGTATGAGTAACCTGCTTTCTTCTAAATTCTGTGTATATTACTGTCAGAGACAAACCACTTGGAAAAAATCCAAGATTTGCAGTCCATGAAAAAAGCAAAAGCAAACTGCTGTTTTTAGTAACTTCACTGAGAAAGCAGCAGTGATAATTTCCGAGCTATGACAAAATATTAAGTCAATCATTTTAGAACATCCACATACCAAGGAATTATTGTTCAAGTCCATCTTCCCAGCAAACGGTCCCCAGGTGGTTCCCACCGGAAGTTGCTGCCGACTCTGAATTTTTCGTTCCCCATCTTTCTGAAACACCTCCAGCTCTCCTGCAGATAATGAAAACAGGTGTTTAGAATACTCACACTTGCACTTTAACAACAGTCACCTCTTCCTGTGTATTTGCTTCACATGTGCAATAGTCTCTAGATTCATATAAGGAGAATTTATTTATGTTTATCTGAAAAACAACTGATCTTGTTATTCTGAGAGGAAAATACAATCTGTCCTTATAATTGTATTCGAATTTACTCTAATTTCTTCACACCTTTTTGCACACATTGCCAACTTAAGTCAATTCATGTAAGTCTTTAAGAACCAGAAATGATAACACTTCCACAAAAATGATAGATTCAATGCAAAAACAGACCGATGTGAAATGTTATGACTTTTTTTTTTTTGAGAGGTTTTTGCTATAGGGAGTATGCCCTCACCAGAAAGACAGTGAGAGACAGAGAGACAGAAAGCAAGAAATCACTCCCCAGGGGGATGGCCACGTCACAATCCCTTCTTCTCCATCTCCTCTTGGGATCTTGGGCATGCACGTATATGTGCCTGGCGTGTTTAAGCCACTGGGTCTGGGACTCAAACTGTGGTTGACTACATGGGAGTCCATCAACATAACCACTACGCCAACCGCTGGTCCCCTAGAATGATGATTTTTAGAAAGTATACTTCTATTTAAGATTTCTGGAGAACAATATTTGGACCAGAGTGTTTGAGAGTATTTGATAATTTCTGAAATTACTACTAGTTTCAATGGATAAAACAGCTACAGGTACAGGGGGCAGTGACGCATGTTTTTCCAGATAATAGAAAATATCTAGAAAAATGTATTACATTTTTTATTTGGTATTTTGAGTAGGATTCTAGTTATCATAAGAGTTTAAACTTAACAAACAGGCAGTTTAGGATGGCTTTCTTTCTTTCACTTCCTTCAGAGTAATATTTTGGAATCATTTAAGAGAAACAGAAAATAAAGATAATGTATAATAGGCCAGCGGATGGTGCAGTAGTTATGTCACGAGAGGTTTTTGCTATAGGGAGTATGCCCTCACCAGAAAGACAGTGAGAGACAGAGAGACAGAAAGCAAGAAATCACTCCCCAGGGGGATGGCCACGTCACAATCCCTTCTTCTCCATCTCCTCTTGGGATCTTGGGCATGCACGTATATGTGCCTGGCGTGTTTAAGCCACTGGGTCTGGGACTCAAACTGTGGTTGACTACATGGGAGTCCATCAACATAACCACTACGCCAACCGCTGGTCCCCTAGAATGATGATTTTTAGAAAGTATACTTCTATTTAAGATTTCTGGAGAACAATATTTGGACCAGAGTGTTTGAGAGTATTTGATAATTTCTGAAATTACTACTAGTTTCAATGGATAAAACAGCTACAGGTACAGGGGGCAGTGACGCATGTTTTTCCAGATAATAGAAAATATCTAGAAAAATGTATTACATTTTTTATTTGGTATTTTGAGTAGGATTCTAGTTATCATAAGAGTTTAAACTTAACAAACAGGCAGTTTAGGATGGCTTTCTTTCTTTCACTTCCTTCAGAGTAATATTTTGGAATCATTTAAGAGAAACAGAAAATAAAGATAATGTATAATAGGCCAGCGGATGGTGCAGTAGTTATGTCACTGGACTCTCACATGGCCTACGGCAGTTTGAATCCCAGACCTGGTGGCTTGAAACTCATGTCGGGCATGTGTATGTGCATGCCCAAGTTCCTAGGAGGAGAATTTAGGAGAAGGTACTTTAATAGTTAAAATACTAGACATTATTTTTCATACTTTTATTTCTGCTTATCCTGAAAACACAAATCAAAGTATACAAACTACAATTGACTAAAGTATTGTGTAACCATTAAATCAATTCCATTATGAAATATAAACTTGTTTGTGTCTGAACAATAAAGATAAAATGTTCATAAAAATTCCATGTTTTGGAGCCAACAGGAGGCATGGTAGTTAAGGTGCTAGACTTTCACGTGGCCAATCCCAGACCTGGTGGATTGAAAATTTCTTCCAAGGGTGAATGGAGGAGAAAGGACTGTGGTGTGGCCACCCCCCTAACCCCGGGATTTAAAATTTAAAAACTACATTTCCATTCTTTCTTGTTTTTACACTCTCTTCCTCTTCCACTTGACAAATGCACTGAAAATGAAGAACTCATCAAATTGTGACAAGTAACACTCCCCAGTGTTTTTGTTTGCTTGTTTGTTTGTTTGTTTTTTTATTCTGGCATGTCCATAACTAAAGATGATTAGCGGTGAGGAAAATCGACCCAGAAAGATTCAATAGGCCCAGGAATCTGAAAACTAATTTTGTAAATAGAATATTTATATAAAATAACACATCAATGCTTAGGTTCCAAACCCTGAAGTTTATGCAGAGTCTAGAGAATATGGAATGATAATCATTTATTTTCTTTATGTGGAATAGAAACACATTGCTGAGGTATTTCCCTTGAAAAAGTTTTCCATTCTTGTGGAATCTTTTTGATTAATGCATTGACATCAGGAGCAACATTCTCGAAGACAGAGCACAGCTAAAAATCTGTTATGACATCAACAAAGTGGGAAAATGTCCTTCGATGTATGCATACTTCTATGTCATAATGCAATTATTTATATCTTCAGGACACTGTTTTCTATTTTTAAAAAGGCTAATTTCTATCAGGAGTTTTAGTATTTCTTCAACCATACTTAACCATACTTTGCCATTTATCATTTGAAGATAAAATACATTTCAATCCCTCAACTAAATACTAGTTTAGAATTTTCATCCCTACATGGAAATGTTACCCAAATAATTTGCTTGTTTTCACACACAGTAAGAAAAAAAAAAAAAGAAAAAAAAGTCATGTCACATTTAAGTAGTACTAAAGGAATCATGAAAATCTTTGAAAACCCTTTAGAAAAGTAATTCATCCTCTCTTTCTGCCACTGACATATTTCATTTGAAAAGGGTTCAGACTCAGTCAAACAGTGACTCCTTATCTATTCCTGCGGATTTACAAGCTGGTCTGTCTTTTAATGGATTAAGAACTACAAACTTAGGGCAGATCATAAGGTGATATCCAAATATCTCCAAAGTTTTTAAGGTGTCTTTGACTACGTATTAAAAATTTAAGCAGACCAAAAATACTTTCATGAGTGCTTAAAAATGGCTACCATGGAAAGTCCAGTAAGCTATCAAGTCAATCTTTTCAGCATTATTAGGGATGCAGGTAAATTTCAGTCTTCTTTCTTGCTTACTCAGAAGCATTCTGAGGTTTAAGGAAATTCTTTGTTACTGAAGTAGTTACATACATATATGCCTTTATTCACAACAGTGTTTATAGAAAAGCACAGTGCAAATAATTAGCATACATACGATGCCAGGACTACACAGGTTAATTGTAAGCAATAGAAATAAAACATTACATAAATGAAAGTTATATTTACTTTACACATTGCATAAGAGTAAGACGTTTTAATTTTTCTACAAGATTAATAGGTGTCATGAAATGAGGAGTTATGGTTTGGAAATGTTGATATCAAAGAGGCAATAAAAGAAGAAGAGGTGATTTTAGGTGCACAGGTATAGGCCTAAGACTCAGCGGCAAAGTCTTGATTAGAGTGATAAATTTTGACATTTATTCAGTAATTACAACTAGCTTGTATATGGTATTAAAAGTCGTAAGATTGTTGATCTGGAAAAGACTGTATTATGCTAAGCTACGAATATCTAGGATGGAGCTCCAAAGAGCTTCAGAAAGCAGAGTGATGGGAAAACTGGCACAGAAAACTTAGGAGAAATAGCAAGAGACACCGAAAAGTAACTGGATATAGTACCATAGCAGACAAGGGATTGATTGAACATTTGAAAGTTGAGGGGATCTATGAACGAATCTGGAAATGTATAAAAGTAAGAAAAGGATTGGAAAGATTCCTTTGGATGAGCTGGAGATCATGAGTGTCTACAGTAAAAGAAGTACTGGGACTGAGAGTCTAGAACACAGACTGGAATGGTTGAAAACTGAATGAGAGAAGAGTGAGTGGTATAAGTCATGTGATCCTGACCAATTTACTTAACTTTGAACTCCAGTTTTTGCATACAAAATAGGAATTAAAATATCTTTCCCAAATGATTGCTGTGAGGATTAACTCATATAACATATGTAAAGTGCCTAATACATATTTAGTACTTCACCCAAAAGAAAATGAGTACTCTTAGAGATGTCCACATATTTTCATCATCATATCCAACCCCTCACTATGTCAATGGTCACATTTCCTCTTTCCCACCTTTATCTAAATCACTCCTTACATTTTGACTTATCTTTGTTTCTATTATCTGATAAGGATGAATCCCAGGCATTTCCCATGATTTTATCTACTCAAATATAGATTACTGGGCTGGCCTCATAGCACAGAGGTTAAATGCAATGCTTAGGGATCCAGTTCCCATATGGCAAACCAGAGTTTGAATCCCAGACCTGGTGACTTGAAACATAATTGCAGGAATGGAAACCCTGATATGATGGAGAAGTGGAGAAAAAAGGATCGTGGTATGACCACACCTCATTGAAGGTGCTTTCTCTTTTCCTCCTGTCTCTCTGTCTCTGGAGAGTGCACACCCCACTAGCAATTAGAAAACAAATTAGAAGGAGATGATGGACTAACTTCAATTTACTACAGCTCCGATTCAGGTTTCAAATCTTTGTCAGCATAAACTTATTAAAACCTCACTTTTGGGCTAGCTGATATGAGCATAGTGAAGGCAACTAGGTTTCACATGACCAAGTGCATGGTTTGAGTCCTAGACCTGACAGCTTGACAAACACATGTGACACATGTGCATGCATGCCCAAAATGCTGAGAAAAGAATGTAGGAGAAGGGACTGTGCTATGGCCATCCCCCCTGGGGAGGAGGGTGATTTATTTCTCTCTCTCTGTCTCTCTGACTCTCTCTCTCTGTTTTCTTCAGTGAGAACCCCATAGCAAAAATTAAAACCAACCAAACAAAAAACTCCACTCTTAGACCAGTTCCTTGGCCTAGTGGTTTAAGAAGTTGGATCCCACATGGTCAGCCATAGTTTGAATCCAGGCCCCAGCAGCTTGAGAAATAAGCCAAGTATATGTGATTTCATGCATAAAATCCCAGAAGGATGGATAAATAGAGAAGAAAGGATTGCAGCATGACCATACCCCATTTTTCTCCCTCCCTTCTGTCTCTCTATGGCAAGTGCATGAGCCCTCTGGCAATTAAAAAACAAAAACAAAAATACTCTCCACTTTTATCATGTCACCCATTTATACAAATTCTTTCACTAGCTTTCCCTCACCCAAATAAAACATCCCTACTGGAATTTTAATACCACCCCAGGGTTGCTCCACAGCATGTCTGACTTTGGTGTTCTACTGTTGGCTTGAATATATTCCTCCTTCCACTTAGGAAAGTCTTCTTTGGAATCCCTTCCTCCTCATCTTCAGTTTAGCTCTCACACCTTTCTGAGCACTGTGCCTATTACCTGACAAATACAGCATCTTCCTGCCTGCCTTAATAGACCCTGTTAATGTTGCCTGATCAAGCCCAAAGCTATTCTCCTTCATGAAGTCTCTCTGAACTCTAGCACAAACTTTTTCCCTTCTCTAACATTCCCATTTCATTTATAATCAAATACCACATAGTTTTGCAGTTAATTATTCTCTAGCAGTGAAATATTTTCTTTCACTTCAGCAGATAAACATCTAGATCTACCTATATCTAAATTTAGCTATCATCTATCTATCTATATTTTTCAAATATGTGTGTATTCTGTTAATGCAGTTTATGATGTACATTTGCAAAATACAAAATGAACATACTTGACTGAATGAAGATTTTCATATACTTTGTATCTAAATTTTAGTACAACTAAAGTTGATTCTAGGGATAAAAATGAGTTGAATTAATATATGTCATTGTAATTCAACAATCATACATTTTATTTGTTCAACATTCTACTAATTTCACATACATTACCTCATCTGTGAAATATAGAGCAGGGTGAAGAATAAGGATTTATCTTCTCTGCTCAGTTCATATTTTTGCAGCTATTCTTCAAAAAGAAGGTTTATTTTTAACATGCTGTGTAAGTTCACAGAAAAAATCTGAGACACATAGGATGGCCTAATCAATTTTTGTAAAAGATAATATTGTTAGTGCTAAGGGCTTTTTCTCTTATCTTCTTGATAATACATACTTTTAAAAGTCTGTGATTACTCAAAGACTTATGATAGCTTCCCTTAAAAAAAAAAAAAGCCTTAAATCAGAAATCACTACCAAACATCCAGTAGTTTTTAAAATATCAACCCACTTTTTGGCCTAAGTACAAGAAATTCACTGGCGGAAAGAAATACCTGAAATTATCAGAGATGCCCTCAAATATTTTTCCATGAAAGATGCAATAAAGATATTGGTTTTTTTTGTTTGTTTTTTGTGTTTTTTTTTATAGAATCATTTTAATACCTCTTTAGAAAGCAAAGTATATGAAAATCATAGCACACCAAGGAGAACTAACAAAATGTGGGCCGTTTAGCATAGGTATCAGCAATCACCTTTCAACTGAATTTAGCATTAGGTTGATGACATAAACACATACAGTACGTACAGAACATCTCTTAACAGTAGCCTCCTATTCCATAGAAGGATGTAGTTGCAAGTAAATGAGATGTCAGAGATCATATTTCATTTGCTGAAAATCAACTTTGGATTGGTTTGAACTTGGTTTTAAATCTATAACCAAATTTTAAAGCAGACAACATGAATTAGCTCATAATGTTTATCAGACTTGACTTTAGCAGAAGGCTATAGCGTCAGAACCCATATTTATATTTTCTTCATGGTTGGAAAACATTATACATCATGGTATCAAACATGGACAGCCCCGAAGTCATGCTGAGTTCAAAAAGCGCTCAAAGATTCTAAAAATCTCAAAACATTTTCAAAGTCAGCCAAGGTGGCTGAAGTATGGCAGAGCTTTTGCTATTTTATGGTTTAACCATTTGACAGCTGCCTGCCAGATACATAAGAGGGTTAGATCATTTCACTGCTGATTATCTTCACAGCCAAACTGCAGTCTTGCCACTATGTGTGCTTCCTCGGGCGTTAATAACCACATGTTTCATCTGCATTTTAAGACAAATAGCGCTATTTGTATTGTGCTATATTGATCTGTCTCTAAGCATAGTTTGGCTCTGAAAATGAACACTCTTGGTTGGTGGCTACAAATTGCCTTATAGGGGTACCTTTTCTAATTTTCCTTTTCAATTTTTGACTCATACAGTCACAACACATACTAAACTACAGTTTTGAACATAAAGTTGAAATACGACATTCCCTATTCAAGTACTCCAGTCATACCCTGATAAATCAGGCTGGCCATGCAGTGATCTTATCCCTTCTGACTCTTTAATAAATCGAACCTTGTAAGTTCCTACTGTTGGAAGTTGTCACTAAATGAAATTGTGACCTTATCCGGCGCATGAACTTATCCTGCTGACAGCTACATTTATTGTGTGGATAAGAAAAGAAAAAAAAAAAGAATAAAGAAAAAATGAGATATTTGATAATTCTGATCTTAGCCATATGTAACTCTAACAGATGGGATCTTTTTGATGTTCCATTAATGATTTGCCAAAGATGATACTCTACTTAGAGAAAAATGCTCACCCTAGGTAAGTGCTGGGGGCACTGCAGATGGTATTAGAAGTGCATGAAGAGGTACTGGGTGACAGTGGCGAAACAGAAGCTATTAGTCTGACACAAAGAGCCCGGAATTAGCTTGTAATTGTGCTGGAAAAGATAACATAATAGTGGTGGCAAAATAGAAACATTCCCTTTTTACACGAGGCATTCGGTACCTAAAAACTCTGAAATAAGACACTGGAATTGTCTGAAACCTACAGCAAGTTAAATCACTGCCTTCCTCAATGCAAATCGCTGCCTTTGGCTATAGTTCCTAGAAAGTCATAGAGATCAATGCACACAGCATTGTTTAAGAAGCAAATTTACATACACATGCTATCAAAGACTGGCCTGTATTACAAACTCAGGAGCCTTTTACCTTATGATTCTGGCTGGCCTTAGAGATTCACTCTTAGGCAGAGTTTTCTTTCTATGCTAAGGTCCATTGAGACCTTCCAATTACCATCTTGAAGACAGAGAAACAAAGAAGTGAACTATGTGTGTAAGTGTAATGTTATTGGTGATAAAGTAAAAAATTCTAACCATTTTAAAAAACAACACCATGATGAAACCAGCAGTTGGCGTGATGGCTATGTCGCTGGACTCCCATGTAGTCAACCATAGTTCGAGTCCTGGACATGGTGGCTTAAACTCACACCGGGTGCTTATGCGTGTGTGCCCAAGATCTCAAGAGTAGAATGGAGGAGAAGGGATTGTGGTGGTTGGGGGGGGTGATTTCTCACTTTCTGTTTCTATCTGTCTTTGTCTTTCTGGCAAGCGCAGGTGCCCTATAGCCAAAACCTCTCAAAAAAAAAAAAAAAAAAAAAAAAACGGGGGCCCCTATAGCCAAAACCCCCAAAAAAAAAAAAAAAAAAAAAAAAAACCACACATACAACATCATGATCTGAAACAACCCAAAAACCTTCACCTCTACAAGGGGTTCTCAAAAAGTTCATGGACAATGTATGAAAAACTTATGCATGAAATTTAAGATTTTTAAAATTAAACTCATAATTTAATTCCATTTTTCTATAGACTTGAAGTCTTTTCATATATCCATGTACAAAGTAAGTTTTGTATACAGTGACCATGTTCAAGGTTAGGAGAAAAGAATTGCCATATTTTGACCTTTGCTCTATGATCTATTTATATGAACAAAGAAACAGAAAGAAACAGCTCATTCCAGCTGTCTGAAAAGATCCACCTGGAATGTGTGACTGATTTTTACAAGTATTTGGAAAAGTCATTGGAAGGAGGAATTGAAGCAGTCACTGAAAACTTCAGATGCTGGAAGAACAGAAGACCAACACTCTTTTGCTCAATAAATGTGGCAGAATGCTTTGCTGATACCAGAAATCTTCCCTGACCTTCCAAACAATACCCTTGATCACAGGCTGACCCCATACCACTTCTCAATCCCAATGGATGGGACTTGTGTGTTTTGAGAACTTTGGTTGGGGGAATCTTTGTGGAAGTAAGAAGGCCTGGATACAGATTACTGGTCAGAGAAGGAATGTTTTTCTCCAGGAGAAGAAATTCCAAAGGAGAAACTTTGAATAAAAATTAACCCTAGATTCGGTTTGATGAGAAGTCAGGAAAGAATCATTTGAAGAAACATTTAGGATAGAATACTAATGGACCTTGTTGATATCTACAGCTCTAAATTTAGTTCAACATTATTCATCACATGTAGTTTGATAAAACTGCATGTTTTCTCATAAGCTATCATTAGATCAGAAGATAGTTAATTTATAATAAAACTTAACATAAGTCATTGCTGATATTTAATAACCACATATACTGTTTGTCAACTTATTAGATACTGCTTTAGCTAAATGCCTGTTAAAAATGAGGATTTTCTCATTTTTTTAACATGGAGAAATTATAGATAGATGGAGATGAAAGAAACTATACTGAAAACTTTTGGCAGATTAATATTCTTAACATCAATCGTGCTTAGAATGAATCCGCCTGGAAGAAAAGATCCGCATGAGGCTCCATTTGGGAGTGGAGAGATGACTTTTTGGGCCAAGATTTTAGAAAACCAGAGGATAGCAGAATGATTTGAAAGATGTACAAATATCATGGGAAAAGCTATAGCACTGGTAATTTACATTTTTATTCAGAGCACGGGTACAGCAAGTATTACCCTTTTTTATGTAAAGAGTTAAAAAAATAAATAGTGGAAAAATAGAACCATAGGGAGGCTAAAATTTTAACATGTCACCCATAAACATAGACCGTAAGATCTTGAGCTAATGCCTAACATCATTGTCATTGCACCACATATAATAAACACAGAAACAAAAATGATTTAGAAACTTTGGTGCAAATCCTAATATTTAAGAGACTGATTCTTGTGCACTGCTAAACACTGATTAATTAACTCTCTTTCTGTATGGCATCTTTAACTAATGCAATATATATTACCTTATTTTGAAATATATTAGCCCATGGAAAGATCTACGCTATAGGCTATAATAACAGCAGAGTTGCCTATGTATAAAGTCTGAAATTATACTGTTGAAAATACTATTTGTTTCAGAAAAATAACTTCCACAAAATGTAATTCCTAAAAAATGAGGCAAGGTGTAGTCATTTACTGTTAATTACAGTTTTTTTTATTATTAGTGCTTGCATATTTCACAGCTGTATGAAGGAATCTTAAAGTCTACAGAGAAGTGGAATTTAAAAATGAGTTTATAAATGAGGCCAGCAGGTGGCATGATGGTTAATTATCTGGATGCCCACATGGCTGACTGCAATTCAAGTCCCAGACCTGGTGGCTTGTTTTCTCACTTTCTCTCTCTCTGGTGAGCATACATACTCCATAGCAAATTAATAATAAGTTAAATTAAATACTCCTTTACATTTTTTAAGAAGATGTAAAAATGAGTTTATTTTGGTTCACAAAATTTTTGAAATCTACGGACACATAATTTTTATACTATACATTTTTTACAAACCCTTTAAAGACCCCTTGCATATTATTATTTTTAAAACATTTATTTAATTTTATTTATTATTATTTCTATTTTAATTTGACCAGAGAGAGGGAGAGGGAAAGTGAAAAAGCAAGCTGCTAGGTCTGGGACTTAAGCTCAGTTGTCATGTGGGAGTCCAGAGCCTTAACCACCACACCACCTGCTGGCCCCTAGACCCCTTACTGACATAGAAGAAGAGTTTTGCAAAAGCAGGCCACCTGATTCCCTATTTTGTGGCTGCAGTACACAGTTGATCTTGCTGTGTTTTGAAGACCTCAACTGTACAGTATACTTCTCAAAATCCCTGTCATTGGTGTTCTGTCCTTCAAAGACTATATGCCATGTCCTGATGAGCACTTTCCTGATTCTCACAGCCTCTCCTTGTCAGAAGTTCAGAGGCAATCCCTTCCTTTGAATCTTCACAGCATGTGATTTTAACTGTAATATTTTTAAAAACATTTTCTTCCTTTTAATAGTAATTTGGACACCTTTCTTTCCTCCCTTTCTTTCTTTCTTTCTTTCTTTCTTTCTTTCTTTCTTGTTTTTTGTTTGTTTATTTGTTTTGTTTTGTTTTGTTTGTTTTGAGAGAGAGAGAGAGTTTTGCTATTAGGACACATGTGCTTTGCCACAGGGACACTGGAGCTGAAAGTGAGAAATCATACTCCCTCCCCTCCCCTCAAGGAGGGGATGGCTATGCCACAATCCTGTCTCCTTCATTCTCCTCTCAGGATTTTGGGCATGCATGCACAAGTGCCTGGCATGAGTTTAAAGCTGCCCAGGTCCAGGATCTAATTGCAGTCTGACATATGGGAATTCCAGTGCTTTAAGCACTATGCTACCTGCTGGCCCACTCTATATATTTCTTATATCCCTACCTGCACCTTTCTAGATATTTCCACCATACTTTTTACCTAGTAGGGTTGTAGGAAGTAAATAAACTAGGTATAATTTTTACCATCATACTTAACTAGGCTGGAGCTCAAATGTAAAGTGACCTTTTACGTTACAAAATTAGTAAAGATACTACTACTCCAACCCTGGTTTTCTCATCCTCTCATACTTTCTCAGATTATCTCTTTATAAAATAATTGAACAACTTAGGTAGAAGGATTGGCCTCCAGCCCTAGTATCATACTAATGGTTGTTAAAGAGGATGGGTTTATAAAATTAGCTGGCAGTCATTTGGAAAGCACAATATGAATGCCTGAATGATCGACCATGGGGCAAGTTTTGAAGGAGGCAAGGTAGGATGAAAGATCAAACAAGCAGAAGGCTGGGGAAGTATTAAAAGGCGAAGAGTGGCAAACAGTTATCACAGTTCACAATAACATTTACATTTCTGTCCCCAAAATTTCAGAAAGAAGAAATCTAAGATACGTAAGTTAGAGACAGTGAACTTCTTGCTCCTGCTTTGATGACTATTCTTCAGAGAAGTAATTATTAAGCTAAAATTAAAAATGCAACATCTGATTAAACACATCATGTCATTACTAATATAACAAATAATATGCTGTATTTATAAGTTTCATTCACAAGGATACAAAATGCAAAAAGACATTTGACAAGCACTTTCCCCAGAGATGAGTTTGTGATGTGCTATTATACGTAGCTATTGCAAACTAGCAAATCTGGTGGCCTCACCTTTTTCAACTGGTAAAATCTCTCTAGATCACACATAAAGCACACCCAGCAGTTAAGTGTATATGGGTTAAATATGTGCTACTCTTCTCATCTCTTTCCTTTTCCCTGTTCTTTTCTCTTACTTTCCCTTTCTAACATGAATACAGAATATAGAAGTGCCAGATTTTGAGAAAAGGAAGAGAGGCAGGGAGGAATAAAGAAGATAAATGGTAGGTAAGGGAAAGGAACAAGAGGAGAAAGAATGGGATGAGGGAAAGAAAGGAGAGAGGGAGGACAGATAGGAGGGAGAAAGGAGGGAATGAAGGAAGAAAGGAAGGGAGAAAGGACGGAAGGAAAGTTGGCTGAGAGTACTACTCAAGAACTCTTGAGCGTAGTTTTCGTAAACCTAAGCCTCTGTTTCTCATGTGTAGTTTGTTTCCTCTGCTCAGCGGCAGCTGCAATGGCCCCTAATAGAGAACCCTGACATACGCTCATCTGAGGAATGATCCAGGAGAGCTACAGCAGTTCACCAGGTATGAAACTTTTGCAGGCAGAATTATTCCCATGACTGGGGCCAGAGGATAGTACAGCAGTAAAGATGACACTCTGTGATGCTGGTCCACACAGGAAGGGTCCAGTTTTGTGTCTAGAGAACACTCTTCCAACACTAGGCAGATGCATGCCCACTAGGCCGGCTGGCTCTGGATGGCACGGGTTGCAGCATGAAGACCTTGTTGGGGGTGCTGTCTCTGTCTCTCTTGCCATTTCAAGGAATAAACTTTTTTTTTTTTTTCAATAAGCTCAAGGGGACATTCACTCACCAGAGAGAGACAGGAAGAGATAGACAGAAAGACAGCACCCCCAATGGGATGTGTCTCACCACAATCCTTTCTTGTCCATTTCTCCATCTTAAGACTATAGCAACATGCACATGTACCTGGTGTGTCCTTCAAGCTACTGGGACCAGGACTTGAATTGCATGGCCGGCCATGTGGAATCTGGCTCCCTTAATCATCAGGCCACAGATCTGGCCCAAATAAATTAAAAATATATATATATTTTTATGATTCTTTTATTCATAAATCCAAATTTATTTAAATACATTTATACTTACTCAGAATTATTAGTTAAATATTGATAAAGCCACACTTATAATGGCAGTGACATTGCTGGATACAAAAGATATATTTATCTAATTATATATTTTTCTCTTATGAGGCTTACTCTAATGGTGGTGAGATAACTATGGTCCAACATACAAGATTTGGTAAAGGCAGAAGACAAATTTTGACCAGTAAAGAGAAAAAACAAAAAACATAAAAAGCGAATATCTCCTTAGGCAGCCCAGGGAAATCAGGGATGACATCTCAGAGGCAGGGCTGGCAAAGACTAAAGCAGCATAGACCATCTCTTTCCTTTAATAAATCAGGAATAATCTCTCTCAAAGTGAACACAATACAATGTTAACATGAGCCTTTCAACATGCTTATTATATTACAAATAAAATTATTTGTAAGGCAAAGATTCAATGAATGAGAAAACATTGCCCTGATGAAATTACTGTCAAATCAGATAGGACAAATGGCTAGAAATTGTTCTAAAAAAGAGTTTTAAGAGCATGGAAATGATAACTGATGGCAATAGTCTCTTGTTCAGTATTGTAAATATGTTGATTTTAAACAAACTGCATTTCTTAAAAATTGTTGCAAAAACGTATTTTAAGGGACCTTCAACTTAATAATATCTTTCTTATAAAATATTCTTAGTGTGAAACAAATTCACTTTGCTCTTTAAAAAAACTTTACTATTATTATTTTTTTTTTTTCAATTTGCTACAGGGTAATTCACTCACCAGAGAGAGACAGAGTGAGAAAAGGAGAGGGGGAGAGAAGGAGAGGCAGCAGGCTGCTAGGTCTGGAATTTGAACTGCGGCCGGCCACGTGGGAGTTCAGCACCCTAGCCACCACTTTGCTCTTTTTTGAGAATTTCACTGAACTCATGAAATTGAGATAACAATATTGGAAGCTGTCACTTCAAGCACTAACGATCAGAGAGGTGAGATCATCTATAAGTACAGCTATTGCGTCCTCTCAGTTTACAGAGCTTCATGATAGAAGAATCCCTTTCATCACTTGTTCCTATGAACAACGAGGTGAAGTTCTGAGTGAACAAATTCAGAACTAATGACCATGATGCTTGATATTAGAGGCAGTCACTCAGAAGTGACCATGAGTATCTAACTATGTGTATAATGTAGGAAGTCAATTGGTCTTTTAAAAAAAATCTCTCGTTTGTTAAGTATCATTATTATTGTTTCATGACTATATAGCAGGATACTCCCATAGCTGAAAAGGTATAAAATTGAAAAAGCATTTGTAAAACTACACTGTGTAAATAAATAGATGTTGACTAGAAATATCAAGAGTTTTTATAAACAAATATCAAGTGCTGGAAAGTATGTTTGGAATAATGTATTACTGTCAAATATGAAAACTTTTTTTTTTGAGAGAGAGATTTGTGCTACAGGGCACATGCGCTCGCCAGAGAGAAAGAGAGACAGGAAGTGAGAAATCACTCCGGGGAGGATGGCCACACTGTAATTCCTTCTCCTCCATTCTCCACTCAGACTTTTGGACATGCATGCATAAATGCCCGGCATGCATTTCAAGCCACTGGATCTGGGACTTGAACCACATGTGACTACATGGGAGTTCAGCGACGTAACCATTACACCAGCTTCTAGTCCTGTTTGGTTTTAAAAGAAAGATGATTATAAATATAAAGGTAACTCATCATAAGCAGTCAAATAAATCGGGTATGCCTGATTTTCTGTATAGATTCACTGCTTAGAACCATAGACGGCAAATAGTATTCTTCAAATCCACTCTGGCTTCTTTATACTGCTTATCTTAAATATCAGTTATGCAGAATAAAGTGTAATAACTGTTATTATGGAAATCATAATGCCCAAATTATTAGCTAGCGTCAAATAACGACTTATCATCACAAAGAACATAGGCTTAAACATTTTACTTTCAATCTGTAGTAATTTCTACTCCATCAAACATGTGAGTATTATCGATTTTCCTTATATGATGAGTCCAACCAAAAAACAAACAAGTAAAGAAATAAAACCGTGATACTTCTATGAGCATGCTGGGAAATAACTGCATACATAGACATATATAAGATATTTTTAAATTAGATTAGACAAATTTATACATGTCTTTCATAAATCATTAACAGTGGGGATTATGTACTCACCTATGATTCAATAATGTGGATCATTTGAAAAATTTATTAAAAAATTTTAATTAAAAGAAAACAACAAAAATCTGTACTGGGTATCTTGAGCACTAGGTTGTATTTTCTGTGCATCCACTGACTTGCTGCTACTCATCAAGGGAACCGATTTAATTTTCTAATTGTTCCTCGTACCTTTGCAGTGGACACGAGAGCACATAGGTAAAGAACTCAGTAGAGAAAAAAAAAAAAAAAAGAACTCAGTAGAATGTCGGGCACATGGTAAGCACTCAATATACATTATAAACTTTATCTTGGTGTTTTATAACTGAGAATAACTGAAGGGGAATATATTGATGAGAATTCCTTGAATTTAATACGTAAACTTGCTTGATAATCATAATTAGCCCAACTTGGACTAGTTTGCACGTATAACTACTTTCATTTCAGATGAAGGCAAAAAGGAGGTATAAAACATGTTGAAACCAAAAGGTGACCAGAACAGCTCGTGGAGCCAATTTTACCCCCATGGGTAATGGAGAGATTCAGCCCACAGTAACCCCAAGCTGGTATTTCTTTTTGCTTCATAGCTAAGCCAGGCAAAGTATGTAGCTGTGAAGGTCAACATCAAAGGTGGGTCACCCATTCCATTTCTAGATAACCAGGATTAACTGCTCCACTGACATTATCCTGATTCTATAGAGCTCCAGAGAGGAGAAAGTGAGGAATATGCTCATACATTAGTAAAAAAAATATATGTACAATAATATTTAAAACAATAAAAATAGTTTTTATTACTGCACATCCTTTTTTCACTTAACTCCTCAATTACTTGCAGTTATAAAATAAAAAAGGTAAAGCTTATAGCATCAATTGACTACTTACGCCAGACATTATACTGAGTCCTTCATCTGTGTGGCCTCTTACTTTCACAACAAACATCAGGGGAACAATGGGGAAATAAATGAATGCCCAAATGAAAGCAAATGCATCTTTATTAACTGTAACAATTTAAAAAAAAATTGAGACTATTGCCCATTTTTTCTAAGTTATTTAATGTAGATTTACATATTACCTACTTTACTTGTTGAATCGATGGGAGACTTTGATTCAAATTAAAGCAATTAGAGAATTACAATGTGAAGAGAAGAGTTGGTCAAGATTAAAGAGTATCAACAATCCTCCACTTACATAAGTGATGGCTCTTAGAAACATATAGAAGTTCTGAACAAACAAATATACCAAGTAACAATGATTAATGGACAATTACATTTTAAAGTCATGGGCAATACTAATTTTTTAAGGAAAACACTGGCAGTATTCCAAATAAAAATAGGCATTCTCTCCATGATTTCTTCAAAAACATTAATTACAAATCTCTCTTCATAAGTCAAAGATTATCTTTATGAAAATGCTGTAAAAATGCAGATATATTATTATCATATCATTACTACTTGTGGTCACTTTAATAATTTGAGCTTCAAAACCAAAAATATTAAATCTAAAAAAGCATATATTCAGAAAAAAATTTAAATTTAAATACACACCCACCCCCACACACATACATGTGTGTGTGTGTGTGTGTATATATATATATATTTTTTTTTTTTAGAGAGAGATTTTTGTTATAGGGCATGCGTGCTTTCCAGACAGACAGTGACAAAGAGACAAAAAGCGAGAAATCATCCACTAGGGGGTATGGCCACACCACAGTCCTATCTCCTCCATTCTCCTCTTGGGATTTTGGGCACAAACACACAGACCTGGCATGAGTTTCTAGCCGCCAAGTCTGGGACTCAAACCACAGTCGAATACTCGGGGATCCAGTGATATAACCATTACATCACCTACTGGTTTCTTAAATACATTATTAACTCACCATTTTGAATTCTCAAAGCCAATGAAGCATGAAAAAATGAAGGCTACTTACACAAAAAGTGCATTTACATTATTTATCCTTAACTCATGATAGGTAAGGAAAGATTACTGTTTCACAAGAAAGCTATGAACAAGAGTGTGGCATTTCATTCTAACCAATTCATTTACTGATTCATTTGCTGAATAAACATGCAATGACCATCATCTTTGCATCTGGGCCTGTAATCATGTTGCATTTGGAAAATTAGTTTCTTTACGTTATTTTACTTAACTGAAGATCATTAAATCCATATTTCAAACCCAACTTGTGCCTTTAAGGAAGCAAACATACCCATCTTTATATTTAACCACAACCACATGGACCATTCCATCTCCTTTTCCACAGAAATTACATAATAAAGACTTTTCAGTTTCAGTTCATTATATGAAATTATAATCAAACTGGCAGGACAAGCGCTGAGGTTTGAAATAGGAGCTAGAAGCAAGAGAATAATATAAATAAGATTTGAAACAAGACTACTTAATAGAATAAATTCTAAAGCACTTAAGAGAAATTAATTTACATACACACAATGCAATTACAAGGGAAGAAGAGGCCAGCGTCATTAGGGCAGGGTGAAAGAAGACTCCAATTACAAATCATGGCAATCCCTACTTGACTTCACTTAGAATATTGTTAGTCGTAGATATTTTCTGCTGCACAAAAGTTAAAGTCTTCATTTATAAATATTCTTTATTTATAATTGTATTATTTCTTCCGTGAGATAGGATGAGAGAAGAGAGAGAGAGGACTACCCCAACAGCGCTCCTGTGTTGCGATCCATCTTCCATCTCAGCCTGCCTGGATCATAGGCACACACCTGTCCAGTAAGCTCAGGAAGGTGTAGGTCCAGTTTCATTGCCACTGTGCCACCCTTGCCCCTTTTTTAGGTGTTTCTAGCACCCATACTGAGCCTGATCATTTCCTAAATCATGTAGTCTACTCAGATTTTCCTGCTCTATTAAGAAATTTATTTTGGAACATGGTATTTAATGTTGGCATTTTACTATTTGAGAAATCTAAAGGCTTCCAGTTTTGTAACTCAATATAGAAGTAAATATAATATAAAAAAGGGGACATACGGAGGCTGTCCTCCAAAGCACTTTTTAAAAGCGCATTTATTCCATTTCCGATAGAGAACAGATGTGCATGCACAAGAAAGAGATAACGCAGTTTGTCGAGATCTCAGACACGCCCTCATGCACCCAGTATGTCTTCAAGTCAACCTGAGGCTCTAAACGGGCAGTTCACCAAGTGGCTTTCAGCACTGTTGCTCAGCCTTCCACTGACGGCACCACAAATCTGGGCCAATCTCGAATGCCTTTTTATAACCAGCCACCCTCAGAATGGTTCAAATCTTCCTTGTTCCTTTGCACCAACATCCATCAGAGTACTTACCATACTGAAGCACATGTGTGCAAGGACATGTGTGTGTGTGCCTGCCAGTGTCAACGTTCATGTCTGGCTGACTGTGCCCAAGTTATGTGCTTAATGAAGGAAATCGTCATGACTAATTCTGTTGTCCCTCAATCCTAGTGTTATACCTGGAATAAAGTAAGACTTTAATAAATATTTGAAGACACAGAGGAAGAGAAGATGGGATGGAAGGAAGATACTATTTGCAAAAGTATATAAAGTGATTTTAATTATACAGAGTAAGATGAACATAAAAGCAATAAATGAAGGAAAGGATACATCACTTAAAAATTGGAAAAGGGAAGATCTCTCATTATACTCTTACAATAGGTTTAAGTTCTTCCGAATATATGAATAAGGAAACAAGAATGAGAAAGAGAGAGAGGAGTTTCCATAATCCAAACTGTGTCAGAGAGAGTAATATAATAAGGTTCCCCTTGGCTGCCAAATTCATATGATTCTACCTGATTTAACAATGCACTATTTAATCCATAAGGAGGCAGAGTAAAGGAATTGTATTTCCCTTCTCTGGAAAGGAAATGGAGGTGAGTTTTTATCTAGGAGGTTCTTATTTAATGTCTCCTCACAGAAATACAAACCGAACTAAACAAATAGCCTACTAATATCACTAAGATCTTTTATTGGCTTTCATTATGTATTTCAATGAATCCACAGCAAGTAAACATCTTTTTGAACACTAGAAACAACCTAATGAACTACCTGACTTCCTGAGGACATTTCTAGTTGTTAAACATCTATAGAGTCAATACACACTCAGACACACAGACACACAGACACACGCACACACACACACACACACACACACATACTCAAACAAATGGAAGTAACAGGATGGGAGGTCAGTTGTATCAAGGTCAGTATACTGGCTGTGATACTGTATTATACTTTTACAAATTGATACCATTGAGGAAATCCAAGGGAAGTATACAAGAGCTATCACTGGATACTTTTCTTTATAAGTGCATGTGAAAATATAATTATCTCAATAAATATTTCAGTTAAAGACTTCTCATAACCTTGAGATTTCCTAAACTACTAATTTATAATTATCAAAAAATAAAGTCAACCAAATAGATTTAATCAATCTATCTAATGATAAATAATCAACAATTGAAGTAATTATAAAAACTGTCTGTTTGGGTTTTATACAATTGTAAGAAGAGAAATTATCTTGAATATCCAAATAGCCAACTCACCAAAAAACTGAAAATTAACAATATCACATTTGTCTTCTCAATATGTATTGCTTATTTATAAGTAGAACTTCAACTATAATTGTACTGACTATTAATAAGTAAAAATTAATTACAAAGCTGTCTGAAACAATTATTTTTCAAATAAGAATTATTTACTGCCTAAATAATGAAGCATTCCTTCTTTGGAGTTTCATTTTATTTCTGCTGAGCCTGAAAAAAAATTGTAACAATTATTTTATTTTACTCATTTTTCAGTATATACAAAGACTTGTCAATAATACTAATTATGACTCTTCAAATATTACTTTGTTTTTGGAAAAACAATTTTCTACGTTTAAAAAAATATTAGCAGCTTCTTCAAATGAAGGTGATTTAAATAGCATTTGATGTTCATTTTCTCATCTGTTTCATTTTCTGTTAAGATTCAGATGCTACACTGAGGCAGATAAAGTCATTACAACACTGCAATAAAGTAGTGAAATATGAGAAGTTCACTGATGAAATGGATTTTGTCTGCTACACTGTTTTAAATGGAAATATATTGTAAGATTATACATTTTGTAAAATGGCAACACAGATATTACTGCTCCCTGGTGAAAGATACTAAAATCTCCATTTATTTGGCTGGTGTAGGTATGGCCTTAGGTGTACACCTACAAGTGAATTAAATCTAATTGCTTATTTTCAGTTTCCTCAGAAAGTACTGCCTTTAAGCAAGATGTAAATGCATTTAAATGGGTATGTTCATCTGAAACTCTGTTCAATAAGTCAAGTGTTTCTTCCAATACAGAGATTCTTCTTTGATCCAGGATATTCATGACATTTCACTTAAAAGTACAGGCACAGCGTGGTGGAATTAAAAGAGAATATGTTTTGAAATCAGATGGACATGGATTTGAATTCTTGCTTTGCTACTTAACAACACTGTGATAGTAGGACAGCTACTTCAACTGAAACGCAGGGTCCTCGTTTATGAGAGAGAGAAATGATACCTATCACACAGGTTTCTCGTAATAATTCAAAGTATCATATGCCTGACATGGACTAGCACAGAGCACGGACTCAGAAAACATCGTATCAGGAACAAACTAAAATTCTGAAAAGGTCTTGTAGAATGGATACAAGAGAGACTGTCCTCCCTCCCTTGGTTTACAAATAAGCACCAGATGCCCCCATTTGAGACACAGGGTTATATTTTAATTCTGGAGGAAAAGAAATTGAATTTTACAGGTCAATCTGAAATAATAAAACTACCCAAAATGCCAGATACATAAAATTGTTTCAAAAGCATATAGTGGCATTGAGATGAAAATGGTGAATTAAGCAAATTCACAAAGATAAACATTTTCTCAAGTTAAACAACTTGGTGAAATGGAAGCAAAGAAAAATATACTTCCAGCTGCAATCTTCTCAATGTTGGACCTTGTTGCCGGTTTCCCCCTTTCAGTCATATGTTTGTATTTCATCTTTGTGATGTTAGGAAGTTTCACACAAAGATCTACACAAGGGATGAGGATGCATTCTGCTAAAAATAATCCCTTGATGTTTAGTGACCACTTTTAGAACGCAAACATTATGATGCATGCTGTATGACTTTTTAAAAATGGAGCAAATATTTTAAAATGGTGTCTCCAAACTAAATTTCAAGGAGAAACTGAACTCATAAACATGTGTTAAGAGAAATATGTTTTCTTCAAGCAGGTTTAGTAATTTTTACATAGATCACTTTGATTATAATTATTTTGCATTTATCATATATCATAGAGCTTTATAGTGCCACGATGTGCCATGTACTCAATTCTTTGTATTTTTTTTTATTGCCAGAGGTATGTGTACTTGAGAGAGAGAAAGAGAGAGAGAGAGAGAAAGCACCCCCCAATGGGGCATAGTTATACCACAATCCTTTTTGCTTCATTTCTCTTCCCATCATGATTCTGGGTATGTATTCAAACACACCTGGTGTGTTTTTCGAGTAACAGGCACACGATTCAAACCATGGTCAGCCACGTGGTATCCTGTTCATGCACATGGTATCCTGTTCATGCATGCTGTGCTACAGCATTGGCTTACTAGTTGTCTTTCTTATATTATCTCATTTAACAGCTATAAAAAGTATGTGAAGCCCATTATTTCAATCTAGCAGATGCGAAGGCTACAGCTTGGTGACATTAAATCGAAGTTTATAAAACCTTGCTCCAGTTGTTACTTCAGAGACTCATAAATATAAAGTCTATGTTCTTAACATCCTCAAAAACTAAAAAAGCAAAACAAAAAATGCCACAAAAAAAAAAAGAATCCCTCTGAATGTATTTCAGCTTTCCTAAAAACTCTGGCTAAAGTTTATTCATAAAATATTCTAATATTGATTATTATTAGTTGATAAAAAATATTCTACCATACAAAACAGTTTTTACTTAGAAAAAAAATAGACATGGAAACAAAGAAAAAGATAAAGACAGAGATGAAAAAGCAAGGTGAGACTGAAAGAAGCGCAATCTGTGTTCAATAATCCAGAGAAAAGTTTATAAAAGAAATACTGAGAAAAACTGAACTTAATAAAAACCATTCCTGAAAATAAAACAATACATTCTCCAGATAATCTGTTTTTTTAAGTTACATAAAGCCTACATTGTCTGGATAGGTGAAAGAACACGAATGAATAATAAAATAATTAAGTAACGAAGAAAGGTCAAAGAGCTAAATAGTCCCCCAAATATACTGAAGGATTTATTATTCATTATAACTAGTACTCAGCATCAACCTAAGTATCCAATAACTGATGACTGGATTAAGAAAACGTGGTATATATACACAATGAAATACTACTCAGATATAAAGAATAATGACAGGTCAGCTGATGGCACGGTAGTTAAGACGGCTGCATCCCACATGGCCAATTACACAGTCTGAGCCCCAGACATTGGATCTTGAAAAACTCACTGGGCATGTGTGTGTGCATGCCCAAAATCCTGAAAGAAGTAGAGAGGAAGGGATCGCAGTTTAGCCATCATTCATGGGGAGTGCTTCTTTTTTTTTTTTTTTGGTGAGGTTTTTGCTATAAGGCACATGCACTTGACGGAGAGAGAGAGAGAGACAGAAAGCAAGAAATCACACCCCAGTGGGGATGGCCACGCCGCAATCCCTTCTCCTCTTTTCTCCTCTCAGGATCTTGGGCACGCACACACACATGCCCTGCATGGGTTTTAAGCCACTGGGTCCGGGAGGCAAACTGTGGTTGACTACATGGGAGTCCAGCGACATAGCCATTATGCTAACTGCTGGTCCCTGGGGAGTGCTTTCTTACTTTCCCTTCTTCCTCTCTTTCTCCAGTGAGCACTATGTGCTCTCTAGCAAAAAATTAATTTTTTTAAAAAAGAACCTATCATTCAGTATAAAGTAGACAAATCTAGAAGATTTAATGCTAAATGAATATACCAGACTATGGAGTACAAACTCTGTATATGCCTGCTTAACATATACCAAATGTTTGTACTCTGGCACAAGCTGAAAGACTCAAAGAATAAAAGTAGAAAGTACAACTACAGATACCAGAGATTCATTGGGTTACAACAGAAGGAGAGAAAGCTCAGGAAAAAATAATTAACAGACACAAGGAGTTCATTTAAACCAGGCAAACTGGTAAGCAAATGATATACCACAACAGAGTAAAAATGGGACATTGCCAATCTTATACGCACCTATCCACAAACAACAACAAAACTAGTAGAACAAATATCAAAGGTGCAAAACATAATGTTCTTTGTTGACGATGATAAATATGGTAATATTCTTGATGTGATTATCACACACTGAATGCATGTTTTGAAAAACCATATTGTGCTCCACAATCATGTACAACAATTAAATGTGAAGCAGAAATTATAAAACAAACAAACAAAAAAACACTATGATTTAAAATTTTTTCACTTAAAAATAAAAAAGAAGAAGATACAAATACCCAATGATCTGACTGTACCTATATCAGACAACTTTCTGTTAAAGGCCCTCATACTATCTTCACCAATACAATTATAACTTTGCAATAAAAAGAGGTATATAATAAATCCAAGGCTCTTTCCTCCAGTCTCACAAAGGTGCATGTAAATTGTGGGAGGTCAGTTTTATGGGTTCGTTTACTATCTATCATAGTCATGACTACACATAAAAATTGTAGTGTAGACAATAAATACGTCTCAGGCAAGGCGTTTGTTACTCTTTTCCACGATGTATAGTCACTGCAATGAAGCCATGGCTCCAAATGTACGGTACATTAAAATTGCTATAATAGAAAAGGTTTGGAAAGACATTCTATGATGTTTACTATAAACAAATTTTCATATGTTGGTGGTCCTAGTGGTTGTCAGAAAGAATAGGAAGTCTCTGTCATTAATATTTCCCCCATGTGTCTATACATAGCAATTTCATGCCTCACCCTTCCTCCTTAAGGATCAAATTAAGACTTTTCATAAAATCAATTGAAGTATGTAAACCACAATATATTACTATTTATGGTGTCTCAACAAATATCATTCATCTATCACTATAGTATAGAACACCCTTTGTAAGCAATACATTTTGACAGTGAGCTCATAATATTACGGAGTGGCTCAGACATTCCAAACTACCTCTTCGTGATAGAAAAATAATCTTGAAATGAATTTATGAAATAAAAGGTGCAAAAGGCTGAAGAAAACATGCATGAAACATTATTTTAAACAAAATGAAGCTCTAGAGGCCAGACATAGCACCACAGTAAAATGTAACACTCTTGCCAGGCTGACCCACAAGAAAGGATTCCACGTTTATGTCTGGAGACTTCCCTGAGTATGCTGGGCATATGTGTGCCCATGTAATGAAACTGGCTGAGAATGTGGGTGGATTGTGGCACTGAGATTCTATTGAGGGTGCTGTCTGCTTACATCTCTTTCACTCCCTGTCTCTCCTGCTCATGAAATAAATAACCTTAAAAAAAAAAAAAAACTGAAGTTCTAGCTTTATACCAAAAGATTAAGAAAACAACAGTGCTCTTAGAAGGTAATAAAAACTCATGACAATAATGAATAAAGTCACAGATGAAGATTTGAACTTTAGGTTGATGATAGTTTCAACTATCTACTGGCCTCTAAAGGACAGATGACATTTATCAATTGAAATACAGTATCAAACTGTTGAAAAGTAAAAACGTATTTAACGTAAAGGACAATATATTTTGTTCCAAATAGATGATAACAGCACTTCAACATTGTCCTAAATATAAAGTCTACTAGACAGGATAAATAAAATCTACAATTCTGATTTAGAATACTTTTAGTCAAGGGGATCCAGCAGTTAACGTAATGGCTATGTCACTGGACTCCCACGTAGTCAACCGCGGTTCACGTCCCGGACCCGGTGGCTTAAAACTCATGCCGGGCACGTGTGCATGCATGCTCAAGATCCTGAGAGGAGAACGGAGGAGAAGGGATTGTGGCGTGACCATCCCCCCGGGGGGTGATTTCTCACTTTCTGTCTCTCTGTCTCTCTCTGTCTGTCTGGCGAGCGCACGTGCCCTATAGCGAAAATCTCTTCAAAAAAGAAAAGAATACTTTTAGTCAAGTAAGAAGAATCAGGAAGAGGAAACAATGTATCATAGGTTTATTAGGCATTTTAGGGATACAATTCCTTTCATCCTTGAAATGATCATAGATGAGTATCTTCATACCCATTTTACATATAAAGAAGCAAAAGGTTAAGGAAATCTTACTTGCTTTGGACATGGCTAGGCCTTAAAATAAGTGCCTACATTTTGTACCGTGCCATAGCTCTCCTTATTGAGGTATGTATACTTAATATTATCCTCAAAACTATTAAGAATATAAAATACAGGGGCCAGCAAGTGGTGTAGTTGTTAAGACCCTGGTCTCTCACATACCAACCATGGTTTGACTCCCTGATTCAGCAAACTGGAAACTCACGCCAGGCACGTGTGTTTGTGTACCCAACATCCTGAGAGAAGAATGTAAGAGAAAGGATGGCAGCATGGCCATCCTCCCTTGGGGGTGATTTCTCTCAAAAGTACATGCAACAAAAACTAAAGTAAACAAATGGACTTATATCAAAGTAAAGAACTCGTGAACAGCAAAGGCTAAAGAGAAACTTACATAATGGGAGAAAATATTTGCAGACTGTACATCTAACAAGGGATTAATAGCTAGCATATACAAGAAATTCAACAGAAGAAGCAGAAATTATCTGAATAGACGTTTATCAAAAACATGCAAATGGCCCATAAGTATAAAAAATGCTCAGTATCACTAATCATCAGGTAAATGCACATCGAAACCACAATGAGCTATCCTCTTACTCCAGTAGGATGGCTGTTATCTAAAAGACAAAAAAAAAAAAAAAAAAGTCAAGAACTAGTGAGGATGCAGAGAAAAGGGAACTCTTATGCTGTTGGTGGGAATTTAAATTGGTATAGTGACTATGGAAAATAGTATGGAGGTTTATTGAAAAACTAAAAACAGAACTGTCATATGACCCAGTGATTTCTGTATTAGGCATCTATCCAAAGGAAAGGAAATCATTGTCGTGATATTTGCACTCCAGTGTTTAACGCAGAGCTATTTACGATAGCCAAGATATAGAATCAACTAGAAAAAATTCTTTGCCTAGACCAATATCCTAAACCATTTTATATATGTTTTTATTTAGCAGTTTCAGAGATTCAGGTATTACATTTAAATTTTTAGTCCATTTCCAGTTGATTTTTGTATATGGTAAGTGACAGGGGTTTAGTTTCATTCTCCTGCATATGCATATTAAATTTCATCTTTAAAATTTTATGAATGTAATAGAACAAGTGTTGAGCCATGGTTATGTGATCTAATTTAGCAAGAGAACAAGCAACCAACAGAATCTTGAAGATCACTAATACCCCTATGATTTTAGAAATTCATGCCAGAGACTATTGCAAAATAGGAAATACAATGATCACAAAGTAGCAAGAGAAATATTCACATCTGATACATTATAGGTCAAAGGAGGATGCTTTAACTAGAAAGAACTTCTGACTTGGTCACTTTGAAATGCCTATTTTATTGGATGCCTTCCAATGCTCTCCCACAGGTTCCAAAAGAGAGTCTTAGTCACATCATTCCCCTTTTCTAACACCCATTTTAACCTGACTGCCCCCATGTTTTAATATAAGTCTCCCTAGCACTAATCATGCTAATGGTATGTGATATTCTGGCTATCTATTCATTATTCACAACTGAAAACAGCACACGAAGCCAACAATGTGTCTTGTGTTCATAAATGTGTCTTTCGAATCATCTCAAGGAATTTTCATCATTTGCAACATGGACAGAGACCCCATTATCTTGGTGCAAATAAAAGTGGTTTTTAACAGAAATCTGTTTTCATTTTTGAATTTTATGAAGGGGCCCTTGACCTTCACCTTGAGGAGTATAGCTTTAAAAAAAAAAAAAAAAAGAAGATAAAATTCTATAGTAAACCATGAAAAATAGAAAGGAGACAGGAGGTGGAAAAGAAACTTGGCAAGGTACACAAAGACTTACTTTAAACTGATTCTTCTCTCATTTTAAGATAATCAGAAATAGTCTACTAATAATAATACCATTATACTAAAGAAAACTTGTGGTACAGAGTAAATTAGCATGAACATTAAAACAGACCACATTCATTATTAAATAGCAAAATTAAAAAGGAATATTCCCAATATGACCTCATGCCTTTAAAAGTCAGGTTATATTTTATTCTTTTAGAACTTAGGGCTAAATAATACATAATTTATTCAAGGTCTATTACTATGTAGGATTTTTGTTTAAACTATCATGTGATTTCAAACTGCATCTTTGTTTTAATCCAAACTAAGATTCATTAAAACTTTGAAATATTCTATATCTCTCTGGAATTCAGAGGTCTCCGCCAAAACCTATTGCCTATGCAGACAAGTTCTCATCTCTAATTAAAATATTCATAAAACTGTATGCACAGTATTGCAGTATTAAAATAATGGATACATGAAAAGAAATATCAAATTCTTAATTTTGGAAACAAGCAATCATAAAGGTTTAAAAATAACATCACAGCATGGTTATCTATGAATACTGAAGTCCATGAACATAAATCTCCAGCGTCCTACACTTATGAGTGACTCTAATCAGAAAGCACACAGAGCCTTACTCTCCCTCTGGGGCTAAGAATGTGACATAAGCTTGGAGGCTATAATATCAGGTGAATATAGACACTGTAATTTTCATTAAAAACTTACAGTTCTTCAGGTCTTATACTGACTTTACAATATGTTTAAAATGCTGAAAAGGAGCTCCAAAAAATCAAAGGAAAGGATCATTATCTAGAGAATCCAAACTGTGGACTATAACACAAAGGTCAATTTACTTCCAAAGCAAACAAAATACTCGACTTATGTGATGGAGTGCATGTTGAAAGTCTGTTTACTATAGACAATACAAAACTACAGTTTTGAAACATTTCAGTAGTCATCTCTGCTGAGATCTGGGTTTAAGAGATCGTGGACTTTGACTCATTTAGGATTAGGACTAATTTTAAGTCATTGGCTCATAAGAGATGGGCATCAAATAGGACCGCCTCTAGTAGCATGTATTCATAAGAATCATAAAGCCACAACTGTGGTTCTGTATGTATTCTACATAGAAACACAATGGTTACTTGAGAAACAGGCTGTCTTCACTTGATGAATTATAAAGCCTCTATGGAGATCTGGATCATACCGTAAAGTAGTTATTTATTTAATGGGAAAAAGGCCAATGGCAAAGCCACTTGGAATTTCCAGTCTATTTATTTCCCAATGATATTCCTTCATATGTTTAACTCAGGACCTTATTTGAACATCGTAGGAAAAATGATTAGAGCCAAATGCCATGTCTTAGAAGATTCACTATGTATTAAGAGAATGTCATCTTATGATCCCGAAATATCACATCTCTGTACACTTGGAGTTACTACAGACACATCTTTCTTTGGTCATTTGGATAAAGGCATGCTCCTGAATCCTTCCAATCTGTTCTCCAGTCTATAGCCAAAATAATTATTTTCCAATTGTAAATAACACCATCTCCTCCAGCACCTCCCGCTCAAAAAAAAGTTAATGTCTTTTCATTGCTCTTAAGTCATAGACAAAAACCTTCAACAATTCTTACATGATTGTTGCCCTGTTCTCTTTGTTTCGGCCACATGCATTTTGCGTCTCTCATATGTACTAGACTACACACAGATTGTTCCTTCTGCTCAATATGCTTCTCATTCTCTTTTATTAACTTGTTTTCATCCTTAAGAAAAATGTTCCTCTTATTGAACTTACCCTCTAGTTGGGGAGGCAGATAAAATAGAAATAGAAAGAGAAAAAGAAAGGAAGTAAAATCGAGGAAGAAGGAAGGAAGGAAAGAAAAGGAGGGAATGAGAGAGGGAGGAAGAATAAGTCTACAAGCTCAGTATATAGGTTTCTCTGTTCTGCTGATATCATAAGACAGATTGGGATGGTAACTGGTATGAAACTTTGACATTTTCTGGGAATTTCTTGTATCTTTTCAATATCTAGAACTCCTCCAGGTATGTAAGTCTTATTTTTTTCTTCCTGATGATTGCTTATAAATCACACATTCTTCATCCATCAAGAATTGAAAAACTTTTTGATGTTTTAGCTTTTGGTTACTTCTTACCTATTTTTTGTTTTCATTTGCTGTAGGGCATATGTGTTCAGCAGAAGGAAAAAGAGAGAGAGGAAGAGGGAGAAAGTGAGAACACAAGCCATTCGAAATGGGTCTTGAACCGTGGTCAGCCATGTAGGAGTCCAGTGCCTTAACCACCACACCATCTGCTGTTCCCCTGCCTTACAAATTTTATTTTATTTTTTTAGAGAGATTGTTGCTGGAGGGCATGTGTGCTCACCAGAGAGAGAGAGAGAGAAAGAGAAGGAGAGGGAGAGAGACAGAGACAGACAGAAAGCAATCACTTCCCAGGGGGAATGACCATTGCCACAATCCCTTCTCCTCCATTCTCCTCTCAGGATTTTGGACATTCACACACATGTAGCTGGCCTGAGTTTCAAGCCGCCAGATCTGAGACTAGAACCGCAGTTGACAATGTGGGAGTCTAGCGATGTAACCATTACACCATCTGTTGGTTCCCCTTTATGCATTTTTAAAGTACAACTTGACCACTCAGAAAGATTCTTGTCTATATTGCCATGGCCTTCACCAAAACCATCAGTATCTCTTCTAAAATTGTCTTCTTTTGGCCAGTCCAATTAAATAATGTCTATAAGAATTGTAAGACAGGTAAAACAAGTCTGTTTATTTTTTTTAGCTCCAGTGAAACTTAGGAAAAGCAATTTCTAGTTACCTATATTCCATACAAGGGTGTTTTACACGACTTTATTGATGTAATGTAAATGTTGAGAAACAGATTCAAAATTCATTTATTTCTCTTACACATGAATCAGTTTTGTTAGTTCTACAGCCTTTTATGGAGCATTACAAGAGCTTATGGTAATAAAAGGTATTCTTCTGAATACTGATAGAGTAACACAGTTTCCCCTCTCCTCCAGGTGTACATATAAATCTTCCAGTACTGGGATTTTAGCTATATCCTATTCTTTTTATCAGAGAACTTAATGTCACTGGTGAATTCACTTATTTTCTAGTGTCTTTTATTGTTCCCTTTCACAATGGGTAGGAATTGTGCTTAGTAGAGCAGGTACCTTATACCCCAATGAAATAATTTGGTGGACACAATTAAGTATCAAAATGTAAAATATTCAGTCATTACATGTAAACCAACAGAGATTTGTTGACAGTTCCATCTTTTTTTTTTTAATTCCATAAGGAAACTGATTAAAAGGATTGTGTATACACGTAAGTATTCTTTTAAAAAATTAGGATAAATGTCAATTTAAAAGAAAAAATCGTAAGATTTCTATTTGCTTTTAAAAACATGTAAAAGTGATTTTCTTTTTTGGTGGAATTAAGAGTCTGTCTTGTGACTCTAGAGTAATAAATGTCAAAAATTAATAACAATTGAATTTCTCACTTTGTCACATCTGACTTTTTATAGTACTATAATACTTCATGGTGGAAACAAGTGTTTTCTAACAGTGATTCAATCCTGAATATTTGACAAGATATCTAGAGATATTTGAGTATCTTGCACTTAAAAATTCATATAAGTTATGGAATTATATTAACATGCCAAATAAGGCATTCTTCTCACCAATAATTATTCTTCATAACTACATTATATAGAATACAAAATTGATTTTGCAATTATCTACAGGAACAGCAATTGATTTGGACCTACTTTATGACCCACTACAGCAGCAGAAAATTCCATACAAGGGTCTTTGGAATTTCATTTTTATATAAACAAGTCATTACTTTTTTTTTTTATTATTGTTTTAAATTTTATGATAGAGAGGGCATACGCAAATGAGAGAAGGAGATAAAGTGAGAGAAAGCATCCTTGACTGGTCTCATCACACTGCAATTCCCTTTCCCCAGCCCTCCTGCTCATCAGAATCTTGGGGACCCACAGATGTGTTCTTAGGAAGACTTCAGAATCCAACCCCATTGTTGGCTATCTTCCAGCACCATGTTACTATAGACTGTGCTACCTAGGCTGGGCCACTCTATCTAGGCATCTTTAGTAAGAATTCGAAAAATAGGTTGTTATATCCTACATATTTTGTTCAAAACATAAGATTTTTCTGTCTTTAATAGTGATTAAGAAGTATTTTCTCTTTCAAAGATACTATGTGTGCAATTACGCATCACCCCCTAAAAAGATTTGTTGAAGTCCTAACTCCCAATAACTCAGACTTTCACCAAGGAAACAAAGCCTTTGCAGGATGGTGAGTTAAGCGATGATGAGCTCACACTGGAATATGGTGGATCTCTAATTCAATAAGAGTGTTGTCCTTATAAGAAGACAGTCATGGAAGACTGAGGCACACAGAGATAACACCAAGCAATGACAAAGGCAGAGACTGGGATGACTGACCAAGAAACTCCTATGATTGTCAGTAAATCACCAGAAGCTACTATGAGGCAAGGAAGAATTCCCCACAGCTTTAAGGGAGAGTGTGGCCCTGCAAGCATGTTGATTTTGAACTTCTAGCCTTCAGTACTATGAAAGAATAAATTTCTGTTGTTTTAAGTTAACAGTTTAAGTTAACTTTATCATAATAGCCTTACTAAGAGGAAAATTAGGCACATATACAGTATGAAGCAGCTCAATTAATAATCCCTACCAACTGTCATGCTGTCGTCTCAGTAACTCCTATCACTGGAACACAAAAGTAAGCTGTTGTAAACTTCTCTGTAATGAAGACCCCCAACACTAAGAGCTAGATTCTTTGAGATTATTGTTTTTTAAAAAAGGAATTCTGGTCCAGTACCAAACCGCAGTGCTGGAAGCTATAGTTTGCCATATTGGGATCCCCAGCTCTATTAACATGGAACATTCCAGGTACATGCCCTCAAAATCTTATGAGCTAAAGGTCTGGGAGAAGAGACTATGACATGACCAGATGCTGCTGAAGGTGCTTCTCTATCCCCCGTCCTCTTTCTTTCCCTCTTTCTCTTTCTCCTATGCACATACAAACACTCACATCATAAATAACAAATAAATAAAACTTTAAAAAATGTTTAAAGTAATTTTGAACCAAATAGCAATACTTCAGTTCCTATATTGACCAACAATCATAGAATATTTAAATAGAAGTATTATTACATTTAAAGTTGTAGACACCACTATATTTGAACATTGGTCCAGTGTTATTCTTGACTGTTCTCTTAATTTGTATCTTGCATATTGTGATACTCACTATCCACAACAGCATCTTGCAGTTACTAGTGTCTCAATAAATAGTTCAAGTTTCTATGGACTGAACTGTGCCCCTCCCTAATCAAATTCTTACGTTGACCCCCTAGTGCCCAGTACAGCTCTGACTGGAGTAAGGGTCTTCGGGAGGTAAATAAAACTAAATGAGGTCATAAGGGTAAGGCAATAATTTAATAAGGTTTATTTTTTTTATAAAAAATGAGACACCAGAACTCACTCTTTTACATGTTCTCTCTCTTTCCTTTTTTATTTTAAATTTCTTTCTTTTTCTCTTTTCTTTCTTTCCTTCCTTCTTTCCTTCCTTCTTTCCTTTCTTTCTTTCTTTCTTTCCTTCTTTCTTTCTTTTCTTTCTTTCTTTCTTTCTTTCTTTCTTTCTTTCTTTCTTTCTTTCTTTCTTTCTTTCTTTCTACCTTTCTTTCTTTCTTTCTCTCATTCTTTCTTTCTCTCTTTCCTTCTCTCTTTCTTTATTTTGAGAGGTTTTTTGCTATAGGGTGCGTGATGGAGACACAGAAAGTGAGAAATCACCTCTTGGGGGAATGGCCACACTGCAATCCCTTCTCCCCCATGCTCCTCTCGGGATCTTGGGCATGCACGCACATGCACCAGGCGTGAGTTTAAGCCACCTGGTCCGGGACTTGAACTGCGGTCGACTACATGGGAGTCCAGTGATATAGCCATTACACCAACAGCTGGTCTCTCTCTCTCTCTCTCTTTCAATCTGTCTCTTTTTTGAAACACAGAGATAGGGCCATGTGAGGAATGTGAGGACACACAGAAAAGGAAGTCATCTGTAAGCCATAAAGAAAGTCTTCACTGGAATTTGACCATGCTGGCAACCTTACCTTAAATTTTCAGACTCCAGAACTGTGAAAACAAAACAAAACAAAACAAAACAAACAAACAAACAAAAAAACATTTCTGCTGTTCGAGCTACTGGGTCTATGATCCTTTGTCATCATAGCCAGAGTTGACTAATATACTAGTGAACTAACCACTGTATATATTATAGCAAGATATCCAGAACAAAGGTATGTGACAGAATATTAGAATCCACGAGTCTGTCAATCCACCAGAATCACTAGATTTGGGTAAAGATTGTGAAAGTTTGGGGGCCAGCAGATGGCAAAATGGTTATATCACTGACTCCCACATAGTCAACTACAGTTTGAGTCCCAGACCCGGCAGCTTAAAAATTACACTGGGTACGTGTGTGTGCACGCCCAAGATCCTATAGCCATCCCTTTGGGGGTGAACTCTCGTTTTCTGTCTATCTCTCTCTGTCTCTCGGATGAGCACAGGTGCCCAATAGCAAAAATCTCTCTCTCCACCCCCCAAAAATAGATTATAAAAGTTTTTATTGCTACTTCTGTAGGACAATCATAGCTGTTAAAAAGTTCTAAAAATCTGGGAACCAGCAGTTAGCGTAATGGCTAAGTCGCTGGACTCCCACATAGTCGACCGCGGTTCGCGTGCCGGACCCGGTGGCTTAAAACTCACGCCGGGCGCGTGTGCGTGCATGGCCAAGAGCCCGAGAGGAGAATGGAGGAGAAGGGACTGCGGTGTGACCATACCCCCTGGGGGGTGATTTCTTGCTTTCTGTCTCTCTGTCTGTCTGGCGAGTGCACGCGCCCTATAGCGAAAACCTCTCAAAAAAAAAAAAAAGTTCTAAAAATCTCTCATTAGATGGAGGCCAGCAGTTGATGTGGTGAGTAAGGCTCTAGACTCCCCCAGGCTGACCCCAGTTAGAGTCATAGACCAGGTGGCTAAAAATTCATGCCAGGCAGATGTGAATGCATGCCTCAAAATCTGAGAGTAGAAGAGAACAGAAGGAACTGTGGTGCAGCCATACCTCTGAGAGTGATTTCTCACTTTCTCTCTTTCTTTACAATAAGTGTACATGCCCTACAACAAAAACCTCAATAAATAAAAATTATATAAATTCCCATTGGAAGCAAATAATTACTGACACATCTCCCTTATAGCAGTTGCCAAAGACTGAAATTGCCTCCTGAGTTATATTTGTTAACATGATTGACTTTTCATAATATTTAAGAATTTGATAGGCATACATTGGTCATGAATACCATCATTTTCAAATTTTTAATCCAAATATATTCATTGCATGGATTAAAAATCAAGGTGGTTTTCTATCTCCATAAACTGAGCTCATGGTACTGTTCTCATTTCGTTTAGTGAGCTGTTTCTTGCTGAGCAAGGTGTGCTCACTTGGCCCTGACTGAGCGGTGCCTTCGAGGAATTCCAGAAATAAATGACGGGAGTTGAGTCGTTAGAAGAGTACAAGGAAACTGTTCGTGAGTGTCTGAATTGCATTCATTTAGCAGCAAAGTGTACAGTGTTATTAAGTGCTCTGGTTATTAACTGGGAAACTCAGTCATGAGACTTCAGCTAAGGAATATGTAATATTTAGAATAATCATACAAATAGAGTAGTTTATAGAAATATTTGATGGTAATTTGTGTTCAGAATTACCCTGGTGTTACGAGCTGAATTGTGTCCCTCCTTCCCTCAATTCAAATATTGAAATCCCAACCCTAAGTACATCAGAATGGAACTGTTTTTAGTGATAGGTGCTTTGAGGTAATTAAGGTTAAATGAGGTCATATCGTGAGCCTAATCCGATATGACTGGTATCCCTATAAGAAGAGTTTAGGACACTGAAATACACAAAACAGAGCCTGTGTAAAGAGAATAGAAAATGGCCATCTACAAGTGAAGCAGAGGCCACAGAATAAAACAAACCTATTCACACCCAGATCTCAGACTTCTAACCTCTGGAGTTGTCAAAAAATAAATTTCTGTTATTTAAGCCACTCAGGCTGTGGTACTTATCATGGCAAATCTACAAAATGAATGTGCATTGCCTTTTTAATTTTTTAAAAAGTTTTGCCAGAAGTTACCTGTGCTCACTTGACAGAGATAGAGACAGAAAGGGAGACAGAGAGAGAAAGACAGAGACAACATAAAAGCACTCCTCATGGGGAATGATCATGCTGCAAGCCTTTCTTCTCCATTTCTTTCTCCTTTCAGGAATTTAAGCATGGACACACACGTACCTGTAATGTCTTCTCAAGATACCAGGTCTGGGGGACCAGCAGTTAGCGTAATGGCTATGTCGCTGGACTACCATGTAGTCGACCGCGGTTGGAGTCCTGGACCCAGTGGTTTAAACTCACGTCGGGTGCATGTGTGTGCGTGCCCAAGATCCTGAGAGGAGAATGGAGAAGGGATTGCCGCATGGCCGTGCCCCCTGTGAGGTGATTTCTCGCTTTCTGTCTCTTTATCTCTCTCTGTCTCTCTAGCGAGCGCATGAGCTCTGTAGCAAAAAACTCTCAAAATAAATAAATAAAGATAAAAAGATACCAGGTCTGGGACTTCAACCATGTAGTCAGTCATGAGGGATCCAGCTGCCTTAACCATCATGCCACAGGCTTGTCCTGCATTGCTTTTTTATCTTATTTTTTAAAAAGTCACATATCATAATGGAAAAAAGCATGCAAAACTTTTCTTTTTTTCAGACACTAAAGAGTTCTAAAAATTTAGAGTCGAGTTAGAGTTCTAGAATTAAAAAGGAGTGGCTGAATCTCATGGTATGCATTTTGCCCATACATCAAATACAGTCAATGTGACAGTTTGATTCTTTTCCAATTCCTGTTATATCTCTATAATGACATGGTGAAATTTCTGGCATTATAAATAGAGTATAAAGTCTCAAACATTTCTTTTTAACACATTTAGGATTACATTTACCCTATTTATGTTGCATAAAAACCTGTTCTCATGACTAGATCATATTACGTGTTTTGTTCCTCTGAATCATCCACCTTATACCTATCCAACTCCTATACCCCAACTTGGTGTCACCAAAATTAAACTCCTAATTATGCATTATTTCATCTTTCTGTAATGGAAGCAAAACAGGCCAGACTGGTAAATGCAACAACATTCAAGCCTGTACTTAAAATGCTGTCTCCTTTTCCTTCTTCTCCCCTTTCCCTCAGCCTAGTCAACATGTACAGGAATTTCAGATTTTAGCTCAAATCCAACTTTCTTAGAGCAGTCTCCCTACACTTCCCAAGTAAGTCAAGTCCTCTTAGTTTATTCCTGTAACATTATAATATCCTGTGAGTTTCCTTCATAGCCCTGTCAGATTATTAGAAAAGCCACATCTCAGAAGTCACCCTAAATCTACCAAGATATCTACTCATCCTTTAAGATCCAAGCTCCAAAAACAGCATCCCATCCTGGTCAGTCCTTCCTTAATTCTCCCACCCAGGCTCAGAGCAGACCCTGTACCTCTCCACATCTATCTGCTTCTGGAAGAGTAGTCCTCATACTGTTCTCCTTTTTTTAGTTTACATTCTATTGTCCCTTCTGCTGAGACCTCGAGAGCAAGAGCTGTATCCTATCTATCTTTGCAAATACAACATGGGGTTTAAAAGCCTGGCACATAGCAAGTACTGAATAACTATTTTTTAAAACCATGAAACTGGAAAATAAAGGAGTCGGATTAGCTGATCTTTAAGATCCTTTACAGCTGTAGCATTCCACAAAGACGTAATTGTTATTCTTATATGAGATGCCACACATTCTTCATGACTGAATTAAGGTTATATTTCTTAAAATGCAGACTATGTTTTAGTCAGTCTAGGGGTCCGGATACTCTGCACTTCTAACTAGCTTCCAGGTGCTGATGCTGCTGGAATAGCAAGCTCTTAAAGTCCAGCATTCAATCAACAATCTGCTCTGGCTATGTAAAACCTCAGTCTTACCATCCTGTAACACGGTAAATGGATGGTTCAGTTTCAGTGGTGTATGCTGCTAGGACACTGTGCTCCACAGTCCGGGGCTGCATGAGAAGCCTGATTTGATCCCTGGTATAAGGTAAAGGCCAGGCACAGAGACACATGCCTGAATCTAGTGACTCAGGAAGCTGAGAGAGGAGGATCCCAAGTTTGAGGCTGGCCAGGGCAGCATAGTGAGACCGTCTGAAAAAGAGCCAGGTGTGGCGGTGTGCACTTGTGGCCCTACCTCTTTAAGGTAGGAGGATTGTGACATGGTAGATCCTACACCCCCCCCCAAAAAAAAAATAAAAATAAAAAGAGAGAGAGAAAGAGTACAAAAGGATGACCAGGTGACCACTCCTCAAGCACCTGGCTTGAGTTTGATTATGTTAACAGGATTCAATCATTGGTTCAGTTCTAATTCATAAGTTTCAGTAGGGCTTTAAAAAAAATCTCTATTCTGCCCATTTTTCTGCATCCATGCAGAGATGGTTCAGTATCTACTCTTCAATTGGAAAAACAAGAGATCTTGCCCTTTTGTTCTTCATGTGTCTTATGAATGTACGCTTCTGTCCTAGACTAAGGGTGACACTCCTCCTCCCCAAACCAGTTGCCAAGCAGTCTTTGCAAAAGTGGGAGATCTTTTGAAGTTTTAAGGAAGACCTCTGATGGCTGACAGATGGAACAAGAAGAATATACTTAAAGATACTGAGTGACTGCATATGCTGAATCATTCCTGGCCCCTAGGAATACCCTTTGTGAGATTCCCGAGGTCTGAACTATACTCAAAAGAGAAATACTTCTTTTACTTATTTAACAAATGCTCTTATGCCCATTGCTATGCTTCAGGCACTGTCCTACGCAAATTTACAAACCTCACCCTTAGCACAACCCTATAAAATACATACTGCTGCATCTTATTTATTTATTTAAGGTTTTTGTCATAGGGTTTGTGCACTTGCCAGCGAGACAGAAAAAAGAAAATGAGGAATCACGCCGCAAGAGGATGGTCATGCAGCAATTCCTTCTCCTCCATTCTCTTTTCAGACTCTTGGGCACCCACACACAGACACTCAGTGTGATTTTCAAGCTGCCAGGCCTGGCACTCGAATCATGGGCAGCCACGTGCAGTCTAACACTTGAACCACTATACTAGCTGCTGGCCCCTATACTGCTGTATCTTAAAGATGTAGAAACTGAATCACAGAGAGATTAAATCCCTTACTTAAAGTCTCACAGCTGATAAATGGAGGCAACCTACTGTGTAAAGGATGGGGTGGAGTCTATGTATCAAAGGAAGTGAAAGAGGAGGAGAAGACAAATGCTCATCTATTAATTTGCAAACATTTCCTCTCCCTGCACTTCAATTTGGTCTGAACAGTAAAAACTAGACAATTTGGTTTTAGAATTGGAACTAAGAATGTATACTACATTTGTTCCTATAATTATTGGAAACCTCAAACCCAGATTTAATTTGTCATCAACAAACTGGTGCATTATCTAAATATATGCTTTCTTTGGTACCAATTTTCTCTGGTTAATTTATTGCACTGTTAATCACAACTCCCATTGTTTTTTAGAAGACACAATATTACGACCTCAAATATAAATATAAAATAAAAAAAAAAAGAGAAGAGACTAGCCAGTGAATTTAGTAAGGAAAAAAAAAAAACATTTCTAAAACACATAGAAACCAACTTCAATTAGTAGTTAGTATCTTCTGTTCACATCCGATTTGAGCACTCTTCCCCTGCGTCTGACACTTCCTCTGCATTTCCTTCATAGTAGGAAATAACATGTGGCAGAGTGGAGGAATCCAAGTTTTCATTTTGTATCCTTGCTTTCTTGTTTTTGTTTCTGACTTTACAGTTTTACCATGTGCAGGATGTTTCACTAGTACCTAGTATTAGATATAAGGTACTACCAAAGCATGTAGATGAATCTTGAATGTTTTCCAGAGTGGGAGTCAGTAAGACATGAGTGAGTAGCTTTTCAAGAGAAAGGGAAAAAAACGTGTCCCTTTATATAAAAGGGTAAAAATCTCAATTCAGTTAGCTGTGGTGAAAAACGCTTACATTGAAAAAAAAAAAAAAAAGAGTACCATCATCTCCATTAAAAAGAATTGATTCATGGGGAAATATCTGAGTTATAAAAAACATTGTCTACATATATACAGGTGAACTTCACACTCACATGAGGATCACTTAATTTCACAAACATTTACTGAGCACTTAGCAGGCCAGACAAGCGTCCACCTATTAAGATAACATTATAAATTGACAGTCACTCAAATTTTCGGACTTGATTATTTTAAGTGTTATTTTATCGACAAGTGAACTGCTATGGTTGTGCATGCAAGCTAGTGTTAGGACAGCTATCTTTAAGGCTCTTTATCTGGGCCCCTCACCACGTTAGTTTGTCCTACGACCAGGACATGTGTTTTATACAATATGTCTCCAGTAACCGAGAGGTATTACATTCTATATGCTAAACATTACAAAATCAATTTAATCTCCTGGAGCACATGGGAATCCTACTGCCTAACCTCCTAGGACTCTATACTTGAAAATTGAATTACTCAATCCTTATTCCTATTGATCTAACATTGACCAAATCAACACTCCAGATTTTATACACGGAACACAGAAAGCAAAAACCTCTCCTGTCAAATACCTTTTTAATCCTAAATGAGCATACGATTTGTATAAAACTTTAATAGTCACAACATACACCTCAGGAGACTGACACAGAACAGTCCTCTCCTATTCAGCATAGTTTTAAATATCTTTCAATATATTCATTTTGTAAGCTCATTTTCTTCAAAGTATATAGCCCTAAGAAAACGAATAGTTTGAAGAACTTTACTGACAGCCACTAAAATATTAATGGAACAAAAGCCAAACAAAGACTACTTGCGTGAGTGGGTCTGTGGCCTAGTGTTCAGTGAGCTGGATCCCACGCAGGGGATCACAGGGTTGGAATCCCAGTCCTGGAGACTCGAAAAACATACCAGGTATGTGTGCATGCATGCTCCAAAATCCCAAAAGGATGAAGAAATGGAAGAGGAGGAATTATGGCATCACCTTGCCCCATTAGGGAGCGGCGGTACTTTCTCTCTGTCTCTCAAGTCAACGCATGCACCCTGTGCAATATTTAAAAAATAAAAAAATAAAAATATTTGCTTCACAAGCAGTAGAGATGCTCCTAAAGAAATGAATAGAAAGTTAATAGCAAATTTTAGTGAATGTGTGCATTTATATTTCATTCTGAATGAGGTACATGAGAGAATAGGGGTCACAAATAGGTTTTAATGACACTGTAGTACCATTGGGTAAATTTGGTGTCGGTTGCTGCAGAAGATTGTGATTGAAATTTTTTCTGCGGAAGAAATGTCACAGTATTTTGATAAGTGAGAGATGAACTTTTTTTTTCCCCCTGTGCCATCAGCAAGACGAAAGGAACAAAATGCATCATTTATAACCCACAGCTCGACCATTATCTCCTGGTGAGACACTTGTTTTAAACACACAAGGACCTTTTTTTCCTCTCTACAAAGTCTAGAGCTCTCTGCAAGGTTCCTTCTCCCTTAGAGCTATGAAAGAAAGTTGACACTTGTGTGGCCAAAGTTTCTAGGCAACCGCAGAAGGGCACTTGTACACCCTCCAGGTCACATCCAGTTCTGAAGTACAGAGAAAGCATACGAACAGCATATGTCTCTTTGATCACAGATACCATCTAAAACTGATGTGGAGAGAAAATCCTGTTCTGCACCAAAGGTTTTACAGACTCTTTCTCTGACTTCACCCACTGAGTAAAGAGAGGGTACCTTGCTCAAATTATTGGTCGGAACATTTCCCCACGCTAAAATCGAATCACCTAAGTATGTACAGATGTGTGTATGCATGTGTAACACACCCAAGAATGTTTTTCTGTGATTGCCAAAGCCAAACAAATTACATAAAGCAAAACAGAAAGGGGTGATAAGTATAGTTTAGGTATTGATCTTTTGTATATTCATTCACCCTGCAAATGTTAATTAAGTAATAACCTTGTGTACTAAAGATAATATTGTAAATCAAAGTCCTTTTGCTCTTAGAGAATTTATGGTTCTAAGTATTAACAATTATGACAGCTTTAATCTATCGAGAAAAGGTTAAATTTTGTATAGCATTTAAACTCTTTTAGTAAACTTCCCAGCATTTACATAGTTACATCCACACAATGTCCAGCAATTACACAGGATAAGCACTTTCCTGTACATTTTGGATCTCGGCAGAGTTAATACTTACCATACAAGTGTATACAGGATACGAATATTTTCACATCATTATGTTATTTGACACTCACAGTCATTTTAGGTAGGTGCAGCTCTAAATTGAGGCAATGAACAAAATAGATTTTAAGAGACTTGTTCAGGGAGCAGTCTGGGGGAAAGCCAGGACTAGAGTATGGGCATTGACACATGACCCGTGCACTTCCACTGCAATTCTGCCTCTATGTTCTCCTTGCTGCTTTTGACCAAAGGGGACTTGAACAGCATTACTCTGAGTTGATGTCAAGGCTACACATACAACACACACACAAATAATTTCCCAATGCATCAGACAGTCCATTGTTGGTTATCTCCTCTACATAACAGATTGACTAAGTTCCTGTGTGATTTTAGTGTCACAGTTCCTCTAAGGTTGATGTCTGCAGAGAGTTTTACCAACAAAGTAGCAGCCATCACCGCAGGGAGGCAGGGGGTGCAGTAATTGTCGGATGCAATAGAGCAGAGAAGAAATTACTCTTTCAGAGGATTTACTTCAAAGCTCTGGATGCCGTAATTCTTGATGTCTAAAAAGGCATAACCTTAGTATCATTCTTGGTTGGGCCACTGCATGTTGTCAATTCCAGCACTGGTGACAAGAAGAGGGGGTGGAAGAGCTGGACAAGCAGTGTGGCTGAGGAATGCTACGACAATGTGGAAGACAGTGGTTTGGAATTAGCTTGTAATTACATACACCAGATCTACCACTCTACATTTTCCAAAAGATGCCATGTAATACAGAGCTTAAACTCTCTGGGGGACTGGTATAAAGGTAGTCTCATACAATCTGTAGGTAAAAGATGTAAAAACTTCCTTGTCAATGTTTGAAAAAATATCTCCTGTATTATCCTCTTCCAGAATGGTACCTAATGAAGCCAGTAGGTGGTGTGGTGGTTAAGATCCAGGATTCCTACACGGCCAACCATGGTTCAAGTCCCAGACACAGCAGCTGGAAAATTACGCCAGGTATGTGTACATGCCTGCCCAAAAACCCAAAAGGAGAAAGGAGGAGAAGGGTTCGTGGCATGGCTATCCTCTCATGGAGTTAATTTCTCACCTTCACTCTCTCTGTCTCTTGCTATCTCCCTTCAGTGAGATAATGTGCACACACCTTATGGCAGAAACATAAATTAAAATAGTAAGAAATGGTACCTAGTATTTTCATTTTATCATCTTAAAAAAAAAAATCTTTTGAGACGTAATGCTAAGTCCACTTTACAGATAAAAAACCAAACCAAAACAAAACAAAAAACGAATTAAAACAGTGATTTGCTCAGAGCTAAGGCCAGTGTAAGAGCCTGACCAAGAATTTAATTCTATCAAACCATATGCTGCACTTCTATTCACCACAGTCACTGAGTGCCTCTCTCTCTAACTCATGCGTGCATGCACACATCTATCATGAATAATGGAAAAAAAACAAAAAAGACAGCTTCATGGTAAGACTGAATCAGATGGCAAAGCTTTCAATTTCCAAAGGTTCATAGACAATTAAAGCAGATGAAAGTTATCATTTCAAACTGGAATAACAAATCTAAACACTAAACATAAATACATTTCAATATCCTTTCTCAACATAAGAACGTGTGAACTCGAACTCTGCTGATTTATAAAGCACAATGCTTTTCATTCTAATTTTCCAAGACTTAATATGTTCCCAGTAGGAAACAGCAACATCTAGGTTAGTTATGTGTAACAAGTCAAAAGATGTTCTCTTAACCATCACTTTTTATTTCTCTGTCAAATTTTTATATAAGTAATGGCTGAATACAGACATAAAAATCATACAAAACACATGTGTTTGTGTGTATTTCTTCCATGAGAGAGGGAGATGGGGTTGAAGGAAACTTTAAGAGGCAACCTTAATAGGGTTCTCATGCCTTGATCCTGCCCTGTCCTCAGCCAGCCAGAATCATGCATGATCATGCATGGGTACACATGTTCCTGGTATGTAGAGGGAGACCTAGGGACACATATCTGGGACCTTTCTATATGGCCTCAGCATTGTGGAGTGCTATGTCACCACTGTACCCCAAACATACATTTTTGCAAGGTGCACATTTCCTTTTAAGCTTCCCTTGTTCTATTTCTCCTACCAGAGGTCAGCACTAGTATCAACTTGAGATCTCATAATATTTTATTTCCAAATGACAAGTCAATTGATCAAACAACACTTTTTAAACAGCTTATTCTAGTACATTATTTTCACATGTATTAATCACACACTAAATACTCATATATGCATGAAACCAATTTCTGAATAAATTTCTGCTAGGGGGTGCATGTACTTTCCAGAGAGAGACAGAGAGAGAGAAACAGAAAGGGGGAGAAAGAGAAAGAAAGTGAGAGAGCACTCCCCCTTACCCCTATGGGGAATGGTCACATTGCAATCCCTTCTCCTCCATTTTTTCCTCTTTCAGGATTTGGGCATGCTCATACATGTGCCTGGTTTGTTTCTCAAGTAGCTTTGTCTGAGACTTGAACTGCACAGTCAGCCATGCAGAGTCCAGCCACCTTAACCACCATACCACAGGCTGGTCCAATACCGCTATTTCACTTGTCTTTCCTTACACTAACATCATATGACATGGTGATTCACTACTTACATAACAGGTTTTTGTATCAGTGGAGGCCAAGTGTTTCCTTATTTTTTTTTACTTCTAGCTATTTGAAAGTCCATATTTTATTATTCGTCTTCTAACAATTACCCCTACACATGTAAGTTCCATATTTTTCTCTATAGTTTGTAGTTGGTTCAATGACTTACATGCAGTTTTGTTTTATTTTTAATTTCTATAATTTCCTGAAGTCATTTATTATTTACTGGGGATGACTGACTCATTACCTTCCCACACACACTTTTAATATATTATTCTGAGTTAGGAATTTTGCAGAGATGCTCTTAATCTTCATAGTAGTTTTCTTTTCTTTTCTTTCTTTTTTTTTTTTTTTTCCCCTGTAAAGATCTGGAGCTGTATTTTCTGTTTTCTGTTTTTGTAAGCTCAGTTTTATTTACTTCCTATTTTCTAGAACTTGCTCATGGTTTCTGATGGTCCTCTTTCCTGTTTTTCAGGCGTGTGTGTGTGCGTACCTCTTTCTGGAACTTTAC
>NW_006159625.1:943007-1010914 GCF_000334495.1 Tupaia belangeri chinensis
AGGAATTGTAGGCACATATGCTCAGTCTACCATCCTAAGTCATGATCCAGTTAGTTACGTCAAATTTTTAACATATATGTAAATTGTTCATGATCATTTTGACATAGTAATTTTCCAAACTACTCAGGCTGGCATTCGACGTCTTCAGCAATGTCTGGCGTATCTCTATTATCAGCTTATCTCAACACTTTAAAGCCCCAGTCATCTCCATATGTCTCCTGCCCTCTAAAATTATTCAAAAAACTTTTCTCAAGTTGAGATCTAAACTTGGAAACATTCTTCATATAATATCTTGCTATCAATTATTCATATCAATACTTCGAAGTCTACATCAAAAGCCACCTATTTAAGAAAAAACTTCCCATATTGTTCCTACCTAGAAATAATCTACCTAGGACATTATTGATATACTTTGTTCCTCTATGACAATGTTTATCACAATAAGGCATCTGCTACTATGCAGCTGTCTATTCTCCCAACTATTAGGTCTTCAGGAAAGTCATGATGCATTTTTGCATAAAAAATACATCATCTTTCCTAATGACTTAATGAATTAATGCTGCTCTAGCAAAGGGACTGTGTGTGTGTGTATATGTATACACACATATACATATATATATACATATACATATACACACACACACACATGCATGGGAATGAGTGTATATTCATAACGTGTAATTTAATTCCATTGGATTAAATTATATATATTTTTATGCACTGGAGACAAACAAGTGTATGGAATTTCAGGATTATAAACAGTGCTTATTCAAAAGTATCTTAAACTCTGAGCTGGCCCTGTATGGGAGCTGGATCCCACATGGCTTCCCACAGTTTGAATTTTGGCCCCAGCAACTTGAAACACACACTGGGTGTGAATGTGCATGTGGGCCACAAATCCTGACATGATAGAGAAGAAGAAATTGCAGTGTGGTGCTTTTCTCTCTCTCTCTCTCTCTCTCTCTCTCCTTGTGTCTCTCTGGTAAGAGCACATGCCCTCTAGCAATTAAAAAAGAGAAAGAAAAAATTATCTTAAACTCTTTAAAATAATAATCTCTTGGAGAATACTTTAGGATTATCTTCCCTTTTCTTTATCCTAGGTACAAGAGTATTTCACATCATTATTCAAGTAACTAGAGATTACATTTTCAAATCAAAGCTATAATAGTAATAGGCCATATTTATTGAACTGTTACTAAGCTCTTATTTGCTACACTAAGCATTTTAAATATTTAACCTTATATAATTCTCACAACACTATGACAAAATTCCACATTTGCTCTTCTTATACACCAATTATACAGAATAATAGCTTAAACATATCTCTCCTTGTGTCTCTCTCTGGTAAGAGCACATGCCCTCTAGCAATTAAAAAAGAGAAAGAAAAAATTATCTTAAACTCTTTAAAATAATAATCTCTTGGAGAATACTTTAGGATTATCTTCCCTTTTCTTTATCCTAGGTACAAGAGTATTTCACATCATTATTCAAGTAACTAGAGATTACATTTTCAAATCAAAGCTATAATAGTAATAGGCCATATTTATTGAACTGTTACTAAGCTCTTATTTGCTACACTAAGCATTTTAAATATTTAACCTTATATAATTCTCACAACACTATGACAAAATTCCACATTTGCTCTTCTTATACACCAATTATACAGAATAATAGCTTAAACATATGGGATCAGGAAATGGGTTTGAATCTCACATGGGCCACTTATAGTTACTCAATAATAGACAAGTTACTGAACCACATTGAACCTCAGTTTCTTCCATGTTTCTTCATTTATGAAATGGTGATGATGTCTGTAACTCCATAAGAATATTGAGAAGGTTAAATGATTTATTCATATTTGCTAATTTTGTAGACTGGTATATGGTGTGTAACAATCACTTGACAACAAATGTTAGCTGTATTTATTATTCTTGCCCCTAACTCCTAAAGTTCCCCTTAACTAACAAATATTAAAACTCTTTCTTGTCCACTTACTACTTTTTTCTTAGTAGCCTGAGAAGCCTGTACAATTGTCACCAGTGAAATCACAAAGTAATCTATACCCTTCCTTAAGATTGTAGACTATTTCAATTTCCAAAATAACCCAATGGAGTCCATATTCCAAAATGCAGAATTCACAAATGATTAAGGGCGAGGCTGCCCTGTCTTGCTAATCTAGCTCATTTATAAAATGTATGTACTGTTCAACTAGGCTTTTCATATTTTCCTTCAGAACAATTACATTTCAAAGAACTTGGAGGCCCTGAAAACACCTCTTTTCAGGCCAACTTCTCCTATTTTTCTTCTCTGCTTATAGCAGTTATGTCGTTGTAATAACACAAAGGAATCTGCATGATTTCAGTGCATGACTCATTTCCAGCGAATCAACACACACTTTCTCAATTTTTCATGCATGAGAGATGTGTAAAACTATAAAAATGTTTGGACATTTGAGAAGACTAAATCAACAGAGAGTAAGCGTTTTATCAAATCTACAAGTGAAATTAAACTTTAATTTGAATAAATAAACTGTACCATGAAAGATGAGTTGCTATCCATCTGCAGTAAAAAGATGAAGTATAATTCTATCTATGTTAATAGACCCACCAAGCACAAGGAAATTCACAGCAGAGCTCCTGCACGAACATGCTGGTGACTCACAGGTGTGTAGGCATGGTTTGTAAACACACATGGAAAGGGTGACAAATACATGAACATACGAGTTACAATTGTGGACAGCCCTCTTCAAAGACAGCATTTATTTTCCCAAATCTCTGGATAGTTGCAAAAGCAGTCTCACTGAGACAACAATGATGTTCTCAATGTTCTGTATGTGTCTGACTGAATTAATTGAGATAATATCAGCGCGGTCTCAAATTTTTCAGTGAAAAATATTTGTTATTTTCTGTGAGATGTTAGTAAAGGAAACGTTGGCTAATTCCAAAAGAGGGATAAAGAATCATCAAGGTTAAAAAGAATACTTGTAAAGACAGTAAAATCTGAAGTATTTGCAGCACACACATAAAAGATAACTATGTGAGGTGAAGGATATGTTAACTAGCTTGACTACGATAACCATTTCACAACGCATACACGCATCAAAACATCACCTTAATTATATACAATTTTTATTTATCAATTACATCTCAATAAACTGGGGGGAAAGAGAATTGTTTTGCTTAGTTTTACTTATAGCACCAATTTGTCATGAGAATTGCTTTTCATAATAACAGCACATTCTGACTATATTTGACACTACTAAGTTTGGACTCCCATGACAAAAGTATTCATTCACTGAAAAGAATGGTCTTAATCAAGACACCTTGTTTCTTGAAACTCAACAATGATTACCTTGACTACAGTGGTACTAGTTATAAAACCTACTTTGGTTTATTGTAAGTTATTAAAAACATACTTAAATCCACGATGTATTTCTATTCCAAATATTTTGTTCTGAGGAAAAACTGCCAAAGTGCAGGGAGTGGTCCCATAAAACTTGTTTAAACATCCCAAAAGAGGGAGTCTGCAGGTGGCGTGGTGAAGTGCACTGGACTCCCACATGGCTGGTTGTGGTTGGAGTCCCAATCCTGGTGGCTTGCTTTCTCACTTTCCCTCTCTTTCTCTCTCCCATTCTCTAGCTCTGTCCCTCTCTGGTCAAATTTAAATAAATAAAGTTAAATAAAATACTTCTAAAAAAATCCCCAAAGAGAAAAGTCAGTTAACATCTGAAAGCTATTTCAGATAATGAGTAAAACATCCTCTTCATTTTTATCACTCAGTCTCGCACTGTGGTTAAAGCATGCACTCTAGAAGCACAGAGTTTAGTTTGTATTCCTACCTGACCACTTACAAACTGTGGAGCCTCAGTTTCTTTTTCTGCAGAACAGGGGTAATAATAGTTTCTATTTCATAGGGTTATGATGAGGATTATAGATAATACTCTGGAACATTACCGGACACGTAACTATTACATTTTATCAATGTTACACTAACTACACTAGATGTACAGATCAGAAAACAAGATAGTCAAATGAGAGAATTACTAGTTCAAAAGCACTATTTTATATATGGAAACTTTTTATTTTTTCATTATAAACATCCAAACAATTGACCACCTTCAGGATAACCTGAGCCATCAGAAATGTGTTTTTTTAAATGCTGTTCAATTTCAACTGTTACTAGACCAACTTGAATATTAAAAATACATATGTATGTATGTATGTATGTATTGTGCACACGTACCTGGCATGAGTTTAAGTCACCAGGTCTGGGACTCAAACCACGGTTGAATACACGGGAGTCCAGTGATGTAACCATTATGCCATCTGCTGGTCTCCAGAGTTTTTTTTTTTTTTTTTAAAGTAAATATAACTTTTCAGATAATCTAAAAGGATATCCAGATAAGAACACCATTTCCAAAATACGAAGTAATTTATTTTCTAATATTCTTATTAATTAATTTTAAGAGGAGCCAACTAACATATGCATTGCCTTTTTAGGATCCATCTGCTGCCCTCTTCCTGTGAGCCTGCAGTTCCATGTTTAAGAAACTCATGGGCCATGACCAAGACTATTCACACCATCCTCTCCACCACAGCGACTGGCTCAAGAAGTGGAGATGCCATTCAAGGGAGAGCACAATTAAAGTTTAGGTGAAGAGTTTCATAAAATGTGACTAGGTCTAAAAGTCAGCTGTCAGCTGTACAGTATATGGGTGGTATGTGTCTATGTATGTGTGCACATGTGTGTGCACGTGTGTGTGTGTGTGCATGTGTGTGTAGAGTCTGCAAGAGAAACAGTAATCCAAGAATCAAGCTGAAACAAAGTAGGGCAGAGCTAGGAAATAACAAAGAACCAAAGCCTGCACTCTGAAGGCATCCTGATCCTGTGATATTTGTATTAGGTCGTTGGGAAAGTCATAACATATTTTTCCATGTTTTTCTATGCAAAAATACATCACAACTTCCCTGATGATCCAATAATATGTAAGTCTATCATTCATATTAAGTGTTGTTTATTACAAAATATTTCTAAATAATACAAGAATGAAAGTGTAGGGCTTGATGGTCTTAGTTTAGGCACCTAAAGCAAAATCAAAAGAGTGGCTAAAAACAAGATATTGAATGGGGACATGTATGATCCTTGGGGCTTTTGATCTTACTCCTTGCTGCTTATAGGGGTAATGTGAAGATCAAATAGGGGAGTCACATTCTGTGTAGCACACAATCAATCAGTCCTCCTGTTCTGACCTATCCTCTTGTCCTCTTGAAAAGAAGAAGGTAAGTAACATTAGTGTTAAGCATTTCTAATCATTTCCAGCAATATTTGCACTAGGAAAAAAACTTACCTTAAACAAAATATCTTCTTTTAAAATTAAGAGTTAACTACATTTGGCCCTAATAGTTCTGCAGTTTTGGTGGCTTTCTAACTTTTCTTGTAACCCAGAGTTCAAGGTTTTCTGGTTAGTACATGTCCTCTCTCCTCTCAGCTTTATCTCCAGGACTCTCTTACTTTCTGAGTTACTGAGAATATGAGTTATACCCCTTGTTCTTCAAATATTCACTTACACTCACATATCAGTAACTTGATGCATAACATCAATATACTATGTATCTTGAACAGAGAACTAGATGGCTCATTTTAATACATTTATTCATATGAACATTACTAACTACGCTTAGTTCTAAGATAGTAAACTAAGTAGATAAAACCACAAACAAACAAAAAACACAGTCTATGTCTTGATGAGTTTTGAGTCCAACGGAAAGACAAGCAATAACTAAACATTCACACAAACAGCCATGACTTGCAAGCATAGCAAGTACTGGAAGGAGAGCACATGACAGGATGAGAGCCCATAAGGAGACCTTTATAAGGTGCAGGAGAGGCTTCCCTGGGGAGGTGGTATTTGAGGCTCAGAAAAGAGTGAGAGAAGAGTGTGCTTTAGGCACAGAGAACATCTTGTGTTGTGGCAAAGAAAACTAATGCACAGTACACAGTGGGAATTCTCATAACCACCAATGGAGTTGGACAAGAGACTGGGGATTGTGTGGAATTCACATTGTCCACCAGTGACAATATACCCTAGTGCATGATGTGTAGGCTACAAATGTAAGTCAGAAACTAAAATTATTACTTAAAAAGCTGTTAGAATAAATGGAGTCTTTTAGGAATCGAACATTACTCTAAGTACTACTCGTACTACAACTATCAGGCTTTCGTAGTTAAAAGAAAAACACAAACTCATTACAAATCTTTAAGAGTAAAAATTATATGTATGTAAATATATATGTATGCACACACACACACACACACACACACACACACAATGTATTTGTTTCCCAAGACAGAGGCACTGTTGATAGTCTTCATACCACTATCCGCTCTCAGTCCTGAAGCCTGGGCACACCCAATAGGCCGAAGTAGACCTAAGAGAACCTGGAGATTTCCCACACAGCCTCCAGTATTTTACAGCAGCACCCCTACTACCTTCACCATGCAGATGGGCCAAAAAATCTACGTTTTCAACTAGTTCCCAAGGAGACTCTTAGGCACTACATTGAGGGCTAGTGATTCACTTCCTGAAAGGAATGATCTATTCCAGCCTTAGAAAGTAATTCAAGTAAGTCAATCTACACTTTAATGAAATGGAATATAAAAATGTTTAAATATTATAAATAAACGTAATGATTTTTAAAGCACAGACCTCATCTTTCATAAATAAAAAATTTTCAAAAATACTATTTCATAGTACTTATTAAAATAGTTAAAGATGCAGCTCTGAAGAAGAAAGGTAAACAAAAACCTCTGTCTTTCATAACAATGCTAATAACACAAAAATGAAGAGAGATTCTTCCTGGAATAGATATGCTTTTTATAAAGTAATTTGGTGATTCAAACAATAGAGTTGTTCTCTAGTTTGCCTTATTCTACATTTCTACATCTAGGATACTAACTATTGGATACGATAATGAACATGAGATCAGAGAGAAAGAGATTTATTTCTGAACTCTTTATATAGACCTTAAAAAATAGGCATCGCTTTGGATCAGATACCCATTATCAATTTGGACAGAGAGTGTCTGAACCACTATTATCTGCAAATGATTCATGAGTGCAGGTATTTCGCTACCTGAGGATTTTAGTGAAACCATAAATATAACAAAAGACAGAAGCTAGAATTCATAAAGGGCCTTGAGAAATATCTAGGGTATAAAATTATGTCCAATCTAAAGAAAAATGCAATTTACCACACCTTACTCACCTGTTTCTGTCTATTACCAGAAGAGTCCAGCTATTTTGCACGTTTGGGACCTCCATTCCGCAACAGAAAATACAAAAAGTAACTATCTTGCTAAAACTTACCCATTAAAAAACTAGTCCTTAATATAAATAAAAATCACTGATCATATAGTGTTAACACTTGAACTAGGATAACAATAACCTTATAAAAATCCATAAAGCCATGATTTAATAAAAGAAAATTAAGCTAAAGGTAATGTGAGGCTATTTCTACATTTAAAAAATGAAATAAAAACATTTTGTAGCATGCATACACATGCACATATATATTTGTACTCATACATGTACTTTTGACATATAACATGTAGGCTGATATAAAAATCTCCTAGTGCTATCTTCCCTATGAAAGTACTTATAGTAAAAACAATCCACTGCCATTTTAAAATAAATGATGTTTTCCTCTTTGGATTTACCATCTTACATCACAGACATGGCTCTTTGACCATATAATTTACAGAAAAACAAACAATATAGTTCGCTGACATTTATAAAGTTAATCATGCATATTAAATCATTGAAAATTGTAAGGGCTTATTTTTCTTTTACAGTTCTTTTTGAAACATATCCACCCTTTAACATAAAACCTCTGGAGTCCCACCATTAATCAAATACCACCAAAAGCAGGAATAAAGTAAAAATTTATAACACATGATTGGCCATTGGTTTTATGTAGAAATGAATACCTATTGGTAACAAATACAAAAATAACTGCATGTCTTAGCATTATTACCACCATCCATATAATATTTCCTATGCATCAGGTGTGGTGCTTAATATTTTATGAAAGAATACTGCCTTTAATCCTAACCACGAATATAGCAGGGTGCTTATTATTTTTCCCATTTTCTAGAAGAGAAAATTAACACCCAAGGTCAACCAGTTACAAGGGGACCATCTGATTTCAATCCCCAGGCTTTTCACATCTAAGCTATGTAAATGATATTTTTTTTTCTAAACAGTCCAAGCATTTAGCTTAATATAGGACTACCAAATCTTAAGGTCATTTTAAGAATATACATTGTGCCTTTCAAGAACCAAGTTCAATCAAATGCCAATATAACTGGCTTGTGGGTTTTGGTCTAACTGAACAAGTGATTTCTATAAGCAAGAGTATGCAGTAGTAGGTAAAGGTTCAGGGTAAAATTTTGTGACCTTAAAAGAAAGACTTTTTCCTCTAAAAGAAACTGCTATATTGGATTGGATTGTTTGACCTTTTAGTACTAAATACTAAACTCTTACCCACTGGCATAATCTTTCTATTGCAAAACAGAAAAAGATCAGGTCAACAGATTGAAGAGTTCCAAAAGCATCTACATTGAGTACCTGCTCACTTAACAAGTTCTCTAGAGTCAAAATAAAGGCTCATGATAATCTTTGTCATAATGTGTGTTGGCTTGGGCCATGAGCCACAATCCAGGTAAGGAACTAAGAAACATAGACCCAATTCCCTACTATAGGAACATAGTTTTTTGCCTTTGTGTTTAGATACTTGCTAAGATGCAAATAGTTCTGAAAGAGAGATAACTAACATTTCATCAGCTATCTACCTCTCACTCTGGATGGGTTTATCAGAACTTTCCTGGAGGATGATTTATCTATGAAAAGGAAAGTGAAAGAAAGATGGGGTCTTGAGGTCTTCCTGTGCACATACACATACTGTGACCGGGGCGGGCTGAGGCTGGGATGGATTGTAATGTGAAGGCCTTGTTGGAACTTGATTGCACTCTTTCTCTCTCTTTTCTTATGGAAAAGGAATAAATAAACTTATAAAAAAGAGGGGTGTCAATAGAGAGACAGAGCACTTCTAAAATAGAAGTTCCCTACATCCCCAAATGGCCATGACCAACCAGGTTTTTGGTGGGGGAGGGGATTTTGTTGTTGTTTAAAATTTCTTTCTTTCCTGAGAGAGAGAAGCACCCAATAGAGTTTCATGCCAGGACTGCCCCCCGCCAACTTCCCAGTCAGCGCTGGTTATGCTTGCTATGAAGGATGATTTAGTGGTGTTCCTGAATGCTACAGGCAGGCTGCATCAGGGTCCTGCACTTCCTTCAGACCTGCTGTCTTAAACATCAGGCAACAGCCAAGGAGTCTAATCACAGACATCCAAGTACTCTGAAGTTAGTACACAAACCCCTGAGAAAAAGGTAAAATTTCTAAGGTTGTGAACATATTTTGAGACCTTCTATATCTATCTTGGGAGACACTGCTTGTGAAGCATAGAGAGATGGGCAATCTTGAGACTTCAGAGGGTAACTGCAGCCCCCACAGCTCCCACTCTGATGCCTGAGTCTACAATTCAGTTCTTCCCAAATGACAACTTGTCTCTTAATATTGTCTTTGTAAGGAGTACTTTAAACAACTGTTGACTTGAATAATCAACGAATTCTTGTCCAAGTTCTTTTGAAACCTTAGCATGAAAGAGTCAGAAAGTAATTCCAATTACCCAAATTGTATCATTGATCTTGACTGAGAATTAGGGAGGGATGGGAAGATCAGAATCAGAGTGACAATAAAAAGAATATTACAGACCAGTATCGCTGATGATGACAGATACAAAAATTCCCAATAAGACACTAGCAAATCATATCCAAAAACAAAGTAAAAAGAATTAAAAAAAAAAATCAAAACAGGGTGATAGTGATAAAATCTCTTTTGCATATTTTGATGACAATCAACCAACTAAATACAGTTTGCCATCATTTCACAATAGTAAATGGTCTTCAGGAGAACATTCCAAGTGACATAATTCCTTGGAAAATTTTTAAAAATGCATAATCCCCTGCTGTGATACACCTTAAATAGATACAAGTGGTGTTCCCAAGCAATAAAATTGTATTTTAGTTTTTGCTGGGTTTTTTGAAAGTAAGTTGTTCAAAACTCTTTTAACCACAGAGTTCACATAGGGGAATGATGTGACTTGGTTCTTTAAGAGTGCCCAGTCCACCTACTAGACATACATACATAGGCGGCAATCATAGTGTCTTCAGTGGCAAAGGGAAGAGATGGTTAACATTGTGTAAGGGTAGAACAACTCAGTTTTGAATGGTGGGGAAAGCTACAGGATTTAACTAAGACTGGTGAATCTGTTGCTTTGAGACTAGGAGACCGGATGGATCAGTTTAATACATGTATCTGGTGTCTAGTTGATCACAAAACACAAGAAAACAGAATGTCCCAGGAACATAACTGGAAACAGTTGGGGCATGTTACAGATTAAGCATGCCTACCTTTTTAAACTGTGGTCTATCTGAAACACAATTGTTGTGTTTTATCTTTTGCATAAGAAGTTACCCCAAAATCATCATTAATTTTATTTCAGTAGTGACAACCACATTAATATAAAGAAACCTGTAAAACAGTTCAGACCTACTACTTCTCTTCCTTAAATGACTCCTAGTTTTTTTTTTTTTTTTAAGTGAAATGAGAACAGAAAAAAAGGATAATGTAAAGTTCAGCCATCAAAAATGGCTTCATTAAGATCCTTAATGAAGCACATGGGAGCCATTTATTGACTCCTCAACTATTAAGATGGAACATTATTACTGCTTTAATAGTATTTCCATTTTCATTTAGGAAATAACTAATCAAGGGATCAATGTACCAAAGACTTTATTTTCCGTCCCTTGGGTCACTGCAAGTACATTTTTTAAAATGCAAAAAACGTAAGAGCAATTCCCCCGGCACCATATCGCATGAGCAATTTAAAGGAATCACAAGAAGGGTGAGAGGTCAACAGCTACCATCTGAGCACTGTTATAAAACAAATGAAACTCAGTGAGTGGGAAGTCTCCCTTTCTGGGAGAGGGAAGGGATCCCTTCCACCGCATAGAAACTTCCCCTCCAAGGTATGCAAAGTGCCTCCACTCTGACCTGCTGTCAACCCAGGAAACATTTCTATTTCTCAGACTCACTTAGAATGCAAACTACTGTTTTCCTGGTAGTTCTCACAGCTCTGCTTCCTTTGAGGTACAGATGTGTAGCCACAGAACCCAATCAGATAACACCTATTTACATATTTATAAAGTCTCCTGTAAAATCTCCTATCAATTGTTGCTGCTATATATAGGCCTTTCAAAGTATCTTGTGGGCCCGGCGCTCTACTGCACCGTTCCCTTCAGGAATCCTGATATATCACATAATGTGATTTCAATGTAAATGGGGCCCATCACACAATCACACCACTTCACAAACTCTTTTCTGCTGGGGTAGCTTAAATCTAAACACACTCAAGCAGCTTGCTGCACTGGAGCAAGATTTCTTCCACATTAAAAAAAAAAAAATTTTTTTTGCAAAAAAAAAAAAGAAAAAAAGAAGAGAAAAATCCAAAACCTCAACACAACAATGCCAGGGAAAAAAAATCTGAACGTTTTCTGCAGAAAGATGGGCCGTCTCCAAATCCTTGTGCCCTATCAGACAAATTAAAGTAAATCAAGCATGAAATGAAGCCGAAGAGCCCCGAGATAAGGCTCCTTTAAGTCGTTTACAGATTAGGATAGAAGAGGTGCATCTGGTCTCTGGCAGCGAAGGAGGCCAGTTTCTCAGCTCACAATAGCAGCTTGTGTATAGGATTACCTTACCTTGTCACTGACAAGGGAGGAGGCGCCTGCAAGATGTCTCTAACTAACTTCCTAATGTCCCTGGTTAAGGTCTCTTATTAAGGTATTAATTGTTACAAGGAGAGAAATACAGTTTGATAAAGTAAAACAATGCCACCCCTTCTGCCCCACCCCTGAAAAAAAAAAAATCCCGGAGACTGATTTATGAACTGGTCAGAGGCTGATAAACTGGGGCACTTGGGGGGCGGGGGTCTGCTACCAGCAGATGAGCCTCTTCTCTTATCAGGCAGGATTCTGCTGCTAGAGACAGAAGCTGATAAGTTTCCAACAAGAATTAGTGACGTGGCCAGGAAACTGTGTTACTGGTTGGACTGGTGCTCCTGTGGCTGCCAAAAGGACCTCTCTTGCTATCAGATGGGATTTTGCTGCTGAAAACAGTGAGGTATTCTCCAAGAGAAACTGGACACTCTCTCAAAATGCTACGTGATTAATGGTTAAGCTGTAAGAGTAGGTGGGTGTAAAATTTTCTTGGAAGCATCTGGAATTCTGTAGCTTCTCAGGGAAGATCTTTTCGTTCCTTGGCACTCTGAGCAGCCTGGAAACTCCCCTTTCTTTCCTTCTTTGACAAAGAACTTTTCTTCTCCAATAAATTTAATTTATACTTTGTTTCCATCTAAGGAAGTCCTTAATTTTCCAGCACCATAGAGAGACTGCCATCAGTTAAACCTACTCATCAGTTTCAATTATTCTCAAGAAATGACTCTTAGATTATTATTAGCTAGGGTGATGGTGATGGGAGGGAGAAATTGGGGTTCCTGTTTTCTCAATGGAAAGTCAACTCGTTCTCTAGGACCATACAAGACAGTCATGCTATCAGTCGGGCCATCTTTGTAAGACTGCCATCAAGCCACTTGAAAAAGAAACTGAGTATAATTATTTCAGGGCATTATGTATGATTCTCTAAGACAGCAGAAGCTGCTTTCTTTTGCCTTGGTTCGTTGACATTTATTTTGCCCTCTTCAGTTTATAATGCATGGCCATTTACATTTCACATTTAAACTTCACATGCAGCTCTTTGAAATAAACAATATTAACACAAAATTGTATGAGACTGTCTAACTCATTTTCTATCTCTATTTTAAAGGATTCATGAGGAAGTTCTTAAATCATTGAATGATAGACACTGGCCTTCATTCCCAAACTGAGATCACTCAGAATCTACAGTTGGTGGGGTAGACAGCATTTAGGAAACACATGCCAGGTTTTAATCTCTGGATACTACTACAGATTGATAGGTTTCTCTCTTTGATAAGTCTATTCAGGATCTTTAGGTTAAAATTATAAAATCATTTTATTTAATATCAAAACACTTGCTTGAGTGAGCTTTAAACATGACCTTTGTCTGATGGGTCCCTTTTCTCTCCATCTTTTCAAAATTTTCTCTTATGAAGCCTCTTCAAGGGATCTACTTCAGCCTTGCTAATATATGTTTTTGTGTTCTTTCATTTCTATGTTTAAATAATTATGCAAAAGTGGCTGAATAAAATTTTTACAGGTAAAGTTTTTTATAAATAATAAAATACAAGGCATTTGGTGTCAGCAGATCATGCAGTGGTTACATCACTGGACTCCCACATGGCTGAACACATGGTTTGATTCCTGGATGCCGTGGCTCTCCTTGGCTTGAAACTCCTGCTGGGTGTTTGTGCGTGCATGCCCAAGGTCCTGGGAGCACAATAAAGAAGGTACTGTGATATGGCCATCCCCCCTAGGAAGTGAGTTCTCACTTTCCCCGTCACTGTCTCTGTCTCTCTCTCTCTGGAGACTGCACATACCTTAAGGCAAAAAAACAAAAACCTCTCTCTCAAAAAAAAAGAATCATGGAATTTGTTTAATGTATTTATCAATCAAACTACCATTCTGACAGCAACAGAAAACAAAATAAAATATTCCCAATGAGAGGGTTTAAGGAACTGGAAAAGTGAAAGTTAAAAATATAAAGTACTTTCTTCAATATTATATATATATATATATTTTTTGTTTATGATCTGTATTTTACATATACATATTTAACCCACGCTCACACATGTATATATGTAAACCTGAATTGAAAGTTTTGCCTCCTATGTTTTTTGTTTTGTTTTGTTTTTGAGAGATTTTTGCTATAGAGCATGTGAGCTTTCCAGAGAGACAGAAAGCAAGAAATCACCCCCCAGGAGAGATTGCCATGCCATAATCCTTCCTCCTCCCTTATCCTCCTGGGACCTTGGGCATACATCCTCCTATGTTTTTTAACACACACAAGAATATAAGTGAAATGTCCTTGCTTTGATTATCACGCTCTCATACCTGCTTTGAAATATGATATTGTACACAATAAAGATACGCAATAATTCAAGGTAAATAAGAAATAATTAAAGACATGAAGATTTTACCTAATAAAGAATCTTATGGTATAAAACATTTGGAAAAGAACTCCTGATAGTAAACTCTGTGAGTGTATGAATATAGATGAAACTTGATGAAATTTACATGTTGAAAATGTTTATGAATATGTCTGTAATTATTTTCAGTGGAGTAGGTTGAGGATAATCCTTTTCTCAGCCAGAATTGATATATTTACAAATCTGTGACCAAATGATGATATCTAACAAGTGCTTACTGCTAGCTGCTCCAAAATAATAAACTATCTTAAATTATGCCAAAAAAGATAAGAGACATGCTTTATTTCCCCATTTATTAATACTGCAAGGAGGTGACATTTATTCATGATATTTACAGTGCTTCTTTACACTTGACTTTGGTGAAGGCACTGTTTTTGTTGTTGTTTCTTCATTGTGTATGATTTGGAAACAGATTTAGTCCCACTTTTAAAATATATTATGTTCTGTTAAAAACAATATGTTCTTTCTCTATAAAATATTTCTTGCACACACAGGTGAAAATATTCTTCATACGTTTTATGTCATATTATACCATTATAGGAATTTGAAACTTTAAAATTTCTTAATACAATGGGCATAAAATAGATTTATGAGAGACATTTTATTACCTTCTGTGTATAAAATTGATACATATATCTCATTGATTACCACTGATTAATCATTATTTTAGCCATTACCAATTTTCTTAAATGAGTAGGACTATCTGACATAAAAAAGAAGACCTGAATTTTTCTTACATGGTTTTTTTAGTGAGGCAATATAGCATTGCTAATTCTAGAAACAATAAAAGCCAAATATCATATTTTGATTTTACTACTTCATTAGACTGTCATCAGGAAAAAAAATGTACATTTTAGTATGCATTTGCTGGTTTGGGACAACTTTCCTCAATAAGTTAATTTTTTTTTTCCTCTTAATTTTTTGGAGAGGTTTTTGCTATAGGGCGTGTGCGCTCACCAGAAAGACAGAGACAGACAGAGAGACAGAGAAATCACCCCCCAGGGTGGGATGGCCACAGTGCAATCTGTTCTTCATTCTCCTCTCGGGATCTTGGGCATGCACGCATATGCACCTGGCATGAGTTTAAGCCGCCGGGTCCGGGACTCAAACCGCAGTTGACTACATGGGAGTCCAGTGACATAGCTATTACACTAACTGCTGGTCCCGTCAATAAGTTAAAAATGTTCTAAGACAAACATTATTTTGAATTTGTATCTATGTGGTTAATGAATAGAGAAGTAAACTAAGTAGCTGATACATTTTACTATGGGCTAACTTAGTTTATTTCTATAGACCCAAATCAATCTGACCCAATGCTGTAGTTCCTAAACTTTCTGTTATTGGTATATTTTACAGTAACCAAGTATTGCTTTTATAACTACTATTACTACAACTGCTACTGATAACCACTTATAGAGGTTCTACTTCTGGTGTACTCTGATTCTAAGCAGTTAGCTTTTTCTTAAACATATTAAATCTCTTAAGTTCTCATAGCAGTCAACCTTGCAGAGTAAGTACAATTATTTTCATTTCACAACTGAAAAGCCTGAAGCTCAGAGAGTTTAGTAATGGTCAAGAGTCAGGATTCACACCCATGTCTGTGTAATTCCGAACCACTACTCTCCTGTGTGGCTGGTTGTATAGTGTCCTTTCATACATTTAAATTAACTGGCGTTTTTGCATATAATTAAGTACGTTTGTTTCAGAACAACAGTTGTTGTTTATTATTGCTAATAAATTGCTAATTATTACTAATACATATTTCTTTTTGAAGTTTTAATTATATATAATCTAATTCAACAATAAAACATTCTATCCCAACAGTAATTTATGGGAAATACGATTAGATACTATAAACTTTTTCTCTCTTAATTTTTCTTTTTCCTAGGAACCAGAGTAAATTTAATAAAGATTAAGACTCAACAAGGCATATTAACATATGCACTAGGAAGATCTATTCCTAATTAGAAAGCATCACAATATGGTGTTAGAGCCAAGTTCCCAAATCTCAGTGCTGGTAATAAATTCATACATTGATATAAAGTGGCCACTCACTTAGCATTGTCACAGCGTCTCTTATTTCTGCATGTTACGTCAGCGTTAGTTGAGCTTACAGTGTTTTAACTCAGGCCAGGGACTGAAAATATATCATAGAAGTCAAACTAAAAAGCACACTGACCCTGCTTTGTTTAATGGCATCCAACTAAAGAAGGATCTTGAAGTTCTGATGCCATCACTTCTGTGATTTGCTTTGAAGAGTTTCTTAAATTTAGGAACTGTAATTTTTCAACACATCACCAGAAAGTTCCAAATTATGCAAGGGAAATGGAGCCAAAGTATCTCATACTTGTTAACAGTGATGGCAGCATCTGTCTATCTCAAAACCTCTTCCACTTCTCTGCGGTTGCTGTGCTTATCAACTCTCAGTCAACCATATTCACTGAGCAATCTTGTGCTTCCCTAGACTAAATAAAGACAAGATGATAATATCCTCTTCTGTCTTCCTGTATGCAATTAAGAGGGATGAAATGGGCAGTGCTCTTGGCAGGAACTCTCAGGGAGTTGGGGAAGAAAAATGTTTAAGAACCACTCCCTTGGATTTGATCCTAGGGGAGTTATCTCTAAGAAAGCCCTGCTCGTTACTTTTGAGAATTCACAGAATAGAAACGTTTTTAAAATAAGGGCAGCTCCAATCAGCTATCTGCAGGGAATTTTTATTAATGAAATCATGGGGCCTAAATGGTGCCCAAAACAGGATGAATATCTGACAAAGACTGGAGTAATTAATTAGCCTCAAAGTTCATCGACTGGGAACCAAGGAATCAAATTCATCATTCAATCACTTCAAATTGTTTTCTAGGTCATTATTAACATGGATTCTAATAAAGACATCTTTCCTCTTCGACTGCATACCTTTTCTTTTAAAATAGCTTTAGATGAGGCATTTTAAAATATGGATAAATAGTACTTTCTTGAAAAGGTGTTTGTCACTGTTCAACAAAACTGTGTTCTCTTATTATTATTCCCCCTCTATAAATTAATTTGGTCATGTTAAGTTTTCATGGCATACTCCTGTTATTTCATTAATAATGTCTCATGACCTTGCTCACAGATATCCAAGTACAGCTTACTGATATTTTGGAGCCTGTTCCCATCATGTAAAGCCAGGCCAGCCTTCATTCCTATCTTTTATCTGTCTCATTCCCATGGCCTTTATCTTGTTTTTTCCATAGACTATTTTCCCAAAATGTCAAAATTGTTTGGAAAGTTCTTATCTACAAAGTGAACTATTTTATTATTGCCTATCATCATATGATCTGTATACTCAATGTTCTCAATCCTATGATGTAGGTCAGGATAAAGGTGCCCTGTTCAGTTTTTTTCTGGATCAATATGTATCTGTACTCCTTCCTATTATGTATAAAAGCCCTCTTCCACCATCTCCTAGTTGCTCCTGTTGAGTGGTGTTATCTTTACAGTTTAGAAAGATAATTTATTCCCAGGGATCCTATCAGAACACGTACTGTTACCTCACATTACCTACACAGACTATATGGTTATAATGGAGTATTTAATAAAACTGATAGCTTTGTTTGCCTGTTATTTATTCTCCAATCAGTCACCTTTTAGATGTGCCCATAAGATACAAGATATTACTCAATATTTTCCTGCAACAAGGGCTCTCTCTTTTTGGTATAAAAGAAATTTGGTATATCAACATGTTTCTATGCCAGTCCAATTCCATCTTTGCCAAAGGAAACCTAACTGGCCGTATTAATGGAACCAACCTGCTCGTATGTCAATCGATATGGCCCCAGTGGATGATGACTGGTGGCTGATAATCAACCATGGAGTATGAATCCACAGACGACTGTGCACTCACCTAACCAAAGTATGGTCTAGACAGTATCTCCTTGCTTGTTGATGAGAATGTCATGTGGAGAGGAATCAAAAGCATTACTGAAGTCGGGATAGATTACATCTATTACTTTGCCCTTATCTACATGGCCTGTCACTCTATCATAGAAGGAAATTAAATTGGCCTGGCACAATTTGCTCTTCACAAAACCATGTTGGTTGCTACCCACTAACTTTTGCTCTTCTAGATGATTGCAAATTGATTGTTTGACGATTTTCTCTAGTATCTGCCTTGGTATCAAAGCTAAGCTGACTGGTCTATAATTACCAGCATCATCCTTTTTTTCCTCTTCTTTTCTTTTTTAGGATAGTCACTACTTTTCCCATAAATGGTGACTTTTTCCTGCCCTCCTTATGTTCTCCCACATATTAATTAGTAACTCTTTGGTTTCAGACTTCAATATCTTTAGATTATATATCATCACTTGCTACATTTTTGACTGTGTCTAATTTTTTTTAATTCATATATTCTTTTCTGAACTAATAAAATTGTCTATGCTTTCAAAATTGGTATAATTAACTCTATTATACTATAAACTGAATTTTTCTTCAATAATTCAAATACTAAAAGAAAGCTTGTCCTCAAAAATATTTTATAAGCCAATATACTATCCTTCCTTAATATTTCAAACACTCACTTTTAGAAAGCAATTTTACTTTAAAGTTGAACATTTAATTTGTGTGTACTTGTATCTTCAATATCTATTTTTATTTAGATTTTCAAAAATTATTCATTTATTTCTTCCATGAGCAAGAGTGACAGAGAGAGAGAGACAGAGGCAAAGACAGAGAGAGACATCCCCAAGAAGATCTTGAAGCTGCAGCCCATCCCCAGCTTCATCCAGTTCCAGATCATGGGTACTCGCACCTGGCATGTTTAGGGAGGCCACTGGACCCAAATCCAGAACCTTCCCATGTGGGTCAATCTCACATAGCATTACAGTACCAATGTGTTACCACCTAGCCCTCATATTTTTACTTAACCTTTTAATTAATGGTCTAGTTTACATTCTTAATGTACATAAAAATACACATTTATTTTATATGCAATAAACTTTGATATATAATTGCATAAATGGTAATTAACTAGAAAGCAAGTAGAGAAAATAAATTAGAATGTTTAAATTTTGAATTAAAGCATGATGTTTTTCATTTTACCTGTTTAACAAATGTCCAAAATCTCGAAAATGTATATGAGAAAGGCCCTTTATAAGATAGTTGATCCTCATAAAATAAGCTATAGAGAAGTCAATTGAAAAACAAGTCAACTAAGAAATTTACAAACTAGGCACAGCCATAGTGGTACAGGTGGTATGGCATCACTATGCAATCTATGCAGTGCTGGAGGCCACATATAAAACCAGGGTTCAGATTCCAAGCTGATCCCAGAATGTGGAATGCACAGTGTCTGTGTGCATGCTTCTGCTGGCTAGAGAGCTGAGGAAGGAACTACAGCATGCTGAGATCCTATGGGGGCATCTCTCCTTTCTTGTAAAAGAAATAAAATAAACTTTTAAAAAGACTTAAACAGCAAATATAAAATAACAAAATAGCAATATAATAATTCCTTCCTAAAAAGGATACAATGAACTCAATAAAACTAATAGCCAAGTTCGGATTAGTTTCAGTCTATATGACATTGGATACAGAGGACAGTTTGTTTATTATCACTGATAAGTAAAACAGTAGTTTATACCCAGTAAAATAAGAGATTAAACTATAGGAAATTAAAGCAATAAAAAATATTAATAATAATAAAGTTGTAAAGCTGGCTGCAAATTTTATATTTAAAGCATTTCAGAAAACAATTAGAATACTCAAAATGTATAAAATAGACTCTGACATACTTGAGGAAAGGGAAAAGTAGGATTTATGTCTGTTACTAATATTTAGTTTTGTGAATAATTTGTTTTTAGAAAGATTTTTGCTATAGGGTGCATATGCTCACTAGAGAAACAGAGAGGCAGTGAGAGAGAAAGTGAGAAATCACCCCCCAGAGGGGATAGCCATGCCTAGATCACTTCTCCATTTTCCTCTCAGGATTTTGGGCATGCACACACACATGCCTGGCATGAGTTTCAAGTCACCAGTTCCAGAATTCAAACCATGGTCAGCCATGTGGGAGTCCAGTGCCTCAACCACCATGCCTCCTGCTGGCCCCAATATGAATATATTTTTAATAAACTATAGTACCAAGCAGATAAATTTATTTAAATTTTATCTCAAGATTATGTAGCTTTTTACTCATTTTTTACAGATACTATTATTTTAAATATGTAAAAATTTAGGGTCCAGCAGAAGGCATGGTGGTTAAAGTGCTGGAATCTCAGATGGCTGACCTTGATTCAAATCCCAGTCCCAGAAGATTGAAAATAATGATGGGTGTGAGTGCATGCCTGCTCAAAATCCTGAGAGAATGGAGGAAAAAGGATTATGGCATAGCAATGCCCCTCCTGGTTGATTTATTCCTTTCCCACTGTTTCTTTGTGTCTTTCTTTCGTGAGCAAAAACCAAAGAAAAAAATTAATGAAGTGCAATTCAAATTTTTTAAAAGCTTGTATAAATCATTTTACTGCTGAAAAGTTACAGTTCAGTTTTCAATGCTTGAAGAAAAAAAAAAAATTCACATTGTTTGAAGTCTACAATCCAAATCCTGCCCTAACTAGAGCCCCTTCTAAGGTAAAGGGCAAACTCTATGAGTTGGGCACTGCAAATTGAAACTTACAGAGACAGTAAATACCATAACTGTATTTACAAGTACAGATGTGATTATTTGTATTGATCATTATTTTTTTCAAAAGCTCTGCTTATTTTTTGAAAATAATTTTAGAAGTAAAGAGATGATTAATTGATTTGGATAAAATCTTTAATCTCCAGTTAATTTTCACTTTCATCTTTAATAGTCTTTTTAAAATTACTAGCTACCTAAACTTACCTTTGTTTTTGTCATTGCCAAAATTCTATAAATTAGAAATCTAATTAGTACTTTATCTGATGCATATATAGCAAATATACGTTTTTTTCCTTTTTTTAAAATTTTGCTAGGTGGCACATATACTGGCCAAGAAAGACAGAAAGAGAGAGAAGAGAAAAAGTCAGAAAGCATCCCCCGTGGAGGATGGTTACATCACAATCCTGTTTCCATTTGTCCCTCCTATTGCAATTTTGGGGACACAAGGACACATGCCTAGCATGTTTTTCAGGCGCCTGGTCCCTGACTTAAAGCACACAGTTGGCTATGTGGGATCCAGCCCCCTTAACCACCACATCACCAGCTGCCCTACAGATATATTTTATTTATTTTTTTTTGAGAGATTTTCACTGTAGGGCGCGTGCGCTCGCCAGACAGACAGAGAGAGACATAGAGACAGAAAGCAAGAAATCACCCCCCAGGGGGGATGGTCACGCCGCAATCCCTTCTCCTCCATTCTCCTCTCGGGATCTTGGGCACGCACGCACACGCGCCCAGCGTGAGTTTTAAGCCACCGGGTCCGGGACGCGAACTGCGGTTGACTATATGGGAGTCCAGCAACATAGCCATTATGCTAACTGCTGGTTCCCCAGATATTCTTTTTTTTGAGAGAGATTTTTGCTATAGGGCGCGTGTGCTTGCCAGAAAGACAGAGAGAGACAGAAAGTGAGAAATCACCCCTCAGGGGGATAGCCATACTGCAATCCCTTCTCTTCCATTTTCCTCCCAGGATCTTGGGCACGCATGCACACACACCCAGCGTGAGTTTAAGTCACCAGATCTGGGACTCGAACCACGGTCAACTACATGGGAGTCTAGCAACATAGCCATTACACTAACTGCTGGTTCCACAAATATTCTTATTTAATAAATGCAACACTTCTGTGGTATTTTTTAAGACAAACTATTTTTATGTGGCTCCATATATGTCTATATTTTAAAAATAATTTATGTGTAGTCAAAAGGTGGTATGGTGGTCAAGGTGCTCAATCTCACATGGCTGACTCCATGGTTGAAGTCCCATGGTTGAAAACGTGCTGGGCACATGTGTGTGCATGCCCAAAATTCCTAGAGGAGAATGGAGGAGAAGGAACCCTGGGGAGTAAGTTCTCACTTTCACTCCATTATCATTTTCTTTCTCTCTCCAGTAAGTGTGTGTGTCCCGTGGTAAAACTCTAAAAAGAACAAAGAAAAGACTGGCTTATGTTTAGACAGAATATTTTGTGATTACAATGTATTCTTCAATACTATAACACTGAGCTTATATTATGATATTTAGATGATAACCCTCTTATTACTATTTCCTAAAGTTCTCTTTCTTTTATTATATTCTAGGAAGGAAAAAAAAAAAAAAAACTCAGTGTGTTGTTTATTTTCAATAGCTGTCAAAATTCTTTACCCATCAGATCTGTTACTGTTCTTGGAAAAAACTATGTTATATACAATGTGGATATGGGCCAGAAATGACACCTCATTTAGTTGTAAATATAAAAATGCCATGCACTCACTTATTTAGAATAATTCCCCAAGTGTTTGGTTTATAGTGACATTAACCAGTCTCTGCCTATTCTCAAATTTGAGCAGGATACTTCCCTATCTTACTTTTTTTTTTTTTTTTGGAGAGGTTTTTGCTATAGGGTGTGTGTGCTCGCCAGAAACAGAGAGACAGGGAGACAGAAAGGGAGTAATCACCCACCCCACCCCCGCCCCAGGGGAGATGGCCACTCCGCAATCCCTTCTTCTCCATTCTCCTCTCGGGATCTTGGGCATGCACGCACACGCGCCTGGTGTGAGTTTAAGCCACCAGGTCCAGGACTCGAAACACAGTCAACTACATGAGAGTCCAGTGACATAGCCATTACATTAACTGCTGGTCCCATCTTATTATTTTTTTTTTAATTATTCTAAGTATTCTGTGCTTACTCTGATGTATCCAAGAGTTTCTCCTGTGTTTTCCACCAGCAGTTTTATAGTTTGAGGTTTTATGTTTAGCTCTTTGATCCATTTTGAGTTGATTTTTGTTAATGCTGAGAAAGGGGTCTGTTTTCATTTTTTTGCAGAAGTATATCCACATTTTCCAGCACCATTCGTTAAAGGTATTTTCTTTTGCCCACTAGTTTATTTCTGTTCCATTGGTCTACAAGCCTGTTTTTAAATTATCTTTTTTTTTTTTTTTTGAGAGGTTTTTCTTTTTTTTTCTTTTTGCTATAGGGCACGTGTGCTCGCCAGACAGATGGAGAGAGACAGAGTCAGAAAGCAAGAAATCACCCCACAGGGGGGATGGCCACGCCGCAATCCCTTCTCCTCCATTCTCCTCTCGGGATCTTGGGCACGCCTGCATACGCGCCTGGCATGAGTTTTAAGCCACCGGATCCGGGACACGAACCGCGGTTGACTATATGGGAGTCCAGCAACATAGCCATTATGCTAACTGCTGGTCCCCTACAAGCCTGTTTTTGTGCCAGTACCATACTGTTTTGATTATCACAGCTTTGTAGTATATTTTGGAGTCAAGGACTGAAATGCCTTCTACTTTATTCTTTTTCCACAGTATTGTTTTGAAAATATGGAACCTTTTATGATTCCAGACAAGTTTTATAATTGTTTGATTTCTAAAGCATAGGCAAGAAACCCAAAAATAGATACACTGGATTACATCAGGTTAAAAAGCTTCTGCACAGTAAAGGAAACAATAATTAGAGTGAAGAGACAACTCTTGGAATGGGAGAATATATTTGCAAACTCTGCCTCAGATAAAGGACTGATAATCAGAATATACAAAGAACTCAAGCAGTCTACACCCCCCCCACACACACACACACAAACTGATCCAATTAAAAAATGGTCAAATGAGCTAAACAGACAACTCTCCAAAGAAGACATATGAACAGTAAAACAGAAAACATGAAAAAAATTTTCAACATCCCTCATCATAAAGGAGATGCAAATCAAAACCACAATGAGATACCACCTAACCCCAGTCAGAATGGCTGAGATTTTAGAAAAATAAAGAACAATAAATACTGGTGAGGCTGTGGTGAAAAGAGAATTCTCGTACACTGTTGGTGGGAATGTAAACTAGTACAATGACTATGGAGAATAATATAAAAGTGTTCTTCAAAAATCTACAAAGAGAACTAATATATGATCCACCAATTCTGCTCCTGGGTATCTACCCAAAGGACAGGAAAATATTCAATCAAAAAAGTACTCACACACATGCTTATTTATTGCAACATTATTCACAATTGCTAAAACATGGAATCAACCCAAATGTCCAAAAACAGATGAATGGATTTTAAAAAGTAGCACTGTGGCCAGCAGGTGGCATGGTGGTTAAGGGCACTGGATTCCCACATGGCCAACTGTAGTTCAAGTCCCAGAACTGGTAGCTTACTTTCTCACTTTCCTTCTCTCTCTTTCTGTTTCTCTCTGATCAAACTGAAAAATAGTCATAGTAAACAAAGTTAAACAAAATAATTATTTCAAAAAGTGTAACACATACACACTACAGAATATGGCTTGATCAGAAAACAAACAAACAAAAAACAATGAGACCCTAGCATTTGAGTGGAAAAATATGAAAGATTTAATGCTAAGTGAAGGGAGTCAGACTAAAAAAGAGAGGCATTGTATGTCTTTCACTTAATATATACCAAATGTTTGCATTCTATTGCAGAAATTAAAAAATTGGAAGGCATAAAAGCACGAAGAACAACTGTGGATACTACAGATAATGTAGGAGGAGGACGGGTAATTGGGGATGAGAATCAAGGGAATGGGAAACTAAAACATTTAATGGACACAAAAATGGAACATTGTCTGTTGAGGATAATATAAATGGTAATATCTTTGATTGGATTAATACGCAGTTTATAGTGCATTCATGCTGGGAAAAACTTTTAGTATGCTGTAAAAGTGTACAATTGTTAAACGTAAAAAAATTAAAAATAAAAAAGTATCTTTAAAAGTATTCTATCAATAATTCCTAAAATTGTATTTTTCTCATGCTTAGTCTGCTATTCAGCAAACTAAATATTATGCTATTTAGGTTCATTAAAGGTGATATATGGAGAAATCACTAAAGGATCTCAATTATAAATGCATAGCATAAGAAACTTTTTGAATATTTAGCCAATAACATGCAGAAAATGATTTATAAAAATTAAATTTGGTATGAAAGGGTCTTGAACAAATTATTAAATGCATTCTTCTCTACAATAATGGAAACACCAGTCATTTCATCAAAATGCAAAACAAACATAGCCAAGATTATTTGGTGCCTTGGAACTGCAAATGATTACATTTTTTCCCAGCTATAATATGTCCATGTAAATGTTTCATGATCACTTTGAAAAAGCTTTGACTCTATTCCTGTAATTGGAAATCCTACATTTCTAATCCTCTTGGCTCTAAACTCTCTCCACCTCTACCTGTTTCCCTATAAAAAGTTCCTTCTCTCTGCTCTTAAAAATGCCATTTGTAAAAAATCTTGAGTCCCTTCTGAAAAGATTAATTTTGGCTGAAGATATGACAATCAATACAGGTGGGAGGGTCTGAGAAAAATTAATGTCTCAAGATGAAGTTTAATATTTTACAGTATCCAAGGGATGTGAAAGAGAAGAAAAACTTGTGAAAAGCAGAGAGATTTTGGAAATTTGATTATAGATTTTGCTATCATCCCACTAAAATCTTACAATCTCCCTTCTTATCATAAGATATAGTTTACTCCTATCTATTCTACACACTGCCTAAACTGCCACCAATGGTGAATTCATTTTGGATTATAAGTATTCTCTGTATAAAAAGAAGAATGTCTTGAGATGTGGCCATCCTTTACCCACCTTTTCCATTATTTTTCCTGAATAGACACACCTTACACTGAAGTTGCAGTCTCTGAACTGTGAAAGAAAAGAATGTAGGTGATATCTAATAGCAGACAGGTTCTTGGACAGCAGGGAGAAGGGCAAAGGGTAGAGAACACTCGCAGAGAGAGGAGGGAAGGGAAGAGGAGACAGAAAGCAAACTATGCCTACTTTATTTCTGGGGTTGGTTATGTGCTCAAAATTGGGAGCAATCTCTTTTCCTATACATTCTATCCCACACTTCCAACCTTGTTATTGATTGCATGGCCCAGTGCACACAGGATCCAGAAATGAGGTTGTACTCTTATGTTAATTCAACTATTCTCCTTATGATTAACAAGGTATCACTGGGCTTGCCTCGCTTGTAGACCAAGTCTAAATTTGCATGGCATGTCAAGCTCGTCCTATTCATGCCCCTGCCCACTCATAAGCTTCCTTGTTCATCCTCTCCCCAACTCCACTAGGACTGAATTCCCTGTAGGCTTCCATACACGGCTGTGCTATCTCAGATCATCATACCTTAACATATGCTTTTTCCTCCCTATCTTCCTACTGCTAATTTCTTACTCTTTTTTTCTGAGACTTAACTATGCTTTGAACAGATACTTGGATATAAAAATGAGAAGACATGGCTAAAGGGAAACAGCTACCTAAATGAATGGAGAAACACTAATTGCTACACTGGAAATTGTACATAGTGTATTGGGCATAAGATATTCCTAATTCTGCCCCCAAGAAATGAGTTTTGCCTTTGTTTGAGAAAATAGGAGCACTTTGCACCACACTGGCAACCTAGTGAATGTTCAATACAAACATGTCTGATGAAGAAATCAATAAAAAGAAAATAAAGAGGAAATTCTACTGAGAAACCTCTTTAAATATAACCAACATCATTAACACAGACTATTCTTATGATAGGGATCACATATATATTATGTTCCAATATATAGATAGTTAAATTAAATTTTAAGTTATGATTCTTTTAGTTATGAAGTTCACCTAAAGATTCAAAGGGGCATTATTACTTGCTCACTATTCTATTATTTAACAAGGAAATGGGGACCCAGGAATTCCTCTCCACTTCCTAGCCATGGCTCCATTCCAGTAAAGTGTTTCTCAATGGCTATTCTACCTACCACTAAACTCCTGCCTTTATAATCTTTCTTCCTTCGCTCCAGATATCTAGAAGATATATACAGTGTTGTGTAATTATGAAGTAAACATAGTAATTCTTAGGGGCCTGCAAGCAGAACACCTGTAAAATGGAACAATTTGCCAGGCTGACCTGCATGGAAGGCCCCAGGTTCACTGAGTACACTGGTCACACAGGTACCTATGATCTGGGACTGGCTGAGGTGAGGGGTGGACTGTGGCAGTTGGGGTTGCTGTCTCTCTTTGTCTCTCTCATTCATGAAAAAAAATAAATGAATAAACTTAAAATAAAAAGTAATTCTTTTAAAAAATATTGATTTTATTTAACTTTTATTATTATTTTGAATTTGACTAGAGAGAGAGAGACAGAGTGAGAGAGGAAAGGCGAGAAAGCAAGCTGCCAGGTCCAGGATTCAAACCATGGTTGGCTATGTGGGAGTCCAGTGCTTTAACTACCACACCACCTGCTGGCCACAAAAAGTAATTCTTAATACTTTTTTTTCTTTTCAATGTGAAGACAGAGTGGACAAGAAGAGGCCAAATTTAAGCTTTGATATGCCTTTATAAATACTGGTAGAACATATCCATTTTGTTTAATACTATGTGTCTGAAAGAAAGAGCTTTGTAACACCAAATTCCTATTATTTAAATTTTTGCCTAATTATTTCAATTTTATTCAAAATATTCCTTTGCTAATTATTAGCAGCATACTTTAGCATATATCATTACTGTTAGGTATGATATCAGAATGCTTTAAGGAGTCACTTCAGGGACCAGCAGTTAGCGTAATGGCTATGTCTCTGGACTCCCTTGTAGTCGACCGCAGTTCGCGTCCCGGACCCGGTAGCTTAAAACTCACGCAGGGCACGTGTGCATGTGTGCCCAACATCCCAAGAAGAGAATGGAGGAGAAGGGATTGTGGCATGGCCATCCCCCTTAGGGGGTGATTGCTTGCCTTCTGTCTCTCTGTCTGTCTCTGTCTGTCTGGCTAGCGCACGCGCCCTATAGCAAAAACCTCTCAAAAAAAAAGTCACTTCAAATAGGGGCCTGAATGTAGCATGGTAGTCAAGGCACTGGACTCCCACATGGCTGACTGTGGTTTGCATCCAGGACCTGGCATCTTGCTTTTTCATCTTTTCTCTCTGTTTCTCTATACTGAGCACATGTACCCTATAGCAAAATTTTAAAAGAACAATAATAATATTAAATTTAAAATATAATTCTTGAAAAATAAGTCATTTCAAATAAATTAGAATCACCTTAAATACAATGCTTGCCCTGCAGTTATCAATTTAGTCAAAAGATCAAGTCCTCCATCACAAAAAATAAGACATGTGAACATTGTGTGCTGCCTGAAATTACACACTGAGAAAACAACATCGCTTTTGTGATAGCCTTGTCCAAAACGCATAACTTCAATCTCATCATAAGAAAATATTAAACAACACCAAATTTGGAAAAATTCTGTGAGATAACTAAGCACTATTTTTTAAGTGTCACAGAAGACAAAGGAAGACTGAGAAATTGCCATAAATTGGAGTAAAGAAGTATAAAACCTAAATGCCCAATGGAATTATAGAAAACATGGAAGAGAAAAAGTCCATTTATGGAAAAAAGTACTGTGAAATCTAAAGTCTCTAGTTTATTTAATAGCGCTGTATCAGTGTTATTTTCTTGCTCTTGATTATGATAATTACATAACAGCAACATTAGAGGAAGCTGGGTAAAATGTGTACACCAATTCTAAATACTACAAAATGAAAAGTTAAGTAAATACATAGATGTGATCAAAATAGATGGATTGTGGCTAAGAAGTTCCGTGGCACACAATACTATTTCTGCTATTTTTCTGTAAGTCTAAAGTTACTACAAAATGAAAAGTTAAGTAAATACATAGATGTGATCAAAATAGATGGATTGTGGCTAAGAAGTTCCGTGGCACACTACAACTGGTGGTAGAAGTTTTTCAAGAGTAAGAATACCACCATGCAAGTCAGCGAGTCTGTACCCACTTCTTCCTCCTCAGAAACAAATCCATGAAATGTAAAATGAAAGCATGGCACTCACAGTGAAAACAAAACAAACAAAAACCATCTATTTTGCATCTGGTGTGGCCTACAGGATGAGTGGAAATAAAACCCTTAAAAAGAAGGGAAGAAATGGGACCAGCATATGGCATAATGGTCATATCACGGGACACCCACACAGTCAACTGTGGTTTGAGTCCCAAACCCGGTGGTTTAAAACTCACACCCGATGTGTGTGTGTGTGTGCATATGGTGAGCCTTTCTTTGTGTGTGTGTGTGTGTGTGTGTGTGTGTGTGTGTGTATTTGCATGTGTGTGCGCCCAAGATCCCAAGAGGAGAATGGAGGAGAAGGGATTGGAGCATGGCCATCCCCACTGTGGGGTGATTCCTTACTTTTTATCTCTCTGGTGAGAGCACATGCCCTATAGCAAAAATTCACTCTAAAAATAAAAAAGAGAGAAAGAGAGAAGAAATGAATAAAATGAATTTCTGCATATGAGTATCTATAAGCCAGAAACAAACAAACAAATGAAAATCTCCTACAAAAAAAACAGGAAATATTTAAAACTTAGGATCTGTCAAATAAATTGGTAGAAGAATCACAAAAATGACAATGTATGTTTTTCAATGTAGTCATTCTTCCTTTTTTCGACTGAACAAATGTTTACTAAGCCAGGAACTATATTTCTGCTGATGACATATAGATTAATAAAGTGTAATTACTGCCTGCAAGAAGATTAAGATGCACTGAAAGAGAGAGAGACACACACACAGTTAACTATAAAGTAAATATGACATCCAAGAATACAGCAAATACAAGACTGGTAGAAACTAGTGGCAGCTGAAGAAAGGTCAGGAGTCAGCAAACTATAGCCTATGGGCCATATCTAAACCACCATCCTCTTTTTGTGCAGCCATGATATAAGAATAGTTTTTTTTTTTTTTTCTTTTACTTTGCTTTCTTTCTCTTTTTCTTTTTCTTTTCTTTTTTTTTGCTATAGGGTGCGTGTTCTCACCAGACAGAGAGAGACAGAGAGACAGAAAGCAAGAAATCACACACACACACACACACACACCGGGAGGGATGGTCACGCCCCAAGGCCCATGATGGCCCTTCTCCTTCATTCTCCTCTAGGGATCTTGGGCATGCACACACACGCACCTGGTGTGAGTTTTAAGCCACCAGATCCAAGACGCAAACCGCGGTTGACTACATGGGAGTCCAGCGACATAGCCATTACGCCAACTGCTGGTCCCTTTTGTTTTCTTTTTTAAAGACAAGGATCTCGGTATGCTATGATCTTCCTGCCTCCTGACTGAACCTCTCAAGTAGCTGAGACCACAATCATGCCCCACTTCACTCAGCTTTTGGGGTAGGTTGAGAATCAAGCTCAGGCCTTTCATGTAGCCTCAATCTTTCAAGTAGCAGAATCAATAAGCACATGCTACTGTGGTTGGCTGGATTTTACATTAAAAAAAAAAGTTAGAAAAAGATTTAGGTGAATATCATGTGAAATTCAAATTACTCTGTCTATAAAGTTTTGAATTTCATCACAATTTTGTAAACATTTGTCTTTTTATTCTGTTGTATAAATACCCATGGAATATTTTAAAATTTATATCTTGGCCTACAAAGCCTGGACACCTGAATAGAAAATGCTTGGCAAATTCTGGCCTTAGCCAATGGTTCTCAGCTTTTGGTGCCCCTCAACATTCCCTGGTGGCTTGTTACAACACAGATTACTTAGTTCTAGCCATGGAGTTTTTGGTTGAGCAGGTTTAGGGTAGTACCAGAGAATTTCCCATCAAGTTCTCAGGTAATGCTGTTGTCTCAAGTCCCAAGACCAGATGTGAAAAACATTGACCTAAATGTCTTCTTCAAGGGGACAATGTAAAAGGTCAAAGGTTTAGGAGTGAGAGGACATTCTAGGCAAAAGGCCTAGGAAAGGCTTAGAAATACAGGACACAGCATAGTCTACAATGGTAAATTGAATGGAGAAAATGAGAATGGCCTTTATGAAGACAAAAGTACGGGAAGAGAAACAGACTCCAGAGAAGAGACACAACTTCTGTATAAATAGCTATGGGAGTTCGTACGGGCAGATAACCACAAGTTGAGGATCACACCTGGTTTTTAGCTTATGGAATAGCTAGATGGTGATGGTGCAAGTAAAAAGGAATAGTTGGTTTGGAAAGAAAATTGCACAATTAAGTTTTAAGTATGTTGAGAATTTTAGATAATTGGGGGTTATATTTTTGGTGACAACTTAGAATGGGATTCAGGGTAAAGCAATGTTGAGTATAAGTCCCTTTCCTAGGAACACCCCGGATATGGGTGAGATCACCAGAAAACATGTATAGGGTAAGTGGAAGTTAACGTTAAGCAGAGAATTTTAGGGTCCGCCAACATTTAGGAGGCTTCAAGTGATTAGAAAGAAAAGGGCAACCAGAAAAATATGAAGATAATTTTTAATAAGGATAGGGGTGGCAGGTGTCATGGTGGTTAAGGGTGCTGGACTCCCACATGGCTGACGGCTGACTGTGGTTCAAGTACTGGACCTGGTGGCTTGCTCTCTCACTTTCTCTCTCTCTCTCTCTCTCTCTCTCTCTCTCTGTGTGCGTGCGTGTGTGTGTGTGTGTGTGTGTGTGTGTGTCCCTCATTGGTCAAATTAAAAATGAGTAAATAAATAAAGTCAAATAAAATAATCTTTAAAAAAATAAGGATACAGTTGTTTTTTAGAATTTGGATAAATGCCCCCAGGATTTAGCAGGCAAAGTAATTCATAAAATAGAGAAGTTTATTATAGTAGCAGGGGGTAAGTAGGAAAAATATAGAGAAAAATGATGAAGATAATTATTGAATAGTTTTTTTTATAAAGGAAAAGAGAAACAAAGACGGTAGTTAAAGGCAATGTAAGGTATAAATCAGTGGACAGTTTATCTGCTTGATTGTCCACTCAAAGATCTATGTATCTACGGGAGATATATTGTAAAAGCCTGCAGTAAAATGTGATGATTTAGAAGACCTCTGTGGGTCCAGAGTGGCTAAAGCTGCCAAGTGGAATTGAGAACAAGGTAAGGTGAGAGAATCAGACAAACACAATCCATACTCTGTACACTTCTCTTATCATATTGGCATGATGTCACTAAGTGACATCACAGGTGGAGTAAAAGAGGCACTTGTCTTATCACTTGCAATTTGTGTTGTACAGTATAAAGCAAGAAGCCTGTTAAGACTTAAAGTATAATAGAAGTCTCTGAGTGTCTGCACTCTATGACTGAAACTGATTGATTAAAGGATATAGAAACACAGTAAGTGGATGTGAATACCAGATATAGTGTGTGTGGAAGAATAGAGTCTGAGGAAGGACATTTAGAAGAAAAATAGAGAGGCAAAGCATTAATGGGACAAAGAAATGTGGTATTATCTGTTGAAGATAATTTTATGGTTTTGTCAACTGGACTAGGGAGAAATGTTCCCATGTTGGAATATTCACTTTGTAAGCTAAACAACGTGATTGAATGTATAAAAGAAAAGAAAATTTAAAATATTAAAAAAATAAAGAAATCTCGTCATTTTCTTTCTTTCATGATTTAATATAGAAATAACTGCTACTTTTCATTTAATACTTGCTTTTACAAAGATTCCTAAGCTTTCCATATTCCACATCCAGAATTCCTAGTACAGATTCGCACCTCGATGAAACATATTTCTTGTGCTCAAGTCAGCTACTAAGTTAAATTTGAGGGTGGCGTAAAGAAAAAAAAGCTCAGAACCTCCTGAGAGGCCAAATTACTAACTGGAAGTCTTAGAATCGATCCATATTTGTAGGAAAAATTTTTTTCAATTTGCAATAGAAGTTATTTAGAGAAAATAATTAGACTTACATCATATCCCAAACTAGATATACTTAAACAAATTTAATTCCAACCATAGTACTTGATAAAAATGCTGCATCCACAAATGAGAAGTGATCCAGTTCTAAAGCTAACTCAAAGTCTAAGAAAACGAAGCCAATTTTAAAAAATTAAAAATACTATACAAATTAAGGAAGCAAATTCATTGAGCATCCTCACAATTGCAAATGTAGGGCATTAATTACTGTTTGTTTGTATACTATACTTGACTTAGCCATATCATCAGTTACCTTTTAAAAATATACAACAATAAAATTCTCATTTATATCTATTTACATTAATTTTAGAACAGAAGTTTTTCATCTAATTATAATCATTGCTAATCAGTATCATTTAATAAGGGCTTATAATAAGCCAAGAATTTTATGTGTACTATTATATTTACTACATAAAACTCTATTAAATAAATACAATTACTGCCTTGAGCTAAACAAAGCTATAAGCAAATAATAAAATCTCACATTATTTCTTTGCTTTGATGGTATTAAAATATTTCATACCTTTCCTGTACTTGACAGATAATTTCTTGGCCTTTATGTGTAAGGCTGTTTTCCCTTATATGTACTTTTTTTCCCTTAAAAAAGCAACATATATAGTATCCTTTTTAATTAACAAGTGAAACAAATGTTTAAGCAGTTTGTATTGAACAGTATTTTTCTAGGTTCACATATTTTAGAAAGTTCAATACTATTTTTCCCAGCACTAGAAATAATCTAGGATTTAATAGCAATTACCTTCAGTGGAGTTTCAGGAAAAAAGGTCAGAAATATTAATGTTAAAGAAACATATGTAATTGACATACAGATAGCATGTGGAAATTCTACATTTTTAAAAAGTACAAGTAATGGATGAATTTGTGTAAACTAGTGTTTTAAGATTAATTATAATTAACATTAACTTGCAAGTACTCAGTAAAATAGCAAATATGTTTTATTTTCTTTGTTTCTATGTCGTTTGTTAAATTAATTTATCATTTTCATAATGATTATTGTTGGTGTTTGTAGGCTTTGAAAGACTAAAGCCACTATAATAATTAGTAATACAGGAGAACAGAGAGTAAGTCTAAAATAATATGAGTAGAAGGACATTTGAGGTGGAGATTAAAATACGGTAAGTATGATGGTTTGTGTTGTAGTTTCAACAAATATTTTATTTTCACTAAAATTAAAAGATTTAAGTTTTATATGTTTAAATAGTATGCATCACTTCTTTATAAAACACGGGTTTTTCCACATAAACTAAAATCACTAGCTCACTCTCTTTACTAAAGAATATTTTTTTGCACAGTAAATAGAAGGAACCAAATTCACTATTCAATCCTGTCCTCTCACACTTAGAGTTAAAGGGAAAAAACAGAAAATCTTCAAAATTATTTGGACGTATATAGCCCACTTCCACATACAAAGCATAATGTTCTTCTAGCTTTCTTTCTTCACCATTAATTACAAACAAATTCATCTTTCTCTTGTGAAGTCTGAAGTTTGTTGTTATTATTGTTCGATGAGTTGCATTCAAACTCCAACAACAACAACAAAAAGATGAAGCCAACATTGAAATTCATCTCACAGTCCGGAATTTACTTAACGGCCAGCCTGTGCACTGTGATAAACGGAATGATGATCCGGCAACATGTCTTTATCCCTGGTTTGCTTTAATTAACGCCGGCTTGTTTGTTGAAAAGATGATTAATATGCCAATGAAAATTGCATAATTGAATACCACAACACTGGCACAATCAGAAAGACACATGCAGTTTTTTGATTAACATTTATTATTATTATTATTATTGTGCTTTTTAATGTACTCTTCTCACTATGAAATGATGCAGTTCTTTGACCAAGAGGTGAAAGGAAACAGGGCTGAGGGCAGGATACTCCATGAACAAGAGTAAAATACAATGTGGCTTAATCAGAGTGAAACAGTTCTTTGGCTAAAATGGTCTTCAGAATTTCAAACTGCAGCAGTCTCCAATTAAATATACGCATTGGCCAAATATAAAAGAGTGTTAGTGTTGATGATAGAATAAAAATCAAATATTTCTAAAACACAAACCATTTGCATAATATCAAGACTAGTGAAATTAGGATACACTTATTTCTGACATAAAAATGACCTTTTTAATATATTGCATTATCCCAATATTAAAATTTTGCAATAATACTTTTACATATTATTGTTTTAAATTCTAATTTTTGGTTAGTTATATACTAGAAAATGTTTTTAGTGCATAATATTAAGAAATATATTTGGTACACATCATTTTTCACTAGATTGGAAATGTTCCCTTTTCTCTCATTCACCTGAGTAAAAGCAATGATGTCCATGGGTTTGCCACTGTACTCTGTACATGAGATTTAAATGAAAGTATGAAAGCATGCCTGCGTCCAAATTGCTCACTTTAGAAATATGAAATTTTAACAATAAAAGTTGGAATCTAGTTTTAGAATTAGCTCAATGGCGATTCTTCAAGTTGAGAATCAATAACCAAATACATATACGTGCACAATGTATGTAGGCAGAGTTAATCTCTTAAATTTCAAGCAGCTATAACTGCAGTCTGTCTGCTACCCCACCAAACAAGAGATTACTGTTCTGAACTACAGATGTTCAGTGTTTTTCTATTGCTGTTTATGCAGAAATAACTCCATAGTTTTTGTTTTATTTTACATTTGGTAGTTTTCAATAGGGTGTATGTGCTCACCAGAGAGAGAGAGAGACAAACACTGACAGAGAGACAAAAGGATAAATCACCACCCAGGAAGATGGCCATGCCACAATCCCTTCTCCATTCTCCTCTCAGGATTTTGGGCAACACATGCACATGTCCCAGATGTGATTTTCAAGCTGCTGGGTCTGAAACTCAAATCATACAATTGGCCATGTGGGATCTAGTCACCTTCACCTCCATGCCACCTACTGGCTCCATAGCATTTTTAAATTAGTGCAATAATAATCTGTTGCCAGAAATAAGTATATAAATGATAATACCATTTCTGTTTAAAAATAAATTCAATCTAAAACACATTAACATCTAATAAATTTTTGAACTTGCTCAGAGGTCGTTTCCTCTAATACTCTATTTTCAAGAACTAAACAAAATCAAATGAGATTATTAGTTGTTAATCTCCTTTGTAAAAATCTTCACATGTGTGGTTTATGCAGGAGACATGAGAATAACAATTTGATAGAACAATTTGAAATTCTGATGATTTTAGATAAGAGTAAAAAGACAACTCTTGAAATGTAGCTTTTTCAAATTATAGTTCATGTACTTATATCATTGTATTACCCTATTCTTTAGTGAATCTCCTCTAAATAGAAAATATGTACCGCAGAATTTTAACCTCATGGATTACTGCACATGTGACCTTGGTGTGACACAGTGCACACGCGGCCCCAGGATACCACACCTATGTCTTGGGTTCCATCAGCCTCTGTATTCATCACTATGGATGATTTTATACTGCTCTTTACAAATTTGCCATAGGATTATACATTGGTGGGTAAATTACATCAAAACCAAACACTTCAATGCAGATAACTAACAAATATTACAGAACAGTTCTTAGAATAACACTAAAATGACATTAAAACACTTGAAAAGGAAGGAAATGAGGTTTCCAATAGAGGACAAGGTTTAAAAAAACAATCCATAATGGACAAGGAAAGGGTCAAGCCTTTCTTCAGAGAAAGACTGGCTCCCGACACAGGAAGACAATTAGAGGTCTGAGAAGCCTGGCTTGTTGACATGGAATATGTGTTTCTCCAATTCTTTAGCTTGTGTCAGTTATTTAACTTCACTAAGCCTGTGTTTCCTCATCTGAAGAAATGGAAATAATAAAATTCCAAATGTGGCAGAAACTACTAATTATCTCCCATTATTTGCTCCTATGTATCTTCCTAGTATTAGTATCTCTGATTTTCAGTGAGCACATGGTTCTCCAAAACGAATGCAACCTTACCTATTCTCCTTTGCAAATATGTACTCTCAACTCTACACATTAAGAAAAATGAATTTCTTTCCTCTGTAAGTCAATGTTATTTCAGGATTTTGTTCACTTGTTTCTGGAACAGATATTAACTGACAACCATAATAGAAACCACAGATTGGTTGATAACGGTATGTCAATGTAGGTCCATCAATTGTTAACAAATGTAGCTCTCTAGTGGGGGATGCTAATTATACGAGAGGCCGTGCAGTGTGGAGGCAGGAGGTATATGACATATGGGATATCTCGGCACCTGCTCTTGATTTACTGTAAATCTAAAATGACCCTAAAAAATGATTGATAGAGTGACAGACAGACAGACTTTAGGGAACTGATATAGTAAACCATATGAGAAAATGCACAGAGACCACTTAACGAAGTGACACATTTAATAAGTGCTGGGCAAAAGTAGTCCGTAGTCAGCAATGTGATGATGACAATAATAGTAATGGTAGCAATATTCTGATTGATTTCATTTATTCCACACTGTGTGTGTGTGTGTATATATATATATATATATATTCACACATATATGGATATACACTGTGTGGAATATATCTATATATATGTGTGTGTGTGTGTGTATACATTACTGCTTCTATGTGATACATACTGTTTTGGAGTAAGAGATGATAAAATCTGTCCCATCATGTATTTTCATAAATAAATTTTCTTGGGGCTGGTTACATGACCTGGTAGTTAAGGAAGCAAGATCCCACATGATCAACCACATGGTCTGAGTTTTGGTCCCTACAGTTTGGAAAACACACCAGGTGCATGTGCCTGAGTGCCCAAAATCCCAAAAGGAGGGAAATATGGAAATGATGGGATTGCAATGTGATCATTTCCCATGAGGGGTGTTTTATCCTCTCCTTCCCTGGCTGTTAAGCAAACATGCCCTCTAGCAAAACAAAACAAGAGACAACAAAGTTTTATCAGAACACATCAATTACAAATGGATTGCTTTTCACAATGGTAGAGTTTACATATGCCAAGTAGCCTTTTTTAAAAAAAAGATTTACCATTCCCTGTTCTACAGAACCATGGACCTTGCACTCTAGTGGAAGACACACAATAAATGAAAACTTAAATGTATAATATAACATATTGTCTATTTTTTAAAAATTAACTTTGAAGGTGAGTTAATCAGCTATCAAAATACAAGAAAAGAGAAGGATACCTAGAAAGTCATTGTGAGTACTTTATCAAACTTCAGCATATACCCTAATTATGAAGATATTTAAACAAACTCTCAAAAACTTATGCAGGTCAGTAGGTGATGTGGTGGTAAAGATGCTGGATCCCATATGGCCCACTCCACAATTTGAGTTTCAACCCAGAGGCTTGAAAATAACCCAGGTGCATGTGCATAATGTGCCCGAAATCTCAGAAGAAGAATGGAGGAGAAGGTATTGTGCATGACCGTCCCCCCAGAAGTGATTTCTTTCTTTTCTTCTCTCTCTCTGTCTCTCTCCTGTGTGTGCACACACCCTATGGCAAAAATCTAAAGAAAAAAAAAACCAAAACCTTCTGTAATTAAATATTAGTACATTTGGTACATTTGTGTAACTAGACCTCTAACTTTTATTACAACCTTGCTAAAGCAACTATCCTTCTGATAATCTGACTTCCGACAATCTTTGCTTACAGATAAAAAAGTATGTTTTATATATATGTATATATATATAAAACATATATATGTATATATATATAAAACATATATATATATATATTTATATGTACGTATACACACACACATATATAATGGGAAGACTAGTATGAATCTCTGGGCCATCTGACATATTTCTTACTGCAAATAAATGAACTAGCATCTTGTTATATACACCAGTTTCTTGTGAGTTTTGTCTTTACGTGTTAGTACTCCAAAACTGAAATTTGTTTACACTGCTATGAATGTATTTGATTCAGCTAAAAAATTATTCATTATATGATTTCTTATATGATAAATTTCAATTTTTTTTCCTATACAGTTTGGCACTGAGAACAAAAGATCCTGACTTGAGTTAATAGATGAATATCCTTTCCTTACTTATCAAAATACAAGCATAGCTAGAAGAATAGCTGTCAAGAACAGTTATTAGGAACAATATAAGAACAAAATCATTTCAACTCTCCGAAGGTATAGAAGAAAAAAAAGTCTTTGCTCCTTTGTTAAGTTAAATTCAATCAATTAAGACATACACATGGGCCAGTTGGTGGCATGGTGATTAAGGTGGCTAGATCCCACACGGCCAAAGGTGGAATTCACATGTGCAACTCACGTCCTAAACAGTGGCTTCAAAATCATGCCTGATGTGTGTGCATGTGTGCCAGAAATCCCGAGAGGAGAATGAAAGAGAGGGGATTGTGGTGTGACTATCCCTCACTTTCTGTCTCTCTGTCTTTCTAGTGAGGCCCCCCGCCCCCTAGGAGCACACATACCCTATAGCAAATTAAACACACATTACCAGACACACACACACGAACACACAGATGCACACAGATAAAGAAACTTCTTATTATTTTATTTTATTTATTGACAGTAAGAGGCAGGGAAAGACAGAAAGAAAAAGGTAAGCATCCTTACCAGAGTACCATGCCACAGTTCCTCCACCACATTCCAAGCCAGCCGGGTCTCTGCCATGTAAACATGGCATGCACAGATTCATCAGGGAGCTAGATTTGTTATTTTTCATATGGATCCAGCATCACTTGAGCAGTGTGTTACTGTTATCTCACTGAGCTAGCCTGAGGCAACTTCTTTCGAGAACATTTTGTAAGATGAGTTCAAAGATCATTCATTATACATATATTCCAAAAAGTTATGCATCATGTCTCAAGTAGCAGCACTAAAATATTAGGAATAGACATCTAGTAAGATGCTTACTGAGGAGTAGGATCCATTCTATGAAGTTCAAGTGACTTCTTGGAAGATTATCACTTTCCCAGTTCTAGAAGTAGGATTATGAAGCAGGCAGAAGGAAAACTGACAATCACAAAGATCTATTTATGAAAAGCTTAAAAAAGATGCCTCTTTTTCCACATTCCCTGGTCAGCTTTTCATGTGAATCATCCAAAGCTCAGGTGATGGATATGTGTGCTATTGAACTTGCTCCAGTATCTAAATCAGGCCATGCTTAGCCAAATAGATGGTCAGCATAAGTCATAATTCAACAGTAATGCCTTAAATTTTTACAAAAAGAAGCTTAAATCACTTCCTCTCTTGGTCTTCCTCTTGTTATTCTGACAGTCCCTTTTCAGTCTCCGTGGCTAGATCCTCTTACCCTGATCCGTCCATTAATATCAGCGTTCTACAGAATCTTTTTCTCTTGATACTCCACATTTTCATACTCAATATTCTTATCTCTTGTGTTTATTCTTAAAATCTGTAATGAAGTCCTGATGGTTCTGTTATGGTCTCTAGCTGCTCTTGCCTCTTCCCGTCTCTGCCTTCCCTACCTTGTTTCATGTTCTCATCTTTGTTGGGACTACTGCTTCAGTCCCTTAAATTACATCATTCAGGTTTGCACTCCAGCACCAGGCAGCTACAATAGCAATCCATCAGAAAAGCACACCTGACATTTTAGTTCTTATTCTTTAAAAAAAAAAAAAAAGCCCCAAACAAACAAAATCTAAGCAGTAACCCCTAGACTGATGATGCCTCATGCCTGGAGGTTTGCTGTTGGACTCCATACTTGGTTACCCCATATAAAGGGAAGAGTTGGAACTGATGTCTCTTCATGAATGTAGGCCGTTTCTGGGGTAGACCTGCCAATAAATGAAGTTTTCAAGGAAGGTTGTTTGGGACCAGCAGTTAGCGTAATGGTTATGTCGCTGGACTCCACTTAGTCGACTGCAGTTCGCATCCCGGATCCGGTGGCTTAAAACTCATGCCGGGCATGTGTGCATGTGTGCCCAAGATTCTGAGAGGAGAATAGAGGCGAAGGGATTATGTGGCATGCCCATCTTCCCTGGAGGGGGAGGTGATTTCTTGCTTTCTGTCTTTCTGGTGAGCACACGTGCCCTATACAAAAACCTCTCAGAAAAAAAAAATAAAAAGAATTAGTGATTTTGCTTGTATGCCACGTGGTTTTCTATTTTTTTGCTTTTCTTTAAAAAATAATTTTTTTAGTTGTTTTAAATCTTATTTTCCTTTTTTTCTCTGTTTCTTGGTTGTTGCTGGGTTTTTATTTTTCTGTTTTTCTTTTTTTTTTTCTTTTATCTCATCTCTCTGCTCTTCAATCTCCATTCACTGTGTTTCTACACAGATCCAAGGGAACTATAGCCAAACATCCAAGTAGTATTAGGGTTAACATATTTTTCAATGTCTCCTGAATCTGCTGCACAAAGGGATCAAAAACGGAACAGCAAAGAGATTCCAGATCACCTCTTTCTGCACACTCCTGAACGCTCAGATTGAACTTCACATTTAGGAAGAAAAACACCATCCATCAGACGACTAGAAATCACTGCAGGGTCACAAGAAATATGGGAAAGCAAGAAGATACCTCTCCTCCAAGGGAAAAAAATAGCTCCTCTTCATCCACAGACAGTTCAATGTAAATCATGGAAATGTCTGATAAAGAATTTAGAATATTCATAATGGTAAAGCTAACAGAGATGGAAGAGAAGAGAGACAAGGAACTGCTGAAGAGGAAGGAGAAAGGAGTCAAAGAGTTCCAGGAGGTCAGGAAATTCATGCAAGATCTAAAAGAGGAATTTCACACTTTACAAAAGAATCAGATGAACTGTTAGAGATGAAGGCTATAATACAGGAAGTCAAAATCTCTGCTTAAAGTATTAAAAGCAGACTAGATCATACAGAAAATAGAATCTCAGATGTAGAAGAAAAAATTGCTGGCTTAGAAAAAAATCCACCACGAAGACAGAGAAAATTGCCCCAAAATGAAAATAATATACGAGAAATACTAGATATCATCAAATGTCCAAACATCCATATAATTGGTATCCTAGAAGGCAAAGAGACTCATAAGGGAATTAATAATCTATTCCATGAAATCCTGCAAGAAAACTTCCCAAACCTAGAGAGGCACTCAAAGATCCAGTCCCAAGAAATACAAAGGACCCCAAATAGAATAAACCCAAGAAGATCTTCTCCAAGACACAGATTGACCACAGGCAAGGACAAGATACTAAGATTGGCAAGAGAAAAACATCAAGTTACCTACAATGGATATCCCATCAGGCTAAATAGCAGACCTCTCATTGGAAACAATGGGAGCGAGGAAAGAATGGGAAAATATATTCACATGTTAAGGGAAAAGCAATTTCAAACAAGAATACTGTACCCGGCAAGATTATCTTTCTTCTGAGAAGACAAGACAAGAACATTCTCAGATTAACAAAATCTGAAATAATTTACCAGCACTAGATCAGATCTCCAAGAAGTTCTCAAGGGAATGCTATATTAGGAAAATTAAATATAGACACACAGAAATAAGAGTTCAAAAACTCAGAAAATGGCCAACTTAATTACAGGGGCAAGTCTGGATCTGAATATTATATCCCAGAATTCAATCAGTAACATTGAACCACAATAGAAGAAAGATTAAGTACATGAGACTGAACTGGTGAAATAGCATTTTAAGACTTTTCACTAAAATATGCTGATTTTCTTCTAGGCTTTGTTGTCTGGTTTTAAAGATCTTTGTCCTGTTTTGAGCTGTTGATAGGTTCATGTACCTACTATTTGAACAGAACCTTAACCTGTTTCCTGGCTTTAAATTTTTTTTTTTTTTTTTTTTGGGGGAATTTCCACGCTCAGTCGCGTGAAAATGGCTGCTGCACTACCACAATTAACTTTCTATAAATAGCTAAAATCAGACACATTAGGCTATTTTCCTGAGCTAATTGCTAAATTATAGTCAATCATACTAGCCAAGCTTTAGTCAATCACAAAAAGTCCACCTTTTCATAAGATTCTGGTTATATTTAAAGCTATTCATAAACTAAAACAACTTGTAGACTGCTCATACAGCCTACTGTCCATGTGTAACCAATCCAATTGTTTCTTTACTTCATTCCTTCACTTTTGTTTTTGTGCGTCATTTTCCCTCTTCCAAAATTTAAATACCACGTCAACCATGAGGCTAGCCAGAGTTGTCAGAAGTCCAGAGGGAGGAGGTGGGAAATGGCAGAGGGTCAGAAATAGGGGTAAAATAGGGACCAGCAGTTAGTGTAATGGCTACGTCGCTGGACTCTCACGTAGTCAACCGCGGTTCGCGTCCCAGACTTGGTGGCTTAAAACACGCAGGGCGTGTGTGCGTGCGTCCCCAAGATCCTGAGAGGAGAATAGAGAAGAAGGGATTGCGATGTGGCCATCCTCCCTGGGGAGTGATTTCTCGCTTTCTGTCTCTCTGTCTCTCTTTGTCTGGCAAGTGCATGTGCCCTATAGCAAAAACCTCTAAAAAGCAAAAAAAAGAAATAAGGGTAAAATACACACACACACACACACGCACACACACACACACGCACACACATATATATGAAACTAGCAATGGAAAGTTATTGATGATAACATACATGATTTAGCCACTATGCAGTATATTCTGGATGGGAAATAACATTTTGATACTTAGGGAATGAATGTAAATTAATTAATTTTTAAAAGTTTCAGGGGAAAAAACACAAAACTGTTTTTCTTAAAATTAAAAAAAAGCATTAAAAATACCTATTTTATGACTGCAGTAAGCTATATAGTTCCAGCTAGGTGCTACTTTATAGTATGTTCATTCTACTCAGTGAGGTATATGCCTAAAGTCAGACTTGTGTTCATGGATATGTATATATCAGCTGTGCTTGCTACTGAATATATTTAGATTAATTAAGATCTTTAGTGAATCAATAAAATGTGTGTGGGGGGAAAGGCATGGAAAGCAACCATGGATACCAGAGACAGTGTGGTAGAAGGGTGGGAGATGGCAGAGGGTGAGAGATAGGGAATCAAGGATAGTGAAAAAAGGCAAAATATACAGGAAACAAGAAATGGAAAATTATTTGTTGACAATAACACGTATGTTTATGTGCTAGATTGAGCCGATATATAGTGTGTTCTGGATGGAAAAATCTCATTTTGTATGCTATAATGATGTATATTAAATGAATGTAAATAAATAAATTTAAATTAAAAAGGAAAGAAATTTAAAAATGAGATAGAGAAAAAGATACCATTAGAAGCAAAAAAAAAAAAAAGAATAGATTCTCATGATCTCTGTTGATATTAACAATTCAAATAGTAAATATTTACTGAGGGATCATTATGTACCAGACACTATTCTAAAGACATTTCCTGTATTTATGTATTATGTGCCCACAGTAACTCAATGACCTGGTAAAATTATCTTCTTTACAGTTGAGGAAACTAATTATAATTAGTGGGGAAGAAACACAATAAAGGAGTATTTAAAATAACTAGTTTCATTTAGAAGTAACTAAAAGTCCATAAGGATAAAACAAATCGGTATTAAAACAAAAATCGGATTTAAAATCAGAATTTCTAGAAGTAGATTTAAATTATGATTTCAAAGGAAAATTAACCTATGTGAAACTAGTAAGAAATAATGGGGGGGGGTGCCATCTCATGAGCTGGAAATTAAGGCTGCTGAATCCCACATGGCCTTCCGTGTGGCTCAAGACCCAGACCCAGCAGCCTGGGAAATACACTGTGTGAGTGCATGCTTACTCAAAATCCTGAAAGGAAAGAGAAAAGGAGAAGAATGGATAGTGGCCTGACCATGCCTCAAAAGGGTGGGCGTGGCTTGCTTTCTTACTTTCTCTGTCTTTGTCTGTCTCCAGCAAGTACATATGCCCTCTGGCAAAATTTGAAAAAAATGTATAAAGATATATGGAGGACAGAATGTATAGTTCATTATCTCTAACATGAGTTCTAGGAGAAGAGAATAAAAAGAACAGAGGAATAAAAATGTTTGAAGATATAATGGCTATTTTTTCTGTAATTTATTGGTAAAATAAATCATTGCATTTGAAAAACATAAATCTTAGAAGAAAGTAATAAAGATACAACTATATAAATCATTTCTAACTACAGAACATCAAAATAATAATAATAAAACATAATCAAAGAGAAAATACAGATGACCTAGAAAAAATTACCACTGTTTTGACCATCTTTTCAAAAGCAGGCAAAAAAGTCAGAAAATAATGGAATGATATCTTCAAAGATCTGTGAGAAGTTAACTATCAAGGTAAACTATGATAGCCATCTTAGTACACAACTGTGAATAAAGGCCAAATAAAGTAATGTGGGAGGCTTAAAAGTGCTGAGAGTTTACTATTATAAGAATATCACAGAGTGGAATAGTAATTTATTTCATGAGTAAGAAATTAAATAAGTGGGATTCAAGAAGCAACAGTGAACAAGAACTGAAGGTAAGTAAGCAGGTGATGACAGAGTATATCTAAATGCATAGTTCACATGTGCCATAATCATTGGAAATGCATAAAATACTAAACACCAAAGTCAAGCGAAACAGGAAGATACCTTAAGGACTGAAGAAAATCTCTATATTGTTTGGAAGAAGTTTACAGACACAACTAATGACAGACTTTACTATTGTGGAAATTATTGAGATATGTATTTATTAGAAACTACTAAAAGCCAGAAGTAAAAATGTATATCTTCCAAATTAGTAGGGAGAAAAAAGGAATTTTTAGAAAATTCTCAAAAAAAATTTGTGAAAGAGAGGAAAATAGAATCAGAGTGTATAAGACACAATAGAGCAGAAGTACATAAAACTCCATCAGTGATCATAATAAATGCAAATGGAAAAAAATATTCAGTTAATGGACAGAGAATCTGGGTTTAAATTTTTAAAAAATGGTCCTATGTGTTACATTTATGATACATGCCAAAAATAAGGACATAAAGAAGGTAAAGGAATAGAGAAACTGTACAGCAGAAACACTGTATCAGATAAAATAAAAGTATGGATAAAAAGTCATTGCTAAAAATAAAGAAAATAATAAAATAATGATTAAAGATTGAGTAATAATTCATAAAGGAATAAAAACTGACTTGTATGCACTTAAGGGCATAGCCTCAATACATAAAGCAAAAACTTAGTGAATCACAAGAGAAAAGTCAACAAATCTATACTCATAATAGGAGATGCAACTACATTTCATCATAAATGGAAAATCAAGCAGAACAAATGACAATATGAACAACCAAATTAAAATATCCAATGAAATGGAATTTGTGCCTGATAAATAGAAAATATGGATTATTGCAGCACACATACGTAATGCCGACAACTGCCCATCCACTTGACCTCAGAGTGTAAACTCAAAGCCAAATCCAAATTGGGATTTCTTTTCCCTGCTACTTGCGGCAGTACGCTGCTGCTGATATATTAAGCTTGAGTTAGTGTTCAAACGCTGCTTTTATGACTCTATTCAAAATTGATATTCTAGTCTGCAGTTGAACTCAAACAAAGCAATTATGTGTGCTTCTTATTTGGGCATTAACTAGATGCTCACTTAGCTACGCAAAAGGAAGTCTTACTATGTCAATGCCATTCTCTGAGCAGACTCATTAATGTTCGCTATGGACAGAATTGCCTTCTCCTGAAATGCATATGTTAAAAGTCCTAATCCTGGGCCAGCAGATGGAATGCAGGTTAAGGTAGCTGGATCCCACATGGTCCACTGCCTTGGATCCAGCTACTTGAAAATCACACTGGGTGCGTGTGCATGCATGCCCAAAATCCCAAAAGGAAACTGGAGGAAAAGGGACTGAAGCATGGCCAATCCTCCTGGGGGTGGGGGGTGATTTCTCTCTCTCTCTCTCTCTCACCAGTGAGCACACAAGCCCCCTATAACAAAACAAAACCAAAAAGTCCTAATCTTCACCGTGAAAATTTTGGGTATATCGTTTATATGGAAATAATTAAGGATAAATGAGCTCATAAAGGTAGGGCTCTGATCCAGCAGGATTAGAGTTCTTATGAGAAGAGGGAAAAAGGGAAAGAGACCAAAGCTCCTATTTTTTCTATGTGCATGCACTGAGGATTGGGAATATGAGCTTTCACCTGAAAGGTAGCTCTCTGCAAGCCAGTCACAGAACCCTCGTCAGAACCAGATCACACTGTCACCCTGATCCTGGGCTTCCAAACTGCAGAACTATGAGGAAGTTATTTCTGTTGTTTAAACTGCAAACTCTTTTGTATTTTGTAATGCAGTTTAAGCCAATTAATACAATGGCAATTAAAAAAAAAAAAGAAAAGAAGAAAAACTAAAAGAAGCACTATAGTTAAAGTTTTAAAAACCATTATTCTTGCCCTGAAAGCATGAAGTAACATGTTCTCCCAGCGTGTACTCAACTACTCTTCCTCTGACCTTTCCTGCCATTTGTTTTCTGAACTGGATTTCATTTTTTGAAATATAATCTCATAGTCATCATTCATTAATTCAGGAAGCATGTATTATCTGCAGTTATTACTTGTGAAAATATTTATTCTCCCTACAAAGAAATCTTTTCAATCTTTACAAATACATACTTTGTTTCTTAAATTAATTTAATATTCTACTATAGTACTCTACCCATTATATGAGCTTAATAAATACTTGTTGACTAAAGAGGAAAATAGAAGTCTCGATATTAGCAGTCTGACTAAAAGGAAAGAGTAGAAGTTTTATATTTCATAATTTACTTTCTCTGAGGGAACACAAACATGTAGAATCTATAGTGATTCTGGTGACCATATCCAAGACTGTGCAGATGTAGTTATAATCACGGGCTAAAAGTTGTGAGTTGTGTGCTCTGTCACACAAGGGAAAGATACATATGTGAATGCTGGCATAGGAAGAAGAAATGATTCTGAAAGAAAAAAAAAAAAAGGCAGATTAAATTAAATGAGGTATCAATGTTCCCTAGGTAAATTTTGTTGTTTTCTTTCAAATATCATGTAATTCAAAGAGCTTGACATAATCTGGTTGCTCCCTGCTCTCTTGATAACAATGAAGCAGAATTTAAAGTTCACATTAGTAAAATGAAGCTAAAAGCACCTACTATGAACAAAACCACTGGCCAGAAAACATGTTACTATAATCGCCCACTCTCGAAAGTCTCACAGTAATAACTGAGCTTACAGATTGTGGTACCTACCACCCTTTGACGCTCAACAGGAAATTCAAGGGACATAGCAACATTTTAATGCCCTGATTTAGGTAATGCAATGAAAACAGCTTTGAAACACGCTAAGACTAACCTGAACGCAATACACAGAAAAAACAGAATTTCATATTACAGGTCTGGCAAAGTAGCAGCTAGCATAAAAATTAAATAAATAATTATTTTTAAAATTATTAATTAAAAAATTAATAAAAAAAATAAACCAGCACGCCTGCAGTCATAATTTTTGGAAACATGTTCCACAACACGTTTTCATGTTATAAACAAGCAATGCTGTACATTCTCTTAGACAAAAAGCTTCTAATAGCTTTTACTTCCCGAAGTGTTAAACATTCTTTTATTTCTAGTAACAATGGAGTCAATGAACTGTAAAAAACCAGAAATGCATAACTTCTTCTACTAGTTTCCTCCTCCTTTATAATGGCTGATTCTTAACCATTGGGCTTCAAGAATGCTGGCACTAAATATTTCACTGTTTGCACAGACTTTAACTAAGTTGTGTGTATCTTAAAACTAATTACAGACATTACCTCATTATTCAATAGTTTAGAAGAATTAACATCTTTTCGGCTATTACCTTCTATGTACAAGGCATAGAATTGGGAGCCAAAGGTTGTAACATCTTCCTTTTTAAAAACCAACTGCCCTCAATGATTTAGAGTCAAGGGCCAGCGGGTGGCTTGGAGATTAAAGCTGCTGGATCCCACATGGCCAACTGACCATTTGAACCCCAGACACAGTAGCCTGAAAATCATGCCAGATGTGTGTGTGTGTGTGTGTGTGTGTGTGTGTGTGTGTACACAAAATCCAGAGAGAAGAATGGAATTCTGGTGTGACACCCACACCCCCCGGGGAATTTTGGTGGCACCCCCCCCCCCCCCCGAGGGATGATTTCTAACTTTCTTTACTCTCTCTCCGGCAAGTGCATGCACTTTATAGGAAAACTAAAAACAAATTAAATTTTAAAAATAAGAAAAAAGATTTATGGTAAAAAAAATGTATTGAAGATATCAAAAGTAACAGTTTTTAAAGAAAGTATGAATACCTGTTTTCCCCAGCTCTGAAATATAGAAACAAAGAAAATAAAAACAACACCTGCCCTTGCCCTTTGTTATTTTCTCACAATGAGAAAGCTTCAATATGTATCAGTCTGAATATCCTAAAATCAGGTCAATGTAAAAACTTCACAGTAAGACAAATCAGAGACTTCACCATTATCAGGTCAGCTAAAAACATCATATAAAGCTTAAGATTATATAGTCTTCAAGAACAATACTAAATGAATAGAAAGCTATACTTTCTGCCAAAAACATTTCATATTTTTTAGACCTATATTGCATAACTATGAACAACCAAAAAGGAGATAAAAGGGTGTATGCATTATGTCTGGTTGCTTCTTTATCTTCAGTAAAGTATTTTAGGGGAAAAACTGAGGATACTTTGGTTGAGCTCCCAGAAAAACCTTACACAGAAGGGTAGCTTTGGTAGGGTAGTATAACAAAGCTGATCAGAAATTTGAAGAAGTTTCTATCTTCTAAGGCCGTTCTTCTCACACTCAAGCTGGTGGTTGTTGGAATCACCTGAGCCAGCATATGAAAAATGTAGCTTCCCAGACCCCATCCTACACCAACAAAATTAAAAGTTACTGGCATGAGGCCTAGGAATCTACAGTTGACTCGGTATCTAAAGTACCTGCCAATTCTAAGAGATTATTAACTCCCACCTCATGAAACACAAAGTTCTACATCATCCAGAATCCTCAAATCACTGAGTTGTCTGGAAAGTCATGACACAGTTGTTGCATACAAAAACAGAAAAATATATCATGGCTTTCCTGACAGCCTAGCACAAGGGAGAATAACCAATCCCTGTTCCCAGCCCATCCAGATAAGCCCCATAAGGAATCAGGATCATTAGGAGACATATTCTTTCAGCTAGCCCTGTCTTTGACATGTATGGGTAGATTCTCAACAAATCATGAGGAAAGAAGACAATGAGTTCTATCAGCACATTACATTCTTATAAATTAGGTCGTACAAGAAGAAACTTCTGTTTGAAACAACTGCGTAGCATTGTACAGTAAGGTTTCCATAGGAAGTTCAATATACATTGGCATTCAATCTTCAAATCAGTGTTCAACTGATATTTGATGTTCTAAAGGAGGAAGCATTACACAAGAGAAACTAAAGCAATTCTCCAAAACCACACTTCGAGGAAGTACAGGTTCGGGGTGCTGACCCTTGAACTGAGGTGTGTGAACTTCAGTTCCCATAGTCAACAGCATTTAAATGGAAGATAACTAACTAGGAAAACAATGAAGTAGAATAACTCATTGTTACTTTGCAAATTTGGATCAGAGTTTCCAGAGAGATGGTCACACCACAATCCTTTATTCTCCATTCCTTCTAGGGATTTTGGGTACACACACACACACATACACACACACACAGACACACCGTCAGCCATGTGGGTCAGCGTAATATACAAGCAGCCAGGTCCAGGACTCAAACTGTGGTCAGCCATGTGGGAGTCCAGCATCTTAATCACCACACCACCTGTTGGCCCTGGGACTGGTATTCTTTTATTTTTTATTTATTTTTTAAATTATTATTTAACATTTAATCACTATACATAATTTAGATGGTAAAGAGACTTTACCCAGCATGATATATACCTCAATCCAGCCCAGTTGAAAATACACGTCCTCATCAACAAATAATAAATCATATCTGTGTCCCACTAATGTCTGGTATCCTTTTAAGAAAGGGAAGATAGAGCAGGAGTTTGGACACTCCAGGTAAAAGGACAGGGAAGACTAGGTGAGGACACCAGGAGAAGGCAGCTGTCCGCAATCAGAAAGAGAGCCCTCATCAGAAACCCAACATTGCTGCTGCCTTGATCTCGAACTCTGGAGCTAAAATTAAACAATTATCATCATTGAATTAAATGCCCTGTGCAATAAGGAAGAACTGATGAATGTAACCCTTATTGCTGAGTGACGCAGAAGTATAAAAACTTGAAGAATGGAAGTGATATGGATAGAAGACCTTAAAATTACAGACCTAGTTTTTAGGCAAATATTATAGCACAACCTATTTATATAACCTTGAGAAAGGCATGTGGATTATTTGGATTTAAGTTTCTACTGGTAGAACACAAGATCTATTACCTAATGTAAATGCACACAAACTGTCATGCTATCCTTTCATAATCATTAATTACCATGACTTATGAGAAAGTTTTAGAAAATGATTTGGGGGCTGTCCAGTGGCCTGATGGTTAAAGGATCCCATGTGGCTGGCTGCATGGTCTGATTCCAACCCTGGCAGCTTGAAAAACACGCTAGGCATATGTGTGTGGATGCTTAAAATCCCCAAAGGAAGAAGAAATGGAGAAGGGATTGCAGTGTGACTAGGTACTAAGATGGTAGTGGGGCAGGGGGATGGCCATTTCTCCCTTTCTCTGTCTCTTTCTAGTGAGTACATGTATCCACTATCAATAAAGAAATAATAATAATTGGGGACCAGCAGATGGCATAGTGGTTATGTCGCTGGACTCCCAAATGGCCAAAGGTGGTACAAGTCCTGCACCAGGTGGCTTGAAACTCACAGGCATGTGTGCATGCATGCTCAAGATCCCGGGAGGAGAACGAAGAAGGGATTGTGGCATGGGCATCTCCCCGGGGCATGGATTCTCACTTTCCATCTCACTCTCTCTCTCTCTCTCTCTCTCTCTCTCTCTCTGTCAAGCACATGCATCCTAAGGCATGTGTATGTATATATGTATATATAAATGAATATATATATATGTATATGTATGTATGTATATGTATACATATACATATATATCTCAGTCAATGAACCAGCAGTTGGCACAGTGGTAAGATGGTGGACGCCCACATTGTTGACATAGTTGGAGTCCAACCCAGCTGCTAGAAAATCACGCTGGGTGCATGTGTGCTTGCCCAAAATCCTGAGAGGAGAATAGAGGAAAAGGGATTGTAGCATGGCCATCCCCCTGGGAGGTAATTTCTTACTTTCCCTCCCTCTCTCTCTGTCTCTCTCTGGTGAATGCACACACCCAAAAATGTAAAAAATAATAATAATAATGAAAGTATTCTTCTATAAAAATATTTTACTTCCCCTACTCACAAAATACACTTCATCAGGTAAAATTTATGGTATACCATCTTTAATTCTCTACCCATATGATTGTTAGTAGAAGTAATATTTCAGAAAAAAAGATAGAATATTTCAGCTAACTGAAATTGTTTCACTTTGGTTCAATATTAATGCAAGTTAGCCTATTTCCTAAATTCTCTTAAAATGTACTAAAAAAATTCTACTACTTGCATATATATTTTGTCAAAAAAAAATAAAACCTTCAGTGTTCTTTGTATGTCACATGTTTTTTTTGTTTGTTTGTTTATTTTTTTGAGAGGTTTTTGCTATAGGGCATGTGTGCTCACCAGAAACACAGAGAGAGACAGTGAGACAGAAAGTGAAAAATGGCCCCCCAAGAGGGATTGATCACACCGCAATCCCTTCTCCACCATTCTCCTCTCAGGATCTTGGGCATGTACACACACGTGCCCGGCGTGAGTTTAAGCCACTGGGTCCAGGACACAAACTGCAGTGGGCTACATGGGAGTCCAATGACATAGCCATTATGCCAACTGCTGGTCCCAAGTTATGTTTTTATTACAGTGTAATGTTCAGTTTTTCTGTGTATATAGCACACCTGCATAGCTGTGAGAACAAATCAAAAAAGCAGAGCTTGCATGTATTCACACCATTTTCAGTTCCTTACTGACTTAAGAAATACTTCATGAAACAAGCTGAGCTGCCATGGAGCACTGGTAGTAGCTTGCTCTGCAAGGCTGAATCCATACAGAAGGCTGAGTCTCAGTTCCCAGGGATGGCCTGTGTGCAGTGTGTGTGCGGGGAGAGGAGGAGAGGACTGTCTGAGATCCTGAGTAGCAAGGCTGGTGGCGGGGTTGGGGGAAGATTGTGGCACAAGATTCTACTGAAGGTATTCTATTTCTCCTCCAATAAAGAAATAAACAAATGAATAAACAATAGAAAGAGGAGCCCTTGTGCCAGGATAGGGACTCACACTTGAAAGCTATAGTGATTGTAGTGACCACTCCCATCCTTAGCCCTATCCCTATTTTTCCATCTGCCATCCCACTCTCCATCCAAATCACTTTGTGAGTGTGATCACTTTGCAGAGGACATTTTTACATGCAGGGGAAAAAAAAGCAATAAATTAAGTTCAACATTCACTTAATAAAAATTAATCACCTATTAGGTTAATCACCACTAATAATACGGGAAGCAAGACAGACACAGTTCCCATCCCACAGCAAGCACTTCAGTCAGGAGAAAACTGAAAACTACCCAAGATGCCGACATCGAGAATGGAAATGCTTTGAGAGAGGACATTCTCTAGGTGATTACAGGGAGTGATGGAAGGGAATCAAAAGGCTCCAAAGAGCAACTAAAAGTCATATTTGCCCTCCAAAATAGCAGTACATGGCATTAGTCAAAATAAACACTTAGAACAAATGCTTTTGATGTGACTCAGGTAGACATCAAAATCTTTCACAGAGCTTTCAAAAAATTAAGATCACCAGAGCTATTCCATGAAATGCGTACTCTGTAGCTATCTCTTATTTTTAAAGCTACGTACATATTTATACTGCATGTCTCATTTTGAGCAGTACTTTCTCAGTTGTTTTTTTTTTGTGGGTTTTTTTTTTTTTTTTTTTTGAGCAGTACTTTCTTGATTTGTCCTTTGAAGGTGCATTTTTGGAAATCCCAGATTTATTTCAAATGAATTTCAAAATTAAATATGGAAATTGAAAGTTCCTTTGCAAGACAAAAAAAACATTCTCTAAGCCAACAAGCAAACTGGTTTTAAAAATCTGCTATTAGAAGCTAACAGTGGCTGAAATATTTTCTTTTCACCACTTACTCATTCACATAAAAAACTGTTCACTAATGACTTCTAGAGACAATGTTAAAAGGGCTTTTCAGATTCACGCTGAAATTGTAACCGTGCATGTCCAAAATTATCGTAAATCCAGGCCAGTTTCTTCCTCAGCTTAAATCTTTTGGCACTTGCAAATTTTCTTTGGCTGTAGCTTTGTGACTGGACACTTAACGTTTCCTCAGCAAATCACTGCACTAAGCAGTTCAAACGCTTGATCTCTGCTAACAATCAAAGGTTTTATGCTAAACCTGAACATTCAAGCTGTTTAGAATTGATGACATTTATTTATGTGCACAGGGTACCAAGAGGAAGCACCAAAGTGTTTCCTAATTTCTAGGTCAAACATAACCTCAAACTAATCATTGGTTGAGAGTCTTAACAATAAGAAGTAGAAAGGTTCTTTACAAGAGGTTAGGGATTTTCCTTGGAAAGGTTGTCTCCTGGTTATAAAATTAGAGAGAGGGAAGAATTAAAATGATTACGCTCTAAAAATGACTTAGTAGAAGTGACAGGGTTGTTTTTAACCTAAATATTTTTTAAGTACCAAATTTGTCACTCCTCTAAGTTATATGTTACTAACTGTAAAATCTCTTTATTGCAGCAGTAAAAGAAATGAAGTACTTTTAGCCAATGTTTTTCAATAAATCAGAAACTTGTATTAAATCCACATTTTATTTGCTTATATGGATGTTCTTTTATTTTGACTGAACTGGTACACACTACTAAATCACAGAATTAGGTACTTTTGACAAGCCCTGGAAGGCTCAGGAAGTGGCTTTCCCTAAGGGCAATAAATAGGCTGTAGAAGCTGTGGCAAAATAAAAAAGGAAGCTAATGCTCTTTGTGATGCTTGAATTGAAAGAAGATATTTACCTAGTAGGTTTGCAAATTATTATGCAATTGTATATTGCCTGTTGGATGATAGTTAATGATTAGATATAAAATTAGATAAGATAAAAGATGTAAATTCTCCATAGTATCCTCATTATTATGATTCTTATTTTTTTAATATTTAAGGGGTGATGGTTTTTATGGCCATTGCTTCTTAGTCTTTTTTTTTTTACTTAACGACCTTATGAAAAAATAGAAAAAGAAAAAAAAGAATAAAATCACAAATCTTCTGATTTGTTTATTATTAGCATTTTAGTTAAAATGTTAACAGCACTTTAAACCAATGGTTGAAATTAAGTTACTTAATTTAGAGCAGATTTATACTCTCCCTGACCATTGTCAACATGGGTCACTGAAAATTACTTTTTGCGTAATGCTGAGTTGAAGACCAAAGACTGTCAACGTAATATTTGGTTCACCTTAAAGCAAAGTGACTAATATACACTGATTGTGTAACAATTCCCCCTGGTGTAGAAGTTTCAAATAAAAACACAGAAGCAAAGAAAGACAGAAACAGAGACTGAAATCAAAAACCAAAAATAAAAATCTTAAATTTTATACAGGAGCATATCCAGTAGTCAAGAACCTCGCCTAGTCACTTTGTTAATGGACTATCAAGTATGTCATAATCTAATATAAATCAATTACAACTAAACCACTGTAGCAGTAAAACTGCCATATGGCAGAGTAGCCTGTTTAAGGCAGCAGAAGCCTGTAAGTGCTTTGGAACTTTTCCAATCTAAGCTGCAAAATTAAAGAATAGTCGATTATATTCTCTTCCAACCACTGAACACTAGAGTGTCTGCACATGTGTATGTCTGTGTATATAATATTCGTCTGTATGTGTGCATAAATACATACGAACATACACAAACACATGTTTGCACATATGCAAATAGATAACAAATGCATTAATACAAATACCCTTTCTGAGTGCCTATATTTCTGAAGCTTTGGCAGGGGGGGAGACATGCAGCCCTTTAATTCTACTACTTTGTGGGTATTCCCGCTAGATATAAAAGATTGTTAAAATAGCAATTCTAACTCAATGACCTTTAAACTCTGTCTCTGCCTCTCTTCAAGTCTTCTAGGGCATAGATTTTTTTTTTTTCTTTTTCCTTAACTTACTAGCACTGAATAGATCTCAAATCAATAAACATTTACTGAGTACCTACTGTGCTTGAGACACTGTGGTGAGAATTATTAGAGGAATCAAGAGACAGTCAGCAAGTTAAGGGAGGTAAGACATAAACATGTGAAATGTTTAAAATAAGATTAAAAGCATAAACCTACAATGAAAAATCAAATGTCACAAAATGGCATTTGATTAATTAATGAATAAATTGTATGAACTACTGCTGCCATGGGGGCCCTCCAGGCTACAGAAACATCATAGAAGACCTTGAGCTGAATCTTGAAACAGGGGTCAGTTCAGGAGAGGAGGAAAAGGGCATATTCCAGGTGAAGGAAATCAAAAGCATAATGAATACTCAATACAAGGAGTGTTCGGAAGTCGGACATCAGTTATTTTTCCATACGTAAACTGTTCTGTAGTCACAGAGATTAGATTGTGTTAACTCTAGTTACTAATGATTCGATAACATACATTCTTTGATGGTGGTTGAATATAAAGTGTTTTCTAAGTAAACTATCAGGAATATTTACTTGGATGAAACATATAATTGGAAGCTTATTTATTTCAGATTCCTTAGTAGTGTCCATGTTTTAACTTAGCAACACCAAGCAAAAAGAGAAAAAGGGAACTCTTTTATGTTTAAAAGATATAATAAATATTATTTTGATTTTTAAAGACATATTGAGGTTCTGTCTAAGATCTTTTTCTCATAAGTTTTGCCAAATTAAATGTAAAACCATTCAAGCTCATTGGTCTCCATTTTTTTTTTTTTTTTGCAGATGTCTATATAAACTCTCGAAGATCAGTGTGCATACAATTTTATGGATTTTATGATTCAGTTTATCTGGGACGGTGTTGAATAATCCACTGACTGCATTTTGTGAAACACTGGCCTAGAAAATTGGGGTCCTGGGTAATAATCCAAATGATTCTGTGAGAAGGTCAACCCGGACAGTTTAACCTAAATTATTTATATGATAAAGAGACTATGCAGGTGCATTAGAATTTGGTAATACTTCTGATACATTTATAATTAAGCAGAGTTTCTGCTCAAGTCAGAAATGAAATTCTGAGCAATAAATGGAGAATCGCTGGTATCAATGGCTAAGTAAAAAAGCAGCTCTCAGTAAGTAAGCTTTTATTTGGGGAATATGGAAAGGCTTCTGACTGCATAGAGCCTCTCGCCTTCAACTGTCCACTGTCTTCAGTCTTTGAAAGAAACATATTAGTACTAGCCCATCCACAGTCTACAAACTGATGACCAGACTAAATACTTGGTTCATCCTGCCAAGAATTAATGGAATAAGTGTTGACCTTCACATGCCATAAAAAGAAAAAAAAAAAATGCCCAATCTTAAAGAGGGAAAATGATAACTTCAGGCTAGAAAAGGCTGACTAACTTGTTGGTGCTTCCTTGGGACTTTGATCATACTCTTGAAATAGGGCCAAACATGATAAATTCAAATGGGGTATGTTGTACCTCTCTTCCACTCAGAGCTCCCAAAACTAGCAAGTACTCATCGGGTGTCTACAAATAATATATACAACTGTAACTCTTCTCAATTTTGTCCTGAAGCCGATCAAGCATCTTCATAGTTCACTGATGAAACTCATGGAAGCAACTAAACAGGAGAATGTGCCTAATACGTAGTAGGAATCACAAACAGAACGAAACTGACTCAGAAAAGTAAAAAGGCTAAACAGAATCTGTTCTTAACAAGACCTGCAGGATAAAATTGTTTTTCAGTATGTAATAAGCAATTGAACAAAGTTATACTTCATAAAGTAGGAGTAATATTAATAGTAATAGGAAATTTAAAAATCATTTCAAATTACATGAATTTAACAGAAAACAATGTAAAATGTTAAACTTGAAATATTTTAAATTAAGAACAAGGAGCATGATACTTAATGAATCATTAATCAATAAAATCTACACTAAAATCTTCATATACATATTTGTAGTTAAATAAAGACAGAAGAAATTAGTTGCCACTTTTACTTGCTTACAACACCCAGTTACTCTTATATGTGATCTCCATGCATGAAGACACTTACTATTCCTCATAATGCAATAAGACATTTTTCTGGTGAAAATACTGAGTCCCAGCAAAGTTCATTTACTTATCAAAAGTCACCTAGCTACTGAGAAGGAATGAAGGTGTGAAGTTAATCAGGTGTCCTGGCTCCCAGATTTGTGGTCTTAATTAAGCCCTATGTTACTTCATTTCTCTCAAAGAAGAAAGAAATTTGAGAAGTAGAAAAGGAAATACAGAGAAAGAAAAAGAAGTTGCTTTTTCTTTCTTTTTTTTTTTTTTCTTTTAAAGAGAGGTTTTTGCTACAGGGTGCATGCGCTCGCCACAGAGACAGAGAGAGATAGAGAGAAAGCGAGAATTCACCCTGCAGGGGGATGCCCATACCACAATCCCATCTTCTCTAGTCTCCTCTCAGGATTGTGGGCATGCACGCAGATGCACTGGGCATGAGTTTCAAGTCACTGGGTCCAAGACTCGAACCACAGTCAACTATATGGGAGTACAGTGATGTAAGCATTACACCATCTGCTGCCCCCCCAAAATAAGTATTTTTTAAAGTCCTTTAATATATTGTACATTTCTTTTCTTTTCTTTTCTTTTTTTTTTTTTTTTTTGGAGAGGTTTTTGCTCTATGGCACATGCGATCACCTGAAAGACAGAGAGAGACGGAGAGACAGAAAGTGAGAAATCACCCCCACAGGGGAGACGGCCACGCCGCAATCCCTTCTCCTCCATTCTCCTCTTGGGATCTTGGGCACGCACATACACGTGCCCGGTGTGAGTTTAAGCCACCGGGTCCGGGACTCGAACCACGGTTGACTACATGGGAGTCCAGCGACATAGCCATTACGGTAACTGCTGGTCCCTACGTTTCTTGAGGATAGCCTATATTTGATATATCTCGTACACTCATGGTGTGTGGCCTAATACCTTAGATGTCACAGTAACAATGGCCTTTTTTTTTTTTTTTTTTTTTAGGTTTTTGCCATAATAACAGTAGCTATTTATTTAATTACAACAATTTTTTTTTTTTTAGGTTTTTGTGTACACTTGCCAGAGAGAGACAGAGAAAAATCACTCCCCCCACACACCCCAAGGGATGTCCATGTGCAGTCCCTTCTTCTCTTTGGACTTTGGACAAGCACACATCCATTCCCAGAATGATTTTTAAGCCGCCAGGTCCAGGACTAAAACCATGGCTGGTCATGTGGGAGTCTAGCACCTTAACTACCACACCACCTGATGGTCCCCAAAATAGCTAATATTATAAGAACTCACTGGATACTAAAATAGGACTAGTTATAGTGACAATAATAATTATAATATGTAAGTTTTTGAGCATTTATTCTGTACCAGGCACTCTACTAAGAATTTTACATAATGAGCTCCTTATAATTTCAGATGAGCTAGGAAATGCATGACAGTGAGCAAATTATGAAAATATGTAACACTAGGGACCAGCAGATGGCCTAATGGGTATGTTGCTGGACTCCCATGTAGTCGACCGTGGTTCTGGTCCTGGACCTGGCAGCTTAAAACTCACACAGGGCTCATGTGTGTACCTGCCCAAAATCCTGAGAACAGAATGAAGGATAAGGAACTGCAGCATGGCCTTACTCCCTCAGGAGTGATTTCTCACTTTCTGTCTCTCTGGCAAGCTCACTTGTGCCCCATGACAAAAATCTCTCTCTAAAAAAAAGGAAAAATAACATTATATGAAAAACATAAGATTAATAACAGTATCTATATCATAGTTTTATGAGATTAAATTAGTTAAAACAGGTAAAGTGTTTAAAGCTTACTGGAATGTAATTTCACAAATTTTAGCTGTTTTCATTTATTTTTGATACATTTACTCTTATTCTTATTTCTTAGATGAGCAAACTGAGGCACACAGAGATTAAAGGACTTGCTCAAGTTCACTGAGCAGGTGATAAAACCAGTACTTCAAGTCACCCAGTTGGATCTTCCACACTGTAAATACCCAATACATATTTGTTGAACACATGAATAAATGAGATTGGGGAGAGATGGCAGGGAGAGGAGAAACCAAGTAGGCAGAAAGTGAAGACAGAAGGAAAATAGGGGACCAAGTAATAAAGGAGCAAGATGGGTCCAGCAGTTGGCATAATGGCTATGTTGCTGGACTCCCATGTAGTCGACCGCGGTTTGAGTCCCAGACCCGGTGGCTTAAACTTATGCCGGGCGCGTGTGCATGTATGCCCAAGATCTCAAGAGGAGAATGGAGGAAAAGGGACTGCAGCATAGCCATATCCCCTGGGGTGTGATTTCTTGCTTTCTGTCTCTCTCTCTCTCTCTGTCTGTCTTTCTGGCAAGTGCACGCACCCTATAGCAAAAACCTCTCCAAAACAGTTAAATAAATAAATTTAAAAAAATAAAAAGGAGCAAGAGATTGAGACTGAAGGATTAGAGAGGAAGGAGATGTGAAACAGGAAGTTCATTACAGGACATCCTCACATAATATTGAGACCATTTTCTTTTAATCAGGAGTGGCAATTAATTTAAGAATGAGCACTATGAAATATTATAGATCATACTGAGAAAATTAAAAGCAACATTAAAGCAGATTCACCTTGAGGTTGGCAAAACTTATTATATAAATGGGCAAAGATAATTGTTGCTGGACTCCCATGTAGTCGACCGCGGTTTGAGTCCCAGACCCGGTGGCTTAAACTTATGCCGGGCGCGTGTGCATGTATGCCCAAGATCTCAAGAGGAGAATGGAGGAAAAGGGACTGCAGCATAGCCATATCCCCTGGGGTGTGATTTCTTGCTTTCTGTCTCTCTCTCTCTCTCTGTCTGTCTTTCTGGCAAGTGCACGCACCCTATAGCAAAAACCTCTCCAAAACAGTTAAATAAATAAATTTAAAAAAATAAAAAGGAGCAAGAGATTGAGACTGAAGGATTAGAGAGGAAGGAGATGTGAAACAGGAAGTTCATTACAGGACATCCTCACATAATATTGAGACCATTTTCTTTTAATCAGGAGTGGCAATTAATTTAAGAATGAGCACTATGAAATATTATAGATCATACTGAGAAAATTAAAAGCAACATTAAAGCAGATTCACCTTGAGGTTGGCAAAACTTATTATATAAATGGGCAAAGATAATAGGAAAAAATTTCTAGTGACATGGCTCCTTGATCAAAGTAGCTATAATACCTCTGAGCTATAATGTTTCTAGATTTACAGGCACTCTGACAAAGCACCCACCATCCTCCACATACCCACAGCAGTTTCTCCCCATGGGACAAGTGAGAGTTTGAATTTAGAAAGGTCTTCAAGAATCCCTCACATTAAAAAAAAGTAATAATAACCTGCTCTGTATTCAGCAGAGTAGTTGAAAGTAAAGCAGAAAGAAGATTAATGATTCAAAGATTGGAGAGTTTTAAAACAACTGCTGTGAGGATTTACATATAAGGTTATTAGGGAATAAATATAATAAGTAGTACTAACTTAAATTTGTAATAATGTCAACAAAATTATATGACTGTCTTGAATCCTTAGATTATTAAAAGGATTGCCTGGGATGCTTCTTATTAAGTGTCTGGTGCATAATAAATGCTCACTTAATACATGGAAGCTACTTATTCCTCCTGGTGATATGGGAATAAAGACTATCTGCTTCCCATCATCATAGAAACGCAATGATAAACCAGATACACAGAAGTCAAGACCATAAAAATACTAACAAGAAAAATGTTGAAATGGTAGGTTTTGTTGTTAAGACTGGTACTAAAAATGAAGCCAAGAACCGTGTAGTCTTCTTGATAAAGATGAGGATGCACAGAAATGCACAGCCAATTATATATAGGGAAGATGATTTATTAGATATGCAATGTCGTAAATAATGGATAGAAATGAAGTGTGGGTGTGTGAGAGGGTTGACACATGTGAAGGAGGACATCATTCCTTGAGCAGAGGTGGCTGAGAGGTTACAAGAATGATAGCTACCAGCACAATGAGATAGCCAGAGAGAACAGAAGTACACTAGGAAACACAGAAAATGGCTGGTGACTGTTGCATAAGCTGAGAAGGGACCTGAGGAAACATGAGATCAACAAGTGACAGCGGTGGAAAAGTACTTAGTTGAATGCTGAAGAGTGGTGTTACTAGGAGCCTTGGACACTAGGGAAGTAAGCCTCGTTTGTCAAACAGAGATGATAAAAAGGGAGCCATGAGGAGTGATAAGAAGGCCCATCTGAGGGCAGTGAGATACAGGATTTAAGACAGAAGTGGTAGGGAGCAAATGGGAGATTCCCTTTTCAGAATGTTTTAGGGGTGGTAATAAACTGAGAAAGTTTACAACTGTGAAGGTGAACAGATTTTTGCCAAATTAGTCTTTTCCTTCCATGAAAACCAAATCATGTTATATATTTTCTACCAAGACTCGGCCCATTGCTTTTATAATCATTGACATAATACTGGTTTTAAAATGTTGATACACTTAGTGATGCCTAGCTGGGTTTCAGCAATATACATAGTGGAGTACAGGCTACATGAAACCAGTAATTGCATCTACTTTCATTTCTTTTTAAAATTTTTCCATGAGTGAGAGAAACAGGGAGAGACCCAAAACGTCTTGATGCCACAGTCCACTCCCAGCTTCAGCCAGCCCTGGATCATAAGCATATGTGTGCCTGGTGTACTCAGGGAGGTCTCCAGATACAAACTCAGAACCTTCCCGTGTGGGTCAATCTTGCAGAGCAACACGTGTTACTACTGCATCCACCATCTGGCCCTCTCCATCTGTCTTACTGACACAGTATTTTCAGTGCTTAGCAGGACTCCTGTTATGTATAGAAATTCAATAAATATTTACTAACTCATTAATTCAACATTTTTAAAAAGCCAGTTACTACCAGCAGTCATTGACTGGATAATAAAATCCATGATAATAACTCAGTAACTGTGAACCTCTATGTACTAGGCATACATAAATTCTGCTTTCTTTTACTGAAGAGACACTTTAAATATAACCATAGTTATTGTTATCCCCTTCTACTATGACAAAACAGGATCAAAGACATCAGGTAACTTGGCCAAAGTCATTCTCATTCAAGGTTATTAATTATTTTGTCTTGGTAAAATGAGTTGCATTAGAATAAGAAATATATTTAAGAATTTTAGGCCTCAAGGTCAGAGTTCTCCATCCAAACGTAGCTATAATCTGTCTTAATGGTAAGAGGTGTTGGACAGTTCCAAAGGAGTCCTACAAACACCCATGCATATGCTCGTAACTACAGCCTCGCTAGGAAGAAATACAATAACATTACACTTGAGCTTGTTCAATTCTCACAACAGATAAATGAATAGCCATATTTTCCCTCAGGAAACTGAAATTCAAAGCCATTATGTGAAATTTCCAAGGTTACTCAACTAGTAAGTGGTAAAGATTGAGTTAAGATTTGAACCCAGCTCTATCTGATAAAACATTCTGTGTTATTTCCTCCTACAATATTTTTGGAATTTTTATTCGGTACTGCAATTGTCAATAACCATGAGTCCTGAACTCTTACAGTAAAAAGAAAAAAGAAAAAAAAAAAAAAAAGAAAAAAAAAGAAAAGAAAAAGAACAAGAAAAAAATTCCTCAAATAAGAAAATAAGGCAATTTAAAAATTCATTTCAAGAACAGCCCCAGAAGCTAGTGGTTAAAGGAAGCCAAATCCTCCATGGCCAAACGTTGAATTCTGACCCAAATGGCTTAAAAAATACAGAGAATGTTTGCTTGTGTGCCAAGTACCTGACAGTATAGAGAAGTGAAGAAGAAGGGATTGCGTCCTGACTACCCTTCACTGGGGGTCTTTCTCCTTTCCTCTATCTTTCAGTCTTTATGGCCATCACACACGCTCTCTGGCAAATAAATAAATATTGCACTTGATACTTACTTCCAAATATATACATAAATGTGATGTAAAATGGCATTGCTTTAAACAAATACACAACAAATTAAAGTTAGAATATAAAGTAACAGTCCTTCAGTACAAGTAACTTGGGCGTAAATCCCTTTTGTATTTTGTAAACCTCTGTGATTGCACAAAGACCTATGACAGTAACAATGAAAAAAATGTTTTGAATAAATTTAAATAGAAAGGCACAATGAAATGGAAATAAAAGAACAAAATAATTTTAAATATTAATTGTCGCTGTTAAATATATAAGCTTCAGAATATTACTGATAACTTAAACATAAAAGTGTGTGAGGAACCATAAAATTGTCTAATAATTAGCTGGTAGCTTGTAGAAATTGTCTCTTTTTATATGAAATTTTTATTGTGATTTTAAATTGTTTTGAGGATATTCAATATATATATGTATAAAATAGTTTAATCCTATAATTTCTCATCATCTTCTCTACTACCACATGAAAATGATGTTAAAATGTTTTACAGATGTGAAATGATGTTTTCCACAGATGAGAAAAGATGTTACAGCTAACACATCCATACATCTATAAAAACAGAAATTAGTTTGGCAAGGAAAATGCATTCATATTAAAATATTAAAAATTAAATGTAATGTCATAAAACTTGCACCTAAGAAAAGACATGAAGTTAAACAACTCATCACACAGATTTAATGAGGCATCAGCTGAATAGCGTTTACTGCCCACAATAGGAGACATACAGCAGAAAGTCTTCAATTTGAAAATACTCTTGTCTGGATGTTTAGGCAAATGTACTTGAATTAGAAACAATTTTATTAAGTTACTCTTTTAAAAAATTATTTTATCTACAAGCATGTTCCTTTGAAAAGTCATCAACTTTTAAAAATGCTATACATTGACTGTCAAATAGTTAGATCAATATTTCCCCTCCTAACAAAGATTTTCAACAATTGAAGGAAGTGGCTAGCTCAATCCCACATATGCTAAATCTTAAAACTACCATTATACTGGAAATGCCACACAGATTCCTGAAATAGCTGTTTAATCCTCACCAAGTAAAATTCCAACCACAGTACCAGAAGTGTCATGAGAACATTTGTAAATACTTGGCTTTTTAACTTAATAATTCAAATCTTTCTGTCACTATATTGTTAAACTATGCATAATTAAACTCTCTTTATATACATTAACAAGATATTTTAAATAGATAATAAGATATAAAGCATAATTTCTGCAAATCTGGTTTTAGTATTTGTTCACTTAACATTTTTAGTGTAATTTTAAAATAATAAATACTTTTATCTTTTGGTAAATAAAAAATTCATCTGTAAGGTATAAAATCTCGGTTACCCTCTTTCTTTTGTCATATGGCTGCAGATAGATAGTTACAGACATGGCTCTGCATTAAATTTCTCCCAATTCTTGTGATTGGGATTAATTTAAACAGCTGTCTCCTTTTAGAACAAATTTCAATTGTTTTATATAGTCTTACATTTTATAATGTCATCTTGACATTACGAAATCAAACAAACCCACAGGCTTGGGATGTATTCTCATTTTTATCCGCTGACATTCAAGATACTTTTTGCTTCTTCTGCAGATAAGTGTATCTTCCACAGCATGCTTTTTACGGTTATCCTTACCTACAGTCATTATCACTGTGATGAATGTGGTGAAAGTGAAATTTTCCTCCATAGGAAGAATCAAGAATGTTAAGTAAATCAATTACAAAACTGCTCATTGACATGCGTGATACAGTTGGGTAAATATTTCCCCATCTTTCATAAGAAAGGGTTAATTGTACACATACTTTTGTGAGCCATTTCAACCAAATTACAAGCAGCTCCAAAAGTCAGCTGCAAGACTGAGCTCCAGAGGAACAAATTCCCTAACAGGCGCCCTCCTCCATCTTGCCTCCCCCACGAATGGCGCTTTCAATACAGTTGGAACCTCTACAGATCACAGACATTGTTTGCCCAGGCTGACCAATCTCTGAGGCGGGTTTCTTCCCTTCAAGATACTTCATGTTAACAGCTTGAGGGCGTTCAATCAGCCCTGCTTTGATCTCGGCTGGAACTATAATTATTTAACATTGTTACATGGATTTCTATAATCCACCCCACCATTAAATCCCTTTTACACCCTCATCTTCTGAGGCCTAATCTGCATCCATACACTTAGTTTGTCTTCTCCGCTGGTCTCATCAGGAGCCTGCATTCTCCCACATTCTGACTGATAGTTTTCTCCCTCTCCTCTCCGCTCTAATGAAATCATTTTGCTACAAATTGAAAACTGCAAAAATGTCTCATGCATTTACTCTATTTTTAAGAATTCCCTACTGAATACCAGTATCATACACCATTCACTCCAAACTTTACCCCTCCGATTCTATGGAATTCATTTACTCAGTGGAGGATTTATTGAAATAATAAACTATTTTATTTTTGAAAGGAATTTATGTAATAACATACGAAATGGAAAGTAGCAAATGTGCTATTTTTAAAGCAAGAGAGAAAAGATTTGGTAACATTTTTTGCATTTTCTTATTTCTTCTTCAGAAAGGGAACTGGGCCATTCTGGATGCAACATAAAATTGAAAGATATTAAACTGACTGACAATAGAGAGCACATGAGAACAAATCAAATCAGTAAAAATGTCTGAGGACTCTGCTGAAGGTAATTCCCAAAAAGAAAAGGAGGAGAGAAAGGAGAGAGAGAATATTCTAGAAAACTGTGAGGCCCTCTAGAAACCAGAGGATGGTTCAAAGAGAACTAAATAAATTCATAAATTAATTAATTAATTAAAAGAACAGAAAGATAAAGAGAGCTCCAGGGAGAAGTAAGAATTTACCCTGTTAGGAATCTTGGCATATGCACTCCTTACAAAATTGCTGGCTATCCTCTGATTCAAGAAATGGGTCACTAAAATTTGTTTGGGTTAGGTTCACCAAGCATTTAATTATAGAAACTGAGAGGAAAATGTAGAATTCTGAATGAAAAAAAGATGATAATATAGTATGTAGTCACCCATAGGACAGAAAGAATATTTTTTGTTCTAGAAAAGACCAGAAACAACCCTCACTGATTGAAAATACTAATCATAATTCCTCATCAAGAGGAGAATCCAGAGAACCAGCAGTTAGCGTAATGGCTATGTCACTGGACTCCCACGTAGTCGACCATGGTTCGCGTCCTGGACCCGGTGGCTTAAAACTCATGCCAAGCATGTGTGCGTGCGTGCCCAAGATCCCGAGAGGAGAAGGAAGGAGAAGGGATTGCGGCGTGACCATCCCCCCTGGGGGGTGATTTCTCGCTTTCTGTCTCTATGTCTCTCTCTGTCTGGCGAGCGCATGCACCCTATAGCAAAAACCTCTAAAAAAAAAAAAAAAAAGGAGAATCCAAACCACCTGTTGATCCCCAGGCTACACTTATATGTGGAGACAGAAACAAAGAGACCCAGCGGCTAGCTATTTATTTATTTGCTAGCTTGTTTAGAGAAAAATAAATCAGTATTTGGTTTTGCATCAATATATACCTCTCTCCTTTAGTTGTAAGGTTTTAGTACAGTACCACTGTTATTTTATTTATTTATTTATGTTTTTGGAGAGGTTTTTGCCATAGGGCAC
>NW_006159625.1:1010935-1047015 GCF_000334495.1 Tupaia belangeri chinensis
TTTTCACTTTTTGTCTTTCGCTCTCGGGGGAGGGGCTGCCCCCTAAAGAAAAAACCCCTAAAAAAAAAAAAAAAAAAGGAGAATCCAAACCACCTGTTGATCCCCAGGCTACACTTATATGTGGAGACAGAAACAAAGAGACCCAGCGGCTAGCTATTTATTTATTTGCTAGCTTGTTTAGAGAAAAATAAATCAGTATTTGGTTTTGCATCAATATATACCTCTCTCCTTTAGTTGTAAGGTTTTAGTACAGTACCACTGTTATTTTATTTATTTATTTATGTTTTTGGAGAGGTTTTTGCCATAGGGCACGTGCGCTCTCCAGACAGACAGAGACAGAGAGACAGAAAGCGAGAAACCACCCCCCAGGGGGGATGGCCACGCCGCAATCCCTTCTCCTCCATTCTCCTCTCGGGATCTTGGGCACACACGCACACGCACCCGGCATGAGTTTTAAGCCACCAGGTCCAGGACGCGAAACATGGTCGACTACGTAGGAGTCCAGCGACATAGCCGTTACATCAACTGCTGGTCCCGCCACTGTTATTTTAATAATAGTAATAATCAACCTGGAAAGTAATCATCCTTGGGCTGGATTGGTGGTGCAGCAGTAACACAATTAGCAGTTTTATGACCACAACAGTAATTTTAGATCATTTTTATTTTGATCATTTTAAAAAAATAACACTCTGGATAAAAATAGTTTAGCCCTCTGATTTACTAATTTTATCTTTATCAGGGCTTTTATTTGAATACTTTATAATTCAGAAAATGACTGTCATTAAGCCCAACTGGTAACTTTCTTGTATTATCTATATTTAATATTAATTGACCAAAGGGAATTAGGAGCATTATTGATCTCATGATCTCACAAACTTTTCAGCATGGTTGAAATATTTCATGCCTTTTTATGTCAAATAAATATGTCATCTTCATTTTACTATATTAAATGTCTGACATCTATTTGTTTTGATTTTACTCTTTGCTTTACAAAGTAAAGAATGAGTGGGAGGCCAACAGGTGAGTGGTGGCTAAGGCACTATATATTAATCATAAATTATTGGCATGAAATGCTAGCCTTAAGCTACATGAGTTCCTAAAATAATTTGCTTCCATTTTCTAGAGGAGAAAAATCTATTTTATATAAAATTAATTTTGCTACATAACTGTAATTATGAGTTTATATGAATGAATAATTTGGGCTTTTCAGAAATACCTCTGTGTTTTTATAATCAGTGCATTTTTTTCCTATAAACATAATTTGTCAAAAATGTGGAAAAAGTGCATTATATGTGGTTGAGTGCTTTATAAAAATCTCATTTATTTTTAAAATTTAATATTAAATGTAATAATAATTAAATGTTATAACAGAATAGTTAGAATATTTTTCACAGTGAAAAAGGTGCCTTTTCCTTATAAAGGTCCCTTATGTTCATACAACCAAAGATACATTTTTTCCTTGATTGCTTAGAGAATGGAAAATATATATACATGCACACCTGTGCACATGCATGTAACTTCCCAGAAAATGTGAATTATGAAAATCTATGCATGAATTTAAAAAATTTTTGTAACTAAGTAGACTCATACTTTAATTTTTTCCATGAACTCTTTTGAGTCTCTTCCACTCTTTCTTCGCCACTTTCAACCCATTTTTACAGCGAGCACACTTATTAATGTTACTTACACATTTCATTTTACCCAAATCTCTATTACCTTCTGATCAGACCTCTCAACAAGGGCTACTGCTTAGATGTCTAAAGCTAATCCCTAATTCACCCTCTATATTATGCTATGTGGCTTACACTTCCTTTCCCCTTTTCCACTTCTCTCTTCTCCACCTGTGGAAAGCTTCCATATCACTAAGTCAAGAGGCCTTAACTGGACTCCCAAAGCAGAGCAGATGCCTCTTTCTCCGGGCTTCCTACATATTCTTCTGTAACCTGCATATGCTCATTCATCAGCATAAGATAAAATTCTCCAATCTTATCTAAAGTAAACCTTTTCCTGCTTGAGACCTTCTTTTGACTCAATCCTCCAAATTCTCCAAAAATCTCAGAAAGGACGCCCCACTTCAAAATTCTAAGCAGATCATTTGGCTACTGAAGCCTTTGCTTTGTTTTCTATTCCTGGGTGTAACTACTAAAACCTTCCCTGCACAGGAAATGGATTCTCCTTATCTGTAAAGGTGGTATCAGCCAGGTTCAGGTCCCATACAACCTGCTGAGTGCCCTTCTCAGGCTTCAGAGTAACACTCACTTAATCCACACTCACATTTCAGTTCAGCTCTTTTTTTCCCAGAGCAGGACCAAGGGCATGGAAGCTGTTCTCATGGGTTTTCTGGAGTAGGAGAAAAGGGTGTGGGAAATAACTTTCTCTCTCCAGATGTAAAGCCTTATTGGCCAGTCCTGACTTTATTTGTCTTCCAGGATCTTCCCTTGGTTTCCTTTCCCTGCCAGTAAACCTTGTTATAGCCATCCCGATGAAGTTTGTTATGGACTAGATTGTATTTCCCCAAAATTCTTAGGTTGAAACCCTAATCCCCCATGTGATTAAGGTTAAATGAGGTAATAAGAATATGACACTCATCAAATAGAACTCTAGTCCTTTTGTTGTTGTTGTTTTTGGTTCTTGCCTTAGGGCATGTATGCTCACCAGAAAGAGAGACAGAGAAAGGGAAGAGAAATCACACCCAGGGGGGTATGGTCACACCACACTGTTGTCCTTTCTCCTCCATTCTCCTCCTGGGATTGTTAGCATATATGCACATGTGCCCAGCATGATTTTCGTCACCACGTCCAGGACTCATGCAGTCAGCCATGTGGGAGTCGAGTGCCTTAACCACCATGCCACCTGCTCTCCCAGGGCAGGTGGCTTTTTTTAAAAAAGGAAGATCTATCAGGAGTTTTCACACTCTAAGTGAAAAGCCAGGAAGGCCCAGGTGAGGACACATTGAAAATGCAACAGGTTACAACTAGAAAAAGAGGCCTTATCAGAAACTAACACTGTTGCTACCTTGATTTTGAACTTCCAGCCTCCAGACCCCTGAAGAAATAAATTTCTATGGTTTCAGCTTCCTAGTCTATGGAATGTTGTCTGTTTTGGCAGCCTGCTGACCAATACACACTCTAACTTTGGGGAAAAGTAGTTGGTTGATTTGTCATACAGAAAGTTTCTAAGTTACACATGCAAAGCAGCACCCCATCCCACACCAGAGCTCTGATATCCACAGGACAGAGTGCATTCATTGCCAAGTAACAAAAGATTCCCACACATAAGCTAAAAACCTTGGTTCCTATTTGCCTTATATATGCACAATTAACAAGGACCACTCAAGTAACTCCATTTATAACAAAAAAAAAATTTTTTTAAGATTAGTTCTGTTCTAGGGACAGCAGGTAGCATGTGGTTAAGGGCGCTGGATTCCCACATGGCCAACTGTGGTTTGAGTCTCGGACCTGGCGGCAGGCTTTCTTGCTTTCTTTCTCTCTGTCTTTCCCTCTCTGTCCCTCTTTGGTCAAATTAAAATAACTAAATAAATAAAGTAAAAGAAAATAATTTTTTTTAAAAAAAAAGAGTTGTCTTTAAAAAAAGATTAGTTCTGTTCAGTCACAGTTTTAAACTTTTACTTATACTTATCACTCTATTAAGTATCTGTTGCTTTAATCATATTACTATAGTGTTCTTACAAGAAAAGATACATCAGAAGTTCACACCCCCCTTATGAAAGGCTAAATATTTACATACTCAGTTCTCCCACTTTTATTCAATTTATAGGTAATAAAAATGCCCTTGACTCAGAAATTTGGTAATTTCCTTGGAAAACTTCTAATTTAAAGAAGAATATGCAGAAAGAATTGAAAGCAACACTGAAAAAAGAAGTTTCTATTCTTTTTTTTCTTGGCTTGCTTTTTTTCTTTTTATTGCTTTTCATAGAAAGTATGACTAAAAATAACATAAAATTAAATAATGCATTGTTTATTAAAAGCACATACTAAAAGTAATGCTGTCAAGCTCAGATATTCAATTTTCTTTTTAATTATCAGAGGACATGTGTACTCACCAGAGAGAAAGAAAGAGAAAGAAAAAATGGGTGTGGTCACATACAATCCCTTCTCCTCCATTACTCCTTCCTTTTGAGATTTTGGGCACACACATGTGCCTGGCATCTTTTTCAAACCACCAGGGCTGAGAATCAAACTTCGGCCACCGTGGTGAGATCCAGCTTCCTTTCCTACTACACTGCCAGTGATGCCCTCTATTCAATCATGTTTATATCTTCTGGCTTATAGTCTCCTTAATTCTATAAGAAACAAGACATTTCCCTCTTTATTAGCATATAGTTCATGTATTTGTCCCCTTTGCTTTAGTTTATATTATTAATGATATCTTCAAAAATGTGTCAATCTTGATTAATTAATATAAAAATAGTAATAGGGGAAAACAAAAATATCTGTTTAAATTCCCACCAATCAGGAAGGTTTGTGGCTATCTTTACAGGACAGTTGAAATATATGTTAGGCGTAATGTGAGCATTATGGGAGTCCTTCATAAAACAAAAAAGTGGTCTTAGATTCTTTGCATATTTATCCAAATGCAAACTTATGTTTAGCACCCAATATGTTCTTTTCCTTACTCCCTTGTATATGACAATGTACTAAACAAAAAAAAAAAAAAAAAGAAAAGAAAGAAAAAAAAATGAAAACATCCAGCACTTGTAATTTTGTTTTAGGTATACGTAAAATATGGCCCATAGGAATTCTGCCAAGAACAAGTCAGCTGTTATCTAGAAGCTCAGGCTCTTCCTGGGGAACCTTCCTATCAGATTTCTCCCAACTCTTCACCACCTCCAATAGCTGGGCCAAACACCAGATAGGCCATCAGAGACTCTGCTTTTCTATTCCACTTTCAGGAAAGTCAAAATTACAATTGAGTTTCTTAGCTGAACTTTTATCAAACTCTTCCTTTTTTTTTTTTTTTTTTTAAATTAGTGAATGAGCTGCAAGCTCCAAGCATGCCATAGGGCATGAGCACTGGCTGGAAAAGAAAGAGACAGAGACAGACAGGGAAAGTGAGAAATCACCCTCTAGGGAGATCGCTATGCTGGAATCCCTTCTCCATTCACCTCTTGGGATTTGGGGCACACACGCCCAGTGTGATTTTTCAAGCCACTAGGTCCAGGACTTGAACCACTAGGTCCAGGACTTGAACCATATGGAACTCCAGGTGCCTTGACCACCACACCATCTGCTGGGCCCAGGGGACAAGTTTATTAAGAAGACAAAGACATAATAATACTTAAAGTCCAAATGCACTCTTGAGGATACAACAACAGCAAAAACACAATTGACTGTTATCAGTTTGGATATTGGAAAGTAAGGGAAAGCAAAGCTCTAAGTAATATCAAATGTACAGTAGTAATAGATGGTCATCAAAGTTAACATATCAATTACATTTACAGTGATAAACCTCACCAAAAAAAAGTAAGCCAAAATTACTGAGAAATAAGTATTGAGATCATAAAATTTAGAAGAAATAAAATAAATTTAATATGAAAAGCCTTAATATATGTACAGTAGGGGCAGGAAATAAGAAACAACTTTAAAAATAATTTAGAAAATTTAAGGAATAGTACATTTAGAATAGTTTAATACAAAAACACAAATTTCTCTGAAAACATAAATTTCTAAATTTTGAAGTTCAGAAAATCCTTAAGCAGAAAGAAGAGGTAAATGGTAATGAATAATTTTATCAATGAATGATAGTTTCAAGAAGAGTGTGTGTGTGTGTGTGTGTGTGTGTGTGTATTTATAAATTCCTTCAGTCAGAGCAGCCTTTTCTTAATAGTTGTTTACAGTAGCTGAATCCAGTGCTTGCTTTTTCTTCTCACTCACATCTGCCACATTCTGGTTTTGAACACTAGAGCTCCATGAAATTGCTGTAATTAAAATCACCAGTACGGGGACCAGCAGTTAGCTGGTAATGGCTATGTCACTGGACTCCCAGGTAGCCGATCGCGGTTGGAGTCCCGGACCCGGTGGCTTAAACTCACGCCAGGCGCATGTGCGTGCGTGCCCAAGATCCCGAGAGGAGAATGGAGGAGAAGGGATGGCGGCGTAGCCATTCCCCCCGGGGAGGGGATGATTTCTCACTTTCTATCTCTCTGTCTCTCTCTCTCTTTCTGGCGAGCGCAGGTGCACTATAGCAAAATCACCAATACATGCACAACATTAAATTCAAGAAGTCTTAAAACTTCCATCTTTTTAGTACCATTTAACCCAGTCATCACATGCTCTTAAAAAAAAAAAAAATCAACTTCTTATGGTTTACCAAATGTTCTCTGGACACTCCTTACCAGTCTTACGAGTCAATTTCATCTACTCCCATGAATTCCACTGCCATGTGTACACTACTGACTCTCCAAATTATATCTCCTCACCAGATCTTTGCTCCAAGCTCCTAGACTTAATTACTAATGTTCTACTCAACAGCACCACCTCAGATGTCTCAGTTAAACTGAAAACTAAACTAAAAAATCCAACTCAGGGACCAGCAGTTAGCGTAATGGCTATGTCGCTGGAGTCTCATGTAGTTGACCGCGGTTCGAGTCCCAGACCCGGTGGCTTAAACTCATGCCAGGCGCATATGCGTGCGTGCCCAAGATCCCAAGAAGAGAACGGAGGAGAAGGGATTGCGGTGTGGCCATCCCCCGGGGGAGTGATTTCTCGCTTTCTGTCTCTCTGTCTGTCTCTGTCTGGCAAGCGCACGCACCCTGTAGCAAAAACCTCTCTCACACACACACACACAAATTCAACTCAGATCAGTCATGTTGGCACAGGCAGGAGGTGCACTCCTGCACAATGCCCAGCCATAGAGGAAGCCTCTAGTTTCATGCCTGGGGCTAACTGAACAAGCCATGTGCACCCAGGTGCACTGTGATCCTGGCTAGCTGCAATGCTGGGGAGAATCACAGGGTGAAGACCCTGTCAGGGTGCCCCTGACTCCAGAAATAAAAAAAAAAAAAAAATCCAGCTCATGCTGTTACACCCTGACTGTGCCTTTTCTTTGGTCTCCTTACCTCAGTGAATAGTATTAAAATACTCTCAGTTCACATATAATCACACTTTCAAATATAGAAAGTGCATTCTATAAGCCCTTTCAATTGTTGCTAAGATCACTGCACTCTCTACATAACAGTTATACTAGTTTATTATTTGAAAATTAATTAGTGTAAATATGAGCACATGACTTCTATGCATAGCATGTCTTCACGTTGGTCTTGGATTTAAATTCCATTAGAGTATTAAGAGCTACAGTGGTTTTGGGGCTACAGTGTTCTGAAGAATCAACCTTCTCATTTCATCAGCTTTTTCTGATACCACTCTCATGCTTGGCTTTCTAATCTTTAATCACAGTGGCCTTGAACTCACCTCTATCCCGTAACAAAGCCAGGAATATGCTGCATAGTCTGCCTAGGTTACTCTACTCCCATTCTTTTCTCCCCCAATTCCACTCTCTGTCCAACTAAAAATGCTTGTTTCCTCTTTCAGATCTCTATTTAAATTTTCTACCTTTATATACCTATCACTTAGACTAGTCTCTAAATACTATTCTGTTTGACAGGAATCGGATTCCTTACAGAAGAGTTTATTCCAGGTTTAAAGCAGAAAACTAACAAGATGAATCTAGAACTTTATTTTTTAAGTTTAGTTATTTATTTTCTCAAAAAGAAAGAGGGGGCACTCCCAACTGGGTCTTTCAGTCACGATCCACCCTGACTTAGCCTGGATCATGGGCACATGCACACATGCCCGGCATGTTCAGGGAGGGCCTGGGACATGCACTTAGAACCTTTCCCAATGAGTCATCTTGTATTACCTCTGAACCATGACCTGGAACCCAGTCCAAGACAATATCATACTAAAAAGCAAAGGAGCTATCAAAGCCATGCCTCTGTACTCATCTGCTAGGACCTCCATAACAAAGTATTACAAAGTGGGTGGCTTAATTAACAAAAATCTATCATCTCACGGTTCTGGAGTCTAGAAATCGAAGATCAATGTTTCAGCAAGGTTGGTTTTTCTTGAGAGCTGTGTGGGAAATCTGTTCATGACTCTCCACAAGCTTCCAGTGTTTCACTGGTCATCTTCGGAACTCTTCGGCTTGTGGAAGTATTAGTCTGATCTCCACCTTCATCTTTACAAAGCTTTCTCTTTGTATGTGTCTGTCTCAATTTTTTCCTTTCTTAAAAGACACTAGCTATATTAGATTATACATAATTACCCTAGCCAATATTACATCATCTTAAACAATTCGACCACCCTATTTCTAAATTATAATACATTGTAAGGTACTAGAGGGTTAGAACTTCAGCTTGTGAATGTTCTTAGGACAGAATTCATCCTGTTAACGACTTCAATCAATAAGTTTTACAGAGGAGTTGGTAGTCATACTTTAGTTAAGAAAGCTTTTAAATAGTTGATGAGTGAATTTTAAAATGGGGCAGAGTGTAGGGCTGAAAAGAAGGTGCTGTTACAAATTTCAGAGACCATGATATATTTGTAAAATTTGACCTTATACTCATTGTCCAGTGGTATTTGATGAAAAGGTCACTGCAAGGAAAAGTCCAAAGAAAATTAATCTCAAACTCATTATCCTTTAACTTCAATTTCTCAATTAAACTTGTGTAAATAAATTAGGTGTTTGCAAACTCTGAAACAAGCTGTTATCTAAATATCCTTAATTCCCATCCTTACATAGCTGAAGAAGTATAAATAATTAAGAATAATAATACTGAATGATATATTTATGCAGTTCTTTATGACTCAAAGAAGTCTGGACAACGATCTAAACCAGTTTTAAATTTTTTTCCCCTTTCTTTTGGTTGAGTTTAGTTGTGTCCTAATTCTGTATGAGAGTGGAAACTGGCATAAGGGAATAAGATAAAGAGAACTTTTTGACTATGTTCATGTGGCATTCTGTTCTACAAAGAGTAAGGCTTTCATCTTTTAATCCGATATCCACTTAACTACACTACAGAAGATTTATTTTTACCCCCTCTTGTCTCATAAAGGGCTCAAAAGTCTGTAGAAATTTTTGGCACTTCGTTATAACATTTTTCTGACCCTTTCCTCCATACACATACATGCGCACACACGCACACACACACATGCACACACACACACACACATGCATATACACACACACACTCTTCTCTGCCTCATTTTCATATGGACACAAAGCATTGGGATAAAATGAAGGTTCATTATAGTGGTACAGAGCTCTTATCTTCATCCGGCAAGAGTCATTTCCTTCCAAAGATTGAAATGCAAATGTGAAAATTAATGATAACTGCATTATCTGATAGCAGAGATAATACCAATTCACTGTCAGAGTAATACACAGTCATTCTACGATTTCCTCCGCTTCTCACAATATTCTTCTTACTGTCAGACTATATCTATGGTTAACTATGTTTCATAGGTGTCTGTTAATTTACTTCAAATGGCATTTCCCAGATCTTATATCTACCACATTTTCCCAATCAAAAAGGGAACGAAATCAGAACTGTAATCTTCAAGCCCTTCTTTGGACTAGTAAAGAGGGGGAAAAAAAAAGAAAAAAAAAAAAAAACCTGTATCATTAAGTGTGTGCTTCTATCTCAGTTGTCTTCTGGTTACCATTCTACTTTTGCAAAACACTCTCTTTCTTCCCAGTTTAAGGCACTAAGCAGAGTAGCCTGATCATCTGCATATATCTATCCATAATGTTTAACAGCAACCTGATGAAGCCATGCATTTATAGATTTCATGACCAATTTTTAGTCCAGATGCAACAAGTACATGTGTCTGATTTTATTCCACACGTTTATTTTTGAAAATGCATTTACATTAAAATTTCTCTAACTGAATCATGTTTTAAGTGAGGTAGAATAAAATATAATCTTGTGGTGATTTTTACACAGCCAAATAATTTTGCAAAATTAATTCACTGTACTAATGTTTAATGAGGACTTAACATATATAAGACATTGTAATGGCTACTATGGCACAAATGCCAAAATGATAGTGGGAGAAACATTAAGAACAATTTATTGTGCACTTAGGAAGCTCAGAGCCCACACTTTACATGTAAAATCTCATTAATGAGGTAGCTATTATTGGCCCCATTTTATAAACAAGGAAACTAAGGCTGTGGAGTGTTAATAGCTTGTTCAAAGTCACACAATGAATAAGTGGTCGAGCCAAGTTACAAATAGAGGAAATGCTTTTGGTCTTCTTCATATCACCCCAAAGTAATTTCCTTTGGATGGATACCTAGATTTTCATTTATCAATACAGCAGGAAGTTTTGATGTTCTGTAATATAAAATACATACAAAAATGTTTCCTAATTTTATTCTATTAATTCATCAAATAATCAATACAGTGTTTGATTTTCTACTTTACTTTTATTGAATAACTCAAAAGCTTAACATACAAGTACAAGCATCTACATAAATAAAAGTACATAGTTATTTGAAAAGTTTGTCAAACTATCTAAATAATTGCTTCCTCAAAATTTTGTATCTGTGTGTGTTTTCATTACTACACCTTAACATGTATACAAGTACTTATTTGTACATTTAAGTAACATGATAATTTCCTTTATTAGAGATCCTAGAAATTTTAATCTTAGCTGCTATTAGCCTGATGGTAAGATCTAGATTCATTCAATATTACGCTAGAGAAATCAAAGTACTCATTATTCCCAAGTGCAGAAAAGAAGCAACCCTGACTTAATAAGGTAATCCAGAGAGGTGGCATACTCAGGGTTGATGTAAGTAAGATAGGATGCTGAAGGTGCATATTCCACAAAGGCAGACAACAGATTTATAAGGAGTTTCCTGAATTTTCTCCCCCAAGTCTCCGTCTAGATCTAAGCATGTAAGTCAGCACTCTAGACGCTGGCCACAGAACGTGGCTCCAGAGGGACCAGCAGATGGCATAATGGTATTGTTGCTAGATCTCATACAGTCAACCCCGTCCAAGTCCTGGATCTTACAGCTTCAAACTCAGGCCAGGTGCATGTGTATGCATGCCTCAAATTCCAAGAGAAGGGAGAAGGGATTACAGCATGACAATCCTTCCAGGGGGTGATTTCTTGCTTGCTTTCTCTCCCTGTCTCTTTGGCAATCACATGTACCCAATAGCAAAAAATTCTTTAGAAAAAAAAAAATGTGGCTCAAGGTAGTTATTACTCCCATTTTAAAGACAAGAAAACCAAGGCTTGGCTGTTTAACATGCCAGAAACTACTCAGCCATAAATGTCAGCATGGAAATGGCAGACAAAGATCCTTCTGACTCTAAAATTTGTACACGTTCTCCTGTTACCATGGACGGATCTGCAAACAAGATCTGTCTGACTCTAAAGTTTGTACATTTTCTTTTGCAGTTTAGAGCATGGTTGACTTTGTGGGCTAAGAGGCAATAAATTACTGCTACAGTGACCTAAATACAATACATGAATAAGTAAGGAAGGCTACAGGAAAGATCAACATCAAAACAGGAGCGTGTGGAGAGCATCTTGGTACACCTTTAGACTTTTACCTAGCACTTTTCACAATTAGTGTATAATAAATGCGTGACATATGTATTGCATAATTAAATGTGTTAAGAATATTGGTAACCTGAAGAACTCAGGGGGGGGGTGATAAAATATGAAACTTGTGAGGGTGATGAAAGAAAAGTATTTACTTAAAAAAAAGACAAATGATATAAGTAAAATATAGGCAAATACAGATTAAAAAATAAAAGTAAATAGTAAGTAATATATGAATTAGATTCTAAGCAAGGAAGTATATAGGGTAAGTTTTCAAAAAGCAAAAAAGAACAATGAAACTTAAAAATAGACGTGTGAAATACTAAAATAATGAGATAATGAGTTTTATAATGGCCTGAACCTTATAAGCTTAGTGTGCATCTAGCTACACAAACTGTGAAAGACTCACAGGCACTTGAGAATATTTAAGTAAGAGTCACGAACACCTAAATATTAAAGAATTTTGCCACAAAATGTTTACATATAAGATAATTTCCTAAAGATTGTTTAGATTCCACCTAATTACAAGAGCTAACAAAGGTGTGAGCAACTGAGATTACAGACTGTACCTTTTAGTTGAATAACAAAAACATTTTTGTGCTGTGTAATTTGCATTTTATAAAAATAGAACATTTCAGACAGCAGTTGATTCATTATTGAATTCAGCCATCAGAAAGGTTGTAGAGTCGTCTTCAATCAAACTCTTTAAAAATAAGATAAACCCTGATCCATCTTAAACGATGTCAGCTCTGTTTCTCAAATTTCTTAGAAAATTTCCTCATCCTCTGATTCAGTTCTATTTTTAGAGGAAAAGTGTCTCTCTTGGGGTGACTGTCAGGACTGGGTAGAAGGGCCTTAAAATTAGTTCTTGAAATTACACCTGGCTCATTATCTCATGTCTCAACCAATAATTGGTGGTTAAATTGAAAACTAATGGTTGGTATTACAAAATTATACCCTTTATTATATGGAATATAATACTGGGCAATAAAAGCTCAGCACATTTTTAAAAAGTTCTGCTTCAAAATTAACAATTCTAAAACCACTACAATGAATGTAGACATTTTATATATATGAACTGACTAAATTGTCTAAGAGCTGTTCATTGTATTGTCTATAGTTTACAAAACCAGATACAGGCACAAAGAGATTAAACAATTGGCCCCAAATCTCCCAGCTAGCCAGGAGCAAAAGCAGAGTGTGAACCTATCGCCCTTGGAATCCCAAGTCCATTTCTATCATGTTTGGAAACTGTCACTAAAAGCCAGACAACTTTCTCTCTTTAATACAGTTGGAAAGTGCGAGCACTGTTTTGTGAATAACAAAAATTTGGGGAAAAATACTAAAATAATTTTTATATATATATATTTTAGACAAATTTTTGCTATAGGGTACGTGCACTCAATAGAGAGAGAGACAGAAAGTGAGAAATCACCCCCAAATGGGATGGCCACACCGCAATCTCTTCTCCTCCATTCTCCTCTCTGGATCTTGAGCACGCACACATGTGTGCCTGGCGTGATGCTTAAACCACCAGGTTCAGGATTCGAATCATGAACGACTACGTGGGAGTCCAGTGATGTAACCATTACACCATCTGCTGGTGCCAGTTATTACTATTTATGCAATAGCAGAAGTATAAAAGTACCTCCCTTACTTTCTTCTGAATCTCTTGATGGAAGTAAATTAATAAATATTCTACTTTGAAGTGTAATAAATATCCAAAATATATTCTTTTGTTATGAATCAAATTCATTCATTCAGGAGGTATCAAAATAAAAGACCCATTTTATATATCTGTTAAATGCCTATAATAAAAAATATAGTGTTTTTTTTTTCTTTTTAAATAATTATTTATTTAATTTTATTTATTCACTCATTTATTTTAATTTGACCAGAGAGAGACACAGAGGAGGAAAGGGAGAGGGAAAGTGAGAAAGGAAGCCACCAGATCCGGGACTCGAACCGTAGTCGGCCATGTGAGAGTGTCCAGCACCTTAACCACCACACCACCTGCTGGTCCCAAAAATATGGTGTTTTTTGTTGTTTGTTTTTGCTATAGGGCACGTGTGCTCGTCAGAGAGACAGAGAGAGAAAGAGAGACCGAAAGTGAGAAATCACCCCCTAGGGAGGATGGCCACGCCGCAATCCCTTCTTTTCCATTCTCCTCTTGGTATACTGGGCATGCATGCACATGTGCGTGAGTTTAAGCCACCAGGCCCGGGATGCGAACCACAGTGGAGTACATAGGAGTTCAGTGACATAGCCATTACGCTAACTGCTGGTCCCAAAAATATGTTATTGATACAAAGAAATAATTTTCTTATAGGTAGAATGCCTTAGAGAGACATACATTTTCTCTTTAAAGTTTTGACATATCTACAGATGTCCCACAAAAGAGTATATTTTCATCACTATAGACTAAATGAAAATTACATTAAATAAAATACATAAATTTAACTAAAAGTTGATGTCATCTTAATGTCAGCATCATTCTCTATTTTAATCTCCCCTTCCTCTTTTATTTTTACCCAGTAATGAAATCTTATTTTTGGAAAAGCTTCTTGAAACAAGTAGCACTGGATGTTCAGAATATATTTACTCTTTCGCTATCACCTAACTTAGTCACTTACTCCCAAGTTAGTAGGGCAGTTGTGGACCCCAAACAGAAACAAGGAGGAAAATCTGTCCCTAACAAATATTCCCCATAGTGAGAGCAAACCAGAATGTACCTTTTTGCATGCAATCATATCTCAAAGGCCATCTAATATAATTTTAAATGTAAAAACTCCTCTAAATAGGATATACGCACTAAATTCCATGAAGAAAGGACTGTGCAATATAAAGTTCATTCGTTCTCTTTAAGTTAAATGTAACATCCATGACAAAAGGGATATTTTCCAAATATTTTTCACCTTTTTTTTTTTTGTAATTTGCCAAAGGGTATATATACGCTTGCAGAAGAAAAACAGAGACAGAGAAAGTGAGAAAGCAACCCCTATGGGGAATGATCACACCCTAACTCTTCTCTATTTCTCCCTCCTTTTGAGATCTTGGGCACATGGATACACATGCATCTGGCATGTTTTTCAACATGCCAGGTCTAGAACTTGAACTGTGAGGTCAGTCATGTGGGATTCAGATGCCTTAACCAGAACATGGGCTGACATTATCATTATTATTATTATTATTTTATCAGAGGAATCCTTCCCCAAATTGAAAAGACAGAAGTATTGTGCAATAAAGTGAAAATTTCTTTGAAATTCTTAAAATCCGACATTATGGTACTTTAACTATAATAATTTTGATCCAAAATCTTGTATAACACCATGCCATAGTATACAGAATACAAACATGTGTATCATGAATAACATTAGAAATGACATCATAATAATCAGATAGACTATATCTTCATTTTTGTTTGCATTATATTTTCCAGCTGCTGGTTTCAGAAAATTACCACTGGAGTTCCTCTCTTCTTCACGCATAGCAGAGTGCAATTTGCAAAGTCATGCAAGGATGAAAATGTGATTGAAATATAGGGATCTTTCTTAATGAAAAATGTTACTGCTTTGGAAATTATGGCAGAAACTATTTCAAAACTTGCATATAACCTTAACCCCTATGACATAATAGTCTTCATTTATAAATATATTGTCAATTGTAAATTACATGGAACCAAATATAAAGTTTTTTTTAACTACAGAGTTTTCATAAATGTTTTATACATATATATATATATATATAATTTCTGGTTTTCTTGAAATAATTGTATACCAGGATCTTTAAAATCAAGTTTAATTTTATTAATTAAAATGAAAGTGCTAGCAAAACCTCGAATCAAATTGGGGGCAGCATCTTTGAATATTCTCTAAACTTCTAAATATATATAAAGATCTTTTCAAAATATTCAGGTGTAATCCAAGACTCACAACATGACTAAACTGAAAATGATAGCTTTAAAATAATGCCCAATTTAATTTGAATATAGTTTAAAGATCCTCTGTTCAAAGAAAAAGTAATAAATAATGGTTAATTTTATATGTGTATGAAAGAAAAGAACACTTCAAGCACAAGTAATATTACAATTCGGTTTTTGTAGTTTTTTTTTAAACAAAATATAAAGATCTTTTCAAAATAACGATCTTTATATATAAACTCCCACATAACCAGCAAACACAAAAACATTTTCTTCTTCACTCTAGACACACATGTGTGCATGTTCAAAATCTCAAGAGGAGAATGGAGGAGAAGGGACTACAGCATCGTCACCCCCAAGGGGGTGCTTTCTTATTGCCCCTCTCCCTATCTCTCTCAATGAGCACACAAGCCCTAGAGCAAAGAAACAAACCAAAAAAAAAACATTTTTTTCTTAAATCAGTTTTAAGAGATTATAAAAGTTTCTCAAGCTATACTATGTGGGAAAAAATGTAAATTCCTGATTGTATCAACAGAGGGTTGACCTTTAATTTTTTTGTCCTACCTGGTCCATCCCAGTCTTCTGTTTCAACTCCAGGTTGCCCTGGTTTCTCTGACTGTGTATCCCCATCTGATTCTGCTGTCTCCTGAACTCCTTCGTCATCACCTGGAAAACAACAACACAAGAGAGAAAGAAAAATGATCAATTTCCTCTATTTGACATTCAAATCTGTGTAGGGGATATCTTTATCATATGTCTAATTATTATTTTCTTATAGTGTCATACTAACAAATGTCCATAATTAATCATCTTGCTATCTATTGTGAGTTCATAATCAAATAAATCATCCTTAGCTATCAATAAAGAGTGATCTGCTCCACTGCCTGGTGGTTAAGATAGCTGGATCCCACATGGTCAACTGCAGGTTCAAGTCCTGGAACTAGCAGCTTGAGAAACATGCCAGACACATGAGCCATGTGTGCTCAAAATCCTGAAAGGAGGAGACATGAGGAGAAAGGACTACAGAGTGACTATTCCTCATTGGGGGTGCTTTCTCCTCTCCTTCTCTCTGCTTTTCTGCCTCTCTCTGGTGCTCACATGACCTCTAGCAAAAGATAAATTAAAAATAAATAAATAAATTTAAGTACTACAAAGAACATTTCCATATGAATTTTGAGGTTATGAATATTATATACGAGAATAAAAAATGGCAATATATAATTTTTCCAGTTTTTTCATTACAGAAAATTGTAACTGTTTTATTTTAAAATTATGATTTAAAAAAAATTTCTCTCACTGGAGAAAGAGGGTAAGAGAGGAAGTGAGAAAGCACCCTCCATGCAAAAAAGTCACATCTCGGTCCCTTCTCCCCCAGCTTTCCTTCATTTTGAGATTTTTGGTACATACTCAAATGCACTCAGTGTATTTCCCAAGCCTCTAGGTCCAGGACTCAAGCTCACTAGCTGGCCATGTGGGGATCCAGACCTAAGCTTTAACCACCATATAACAAGCTACTCCCAAGATTTTTTTGAAGGCAAGATTTTTTACAAATTTTTATAAAGCCAAAATAAGGTAGAAAAAATTAAATATCATAGGGTAAGACAAATTTATGCTTTTGGTTGAATTTAAATTATTTTGAGGAGTTTAATTTTTCTTGTCTTACACCTGCTAAATGTCGGTCTAATTTCTCTTAAAAGTGAGACATATATAGGCTATAATTAAACAATTAGCATATGAGATAAACTAGTGACTCAAGTCTTCACAATTCAATAGGCTCGATGATAAAACTACACTTTGGTTGAATAAGGGGAGCTAGGTTTCCACATTTTTATGTCTTTTTTTCCACATAAGAAAGAATGAATACACAATGTTTTAAGCAAGAATATAGTTATGGCACAGGAAAAATAATAATGTTATCACATTTAAAGTAAAAAGTATAATTTATGAATACCTTCATTTTAAGTGATAATGTAACAAAGTACATGCTGTTTTAGAGGAAAGTAACTTACTTTAACGTGGCACATACATAAAAACATTTAAAAATACCCAGTTATAAATGTTAATAGAGATCAAAAAACAGAATTACAAGGAAATGGGAAGACAGAAATATAAAAATATTAAAACCGTGGCAAATACACATTGAATCTAATAATGAGAACATTATAAAATTAAATTGCTTGCCCATCTAGCTTTTTCTTAAGTATTCAGTAACTATTTTCCACATAGTTGCCCAAATCTTTAATAGTTCTTAAATCTTTATATGATTACACACAAAAAATACATCAAGTTTTTAAAAACTTTGAACTTAATTAAAAAAAGCAAAATCTTTAAGAAATTATCATTAAGTAACTGAAAAAAGCAAAATCTTTAAGAAATTATCATTACCATAAGTAACATGAATGTGATGTTAACATGAATTTTAGACTTTCAACTTCATAAGTTTTATATTCATTTCCATAAATAGCTTCATAAAAATGAATTACTTAGACAACTGGAATAAAGGTAAGGAAAAGAGAGTGTAGAAATTCAGTGACAGCCCATGAATCCAATTTGCTTAATGGAGGAACACTGTTTTGGTGGGTAATAAGAAAAAGACACACAGGGTGAACTTCATAGCTTCAGCAGTTGATTGTTGTGCATTGGGAGATGGATCCCACGTGGCAGACCATGGTTTGAGTCCTAGACCTGACAGCTTAAAAAATATCCTGAGCATGTGTGACTGCATGCTCCAAGTCCTGACTGAAGTGTAAAAAGGAGGAAAAAAGATTGTGACATGACCATGCCCCACAGGGGTTGCCATCTCTCTCTCTCTTTGTCTCTCGCCCTGGCAAGTACATGGACTCTCTGGCAATCTAAAAAAAAAAAAAAGAAAAAGACATAAATCACACCCCTGAACCTCATGTCTGGAATTGAAAGTTCTTTGGAAGCTTAGTTCTCTCTTCCTTTCAGAATGAGCAGAATTAACACCAATGAAAATCTCTTAGAAAATATTTATTGAGTATCTATCACATGTAAAGAACTTAATAAAGTACAGTAGAATACTAACAGAAAAATGCAGTTACATTTTGATAATAAAGAAATCATTAGGGAGAATCAGTTCACAAATAAGTGTGAGACAAAGTTCAAGTACCATAAGGAAACTATAAGTGTCCAATACTAAGAGTTTTAATCTTCTGTACTCTTTTCTGTAGGCCACATAGAACACAGATGAATCAACCTATCATCTTACAGAGAGCAGGGAATGAGTTCTGTCCTCATTTCTCAGACCCAGGCAGGAATGATCCCAGCCTGCACACACAAGTAGGCCCATTGGCCTTTAATATTTTGAAATACTGCTGGCCCTGAACTAACCAAGTACCCCCTCACAGCATGACTTGGCTGTTGTGGTCCTTTTTAGCTTCTTTCCATCTCCCCTGGTCTAGAAACTAAAGGGTAAGGGTCTGCTTAGCAGGAAGTTTATGACCTCTGCTCTCACTGCTAAGATCTTACACTGTACCAGTGGTTAAATACATCGGATGGCATCCCTGAACACATGTAAGTTGTGAATAAATGTTATGAGTTTCAAGTTTAACTAGATCCTGTTAGCTCTGGGAGGGAACCCTGATGTCTCCAATGAGCTCCACAGTCCTCGTTTGCCCTTTCCCACAGGCCTCAGTCTACTCTCCTCCCTTGCCCTGCTCTGTGAGCCACAGAATCTGACCTCTACTGACTATCACTGGGGCTCTCTTGTCCTGATTTCAGTTTGAGTTCAGCCAATGGAATCACTGATAGCATATCAGAGGATCAGAGGGCAGGAAGAGAAAGGACAAGTACTTGTCCCCCAGTCTCCTTTCCTTTCTGATGGTGTCCAGTTGCTGGCAGTGGCTGCACTGTGCAGTCAGAGCTCCTGTTCAGTGGCCTCCTCTTGCTTCTCCCAGGTCCTGCATCAATATCCCCTCTAGTGCCTCTTGAGACCAGAAGCACTAAAGTTTCCCACTGTTGTGACTCCTTGGATGCTGTTCATTCCCTGTTGTTTACTTTAACCCTGCCCACAGCTTGGACGCTGTCCCTTCACTAACCCCCCTTTAGTTAGCCCTACGGACCAGGTTATCAGGTTTCTGATGGGGCCTTTACTGATTCCCTTTACTCTCTTTCTTTCCAAGCTTCTCAAACTATCTTCATGATTTTGGGTCAGTCACCACTGTTGCAATATTTTGCATGATACTTTTTAAAAATTGATTCTTCATAAGATTAAAAGAAATTTAAAAGACCAAAACTTATTAAAAAAAGAAAGAAAGAAATGTTTAAAAACAAAAACTTACCACTGACATAAGTGGAAAATCAGAAAATCATGCCAAACATAGAAAGTAATTGGGGCCAGTAGGTTGTATGGCAGTGGTTAAGGGGCTGGAATGCCACATCGCCAAACATGGTCCAGTCCTGAAATGGTGACCTGAGAATAATGCCAGACAGGCATGTATGTGTACCCAAAATCCTGAAAGGAGAAACGAGGAGAAAGAACTGCAGTATGGTCATCCCCACTGGAGGGCGATTTCTCACTTTCCTTCTCACTGTCTCTCTTTGATAAGTGTACATGCCCTATGGCAAAAATCTTAAAAAAAAAATGAAAATAGAAAGTAACTATAAAATTCTATTTAATAAAAATAAGGTACTATTATTAAATTCTAGTTACTATGTCTATTTGGGCTCTGAGTCTCCGGCTTTATCACTTTGCATTAGAAAGGAAGAGTAGAGAGAGAGTAAGTAGAAAGAGGAGTACTTAAATAATAGTGATTTGAAGCTGAGTATTCATTGATATGCAAAAAAAAGTAAGAAACTTGAAAACTCTTCCTTCCTATCGAGTCAATGCTATTTAATGAACTATCAGCGTACAACCTTAATCGTCTTGGGTACCACCAGGATACCTGATCCAACTTTGGGACAAATTGACCTTTTCCATGTTATTTTTCATGGGGACCAGAATCACACCAGAATCTACCACTTAGATGAGTGACTTCGTGATGGAATTCTTACAGACTGAATGGAGTTTAATTCTGGGTGCTAATTCAGGACATTGGAACTTTTCTCCACAATAGTAAAGAGTACAGAATGCAACATTTCTTTTTCAGATATTGACAGTATCCATTCCTTCCAAGTGCTCTTCTCATTCCTTACAAATTGTGGAACATAAGGATTTGACCAACTGAATGGCGTTTAATTCTGGGTGCTAATACAGGACATTGGAACTTTTCTCCACAAAGAGTACAGAATGCAACATTTCTTTTTCAGATATTGACAGTATCCATTCCTTCCAAGTGCTCTTCTCATTCCTTACAAATTGTGGAACATAAGGATTTGACCACCAGAGGGGCTCTGAAGATCATCTAACCCAACAAGTTAGTCCAATTTACTATACAGAAAATTGATCACTGATAGGGTCAGGAATTTATCCATGGTCTTATAAATACAATGTTAATTTCTGCAAAAAGCACCTCCCTCAAATCTCATACTAAAGCAATAAACAATTCCCACTCATCACAGGACTGACGGACTGAGGTAGTTTCATGTATATTGAAAGGGGTTATGGGACAGCATGGGGAGCTCATGAGGCCACCAAAAACCACAGTCTGTACAAAGTTAGAAATTAAATGTAGCCTCTTAACTGCCAGTCTAACATTCTTCCTCAATATGCCTTCTTCTTTCTCTCCCTTTCCCAGTTGAGGAGAGAAGCATGAATAATAATTATTAATATCACCTGAATAATAATCTCCAAGAGATCCATTAATAGGTAAGCATGAGGGAATGCTGCTTAAAATAACATGTGTAAAAGCACAGGGGACAGACTGTACAATTCTGAACAGAATCACTTATAGAATTTACACTATTTTTTGGTGGTAGTGTTTTAGTTTTATTTGTTTATTCATTTATTAATTTTTTCAGGTTTTTTTTTTTTGAGAGGATTTTGCTATAGGGCGCGTGTGTGAGAAATCACCCCACCCCTCCATCCCACCCCCCCGGGGGAAATTGCCACGCCGCAATCCCTTCTCCTCCATTCTCCTCTCAGAATCTTGGGCACACACACTCATGCCTGACATGAGTTTAAGCCGCCGGGTCTGGGATTTGAACTGCGGTCGACTACATGGTAGTCCAGCGATATAACTACTATGCCATCTGCTGGTAACAACTTTTTCAGTTTTTGCCATAGGGTGCTTGCGTTAGCCAGAGAGAGTCGGTGAGAGGGAAAGTGAGAAATCACAGCCACACCACAATCCCTTCTCCATTCTCCTTGGGATTTTCAGTCTGCATGCACATGTACTGGAGAGATTTTTAAGCTGCTGTTTGGTCGGCCATGAGGGAGTAAAACACCTTAGCCACCATGCCACCTGCTGGCCCCACAGAAGTTAAGTTTTAAATTCTGTTATTAACGATATCATCCTTATGTTCACACAAAGGAGTATAACTTTCTATTTTTTTAGAGAGAGAGATTTTTCCTATAGGGAGTGTGTACTCGCTGGAGAGACAGAAAGCGAGCAATCTCTCCCCAAGGGGATGATCACATTACAATCCCTTTTTCTCCATTCTCCTCTAGGGATCTTAGGTGTGTATGTACATATGCCTGGTGTAGGTTTTAAGGCAATGGGTACAGGACTCAAACTGCTGTTGACAACATGGGAGTCCTGCGATGTAACCATGTTGCCATCTGCTGGTCCCAGGAGTAAATCTTCTTGCATTTTTTCATGATTACATTTAATTGTTGGAAACCTGGTGCCCTGAAAAAATCCAATCAATTGTGAAAATTTATGATGGGTGTTTTTGAAGATATAATGAGAAATATTAAAAAGAGAAAAAGGGGGCCAGCAGGTGGCATGGTGGTTACAGTGCTGGACTCTCATATGGTGGACCGCAGTTTGAGTCCTGGACCCAGCTACATGTGTGCCTGAAAATCTCTAAAGGAGAATGAAGAAGAAGGGATTATGGCATGACCACAAGTCATCCCTGGGTGGGGGAGAGGGGGGGGTGATTTCTCACTTTCTCTGTGTCTCTGGTCGGTACACACACACTGCAGCAAAAATCTCTCTTTAAAAAAAGAAAGAAAGAAAAAGAAAAACCAGTACTTTCTGTTAAGGACCATATAATCGAATTGAGGAGAAAGGCGATACATGTCAGAGCAGTGATCATTGACGCAACCTACAATTAAGGCAATTTGTGAAGAATTTCAAGTGAGAATGCATAAAGTGTAGAAATTCCAAGTCAAGAAGGATAAAATGATGCCCGCCATGGAGAACCTATACAATGAATGTTGGAGTTCTACCCCAGGTTAAGGCAGTGAGAAGCACTGGAGGTAGTACAGTGGTGGAAATGAGCTGCCTGCCTGATAGAAACATAGCAATCAACATGTGTTCACCAAGCTTTTAGGAGCTCCTTGTCATACTGCTGGTGTTTGAGTTCTCCTGTATCCATTCCATCGCAACTCTGACTCATGCCTCATTCTTCCCCTCAATTCTGAACTATGGTTAAGCCTACTCGGAGCTACTTTATATAATTAGAGAAAAAATCATGTATGAGCAAATAGAAAAGAGTATGTTTGGAAGAACACATGTGATATTATCATAGTGATCACAATAATTAGACATTAAAGAAAAGGATTCAGTTAGATCAGTAAATGTGCATCTCTGCTGAACAGAGATGTTATAAACTGTTTTACTAATCCATTAAAATACTACTTTTGAGTCCCAAGTGCTGTGTTGGACATTGAGAAAAATATAGAAAAACGATTCCTTCTCTCATGTAACTCATAAGCCAGTAGAGGACAGGGACAAATCAAAATAGAGAATTGCAACTGGCATGATGAGTGATTTGTCACATCATGTGAACAATCTATGATGTGGCAGGAGTGCATAAGCATGACACCTATTTATGGATGCTTCCTGGAGTAAGGAGCCAATAAAATATTTGAAATTTTGGAGATGTAACCTTAGGTTAAACTGAAGTCTATAGGTTTAAGATCCTGAGGCTCCACAATTAGAAACAGTGTTTGTTCAGCTTAAAAATGAGAGCCATCTCCCAAAGAACCTCATATAAAAAAGATGATAATAATTAAGTTACTGTGCAGAAAAACATAGCAGCTTAAAGGTGGTGAAACTATAGTTAATTGATGCAAGATTAGGATCCAGGAGAAGTTTCAAAATGTTTAAAAGAAATAGCTGTAGAAATATTTCTACAATCTGATAGTTAAGCAAATAAAATCATTTCTTTCCTTTAGTTTGGGCCCAATTGACCCATCATCATTTTTATTCAGTATCTACTAGTAAAAGAAAATGGCCACATGGCTATACATCTCAGAGATATTTGATGCACAGAAATTTAGTAAAATGCTCAAAAATTTATTAAGGCATTAACTGAACTAGTAATTTCACACAATAAAGCACTCTCATTAGATGTCAGTCTGTTACTAGCCAAACTAAGTCCCCCTGCTTCTTGTCATGGTCAAAGAAACGAGAGCCAGAAGCTAGAGAAGGGAGTTTATTCTATACCTAGTTACAGGGAGATAGTAAGGTCTATATGCTTTTGGTATTAATAGGTCCAAGACATAAGCATGTGCCAATTATTCCTCACTACAATCAGAGTCAACTGTTCTATTTTGAATAATAATCTTGATTATTTCAAATACACATTCATGATTTCTCATCTGATCGTCCTCAAAAGGATCTCCCTACGTCTCACCATTTGGTCAGATAGTTGTCAATGGAGGTCTTTCTCAATTTCAAAATGGCTGCAGTCCTACTACACCTAAAAGAAGCCAGTGACAACTTAACTTCTAAATGAGAACAGTAAAGCTTAGATTTCTACTTATTCCAACATCTGGAGCAATACAGTATTGATAAGCCTGACTCATTGAATAATTTACTCTAATTTGTTTCATTATGCAGCACATATAATTAGAACTACTGAAAATAAATATTGCAGAGTATTTAAAGAAGCACTGTAAAAATAGCTAATTGTGCACAATTAACAGCTCAAAAGAACTTATGTTTTGCATCAATCGTAAGCTATGTCTGAAACTGGGTAAGTATGCAATATATAGCACCTTAATAAAAATAAATTCTGAGAGAAAAAGATAGTTTAAAGTCCTTACCTAATTAGTAATGTTTTCTTAAAGAGAGAATGCACAGAAGGGAAAGATTACTAACATGTAGAAATGTCATTTGAGATGATACACTTTATATTTAAATGTATCTAAGAAAACAAATGAGTCAGAATTTAACTTACAGTTATTTCAATATCTATGTGCTAGACAGCAAAATCATGAAGATAAATAAGGCATAGATCAGGCCAAAAAGCTCATCACATCTTGTTATGAAACCTAAACACAGTTACCATTTCTTAGGTGCTGGTCAGTGCCAGGCACAATGCTAAATACTTTATGTACCTCTCAATATCAGGTCCTCCATGTACCAGTATCCTAGTAGCTTAGGAAAGTAAACCAAGAGACAGAGATGTGGAAAGACACCCAGGTGCACTGCTGTAAGTAGCAGAGCCAAAATTTGACCCCAAGTCAGTCTGACTCCAATGGCCATCTTCTAACCCATTCAAGTTACAAAATCTACTAAAGAGCAAGCAACAAAGACAGCTGGGTGTGATTTTAGAACTGCTTTCTTTTTATCATACATAAGTTCTATTTTTCCTTATGCTTATATATTAAAATGAAATATTTAATTGATTTAATATTTAGAAGCATTATTTTTCCTAAGATCTAAAATCAACTATACACAGATGCTTAATCAATGACCACTGCTCATTGACCAGTTATAAAATTAAATTTGGGTTTCATTCTTTTTTACTAAACCCTACTGAAATATCATTACATTTGCTAATTAATTGCTTCCAGCACATTATTTCTATTTAATAACTAAATATGTCACATTTTTCAACTTTTAGACCCTTCATCTTCTAACTTTATCTCAGGAAAGTAGTTCTCATTTTTATGGTAATGTTTTTACCTAATTCATTTTTAATCTTTTTACTATTGAAAATGAAATTATTAAAATAAATTAATCAAATATGAAATCTCTAAATTAGTTTTAAGAAACACTATATTTTCCCTCAAAATAGACATTTGCTTTTTTCCTTTCAATATATTTAGGTTCATGGAAAATTTATAAATAGGACTTTATTTTGATATTAATCCAATTCCAGTTTCTTGATTTGAATGAAATTGACTATTGACTTTTTTTTTTAAACTTCTACCCATTTTTGATTCTCCGGTGTTTGAAATCAGCATTCTTGAGTAGCTTAGGAAAAATGCTATGAATAATTAATAGCCAAGATAATAATGACAAGTTTGTTAGGCTATTGCTGCAAAAGCATTGTTGGTAGGAAGAGGAAAAGAAGAGAAAAAAGGATGCTGGAAAGAAAATTACAGGAAGAGCTAGGACTGTATTTGACATCCATTCATTTGCTTTCTAAATTCTTTATTCACATACTTTTAAATAGAAATTTCATTGTATTTTCAGCGAAGCACAAACATATTTAATGGGATAACAACTATACATACATGGATATATACATATATATCCAGAAACCAATTAATGAAATGATGAAATAGAATAAATGCCAAGCAGTAACAAAATCCACAATATTTCTAAAAATTATGGCTATGGATTTAATGGTTTTCCATTGCAAGATTAAACTCCTTTGTTGCTCTTTTATAAGCTATCATACGTATTTTGTGGGCCTTTCCATTTTTCTTAGTCTAATTTTCAGAATCAACGAGAGCCCTATAGGAGGAAATTGAAGGTGTTACTGAGCAATATAATGAAGAACCTAAATGACTTGGAGAAATGCACTCGAATTAGTCTTTGAAACACACGAAACAGAATCTTTAAATACCATATTAGGTATTGTTGGTGAGGTGGTAAAAGCAATGACTCTCCTTGCCAGGAAAAAATAATTTCAAAAATGCAAACAAACACCTTTTCAGTGAAAGTTAAACACTCCTGTAGAAATTAAAGATTTGCCACATTCTGAGACAGTCCCCCTTTCAGCAGAAAATAGCGGCCGTGTTTGAAAGCAGTCATGCAAGCAAACAGCCTTTCTCAACCCTGCTCTTTTAATCCATGTAGTTCCTATCAATATTAACCTCTTATAGAAATTCTTGTACAATATAACTATTGAACTTTCTTGACTAGGAGTGTTACTGTAGCTGTTAGTCATCCCTATAATGTATTTTGCAATCAGCTAAATCATCAAAGTATTTTTTAACAATGAACAGTTCAGAAGTGACAGATCTACTTTCTTGTTCACAACTGCTTATCAGAGAATAGATATCACATATGTTTTCCAGGTGCTTCCTATAGTTAGGATACCTTCACAGAAGCCGCTCATGAAAGATAAGGTCATAAAAGAGATGAAAAATGTGTGAGCTTCATACACTTATGGTTTTATCATCAGACAAGATAGCTTTGGTTAAAGGACTGTAACAGTCAAAAACAGAAAACTGCAGCTCGTATTGAAGGGCGAGGACATTAAAGTTGAAGATTCAGTTTGTGTTTGCTTTGCCTAATAGCCTCACAATATTGTTTGGCTTAAGACAATTGTTTGGTTATAGATTATCCAAACAAAAATGTCATGTTAAATTAACTCTATATTGCCAAATTACAGATATGGTTTTACTCCCAGAAACAAAAATAAAAACATTCCTTTAAGGAAATACCTAGCATTTCAACTGAATAAAAATAATAGATCTATTATATTTGTGGATCCATCTCACTGTGTCTGACTCAGGCCTCCCTTTGACTTACTACATATGTATAATTAAATCTAGAGCTTTTCCTTGTTCCGGATAATTGTGTTCAATATATAATTTTTTTCCTTGCAATTTATTTATTTGCTCCTTAATATATTACTATTTTGACAATACCCTTTTCAGACCCAGTATAAGAAAGATTAAATATGCTCAAAGAAGATAACCAAAATTTGTTTGATTATAATTTTTCAAACCCCAACAAGGAAATATATTCAATAGTGGTCCAGGGCAAAGTCTGTTATTTTGAGGAAAAAAATAGATTTTGACAATGGATGACTACTGTAATTTATGTGTTTTATTAGAGCTTGACAAAAAAGAGCTATTGAAAATAATAATGGTTATGGCAACTATATCATTAAAAAGTCACAAGTAAAGAATTACTCATTTAAAAAAGAAGAGCAATTTACGAATTCTTTTTTTAGTACTGAACAGGTATGCCTACTGTCAATATCATCTCCTAGGTTAAAAAGGATCGTTTATTTATTTATCTCCCTCAAAGTTTAAATTTACTGAAGATCTGGAGTATAAGGGAAAATGCCACATGAGAGAAAATAAGTCAAATTCTCTTCAAAATAGCATTCAATAATTTTTATTCCTCATTTCAATAAATTTACCAGAATACATGCGTGCTTACCAATGAGAGAGAAAGAGAAAGCACCCCGCATGGGGAATGGTCATGCCACAATCTCTCTTTCTCCATCTTCCCATCTTTCCTTCCTTTCAGGATTTTGGACACGCATGCATACAAACTCGTCACGTTTCTCAAGTCGCAAGGTCTGAGACTCGAATCACGCAGCAGGTCATAACCTTAAACCACTACTTTAACCACCATGCCACAAACAGATCTACCTCATTATTTCTTTCAATGCCTACCCAAAAGAGTCAAAGCATATGTGGGAACAAAACTACGCTTTTGTTTTAAAGGTGTTTCTAAAATATGTATTTCAATGGTTACATTTCTTTTAATTGCTAGAGGATATATGTACTTGCCAGAGATAGAGAGACAGTCAGAGAGAGTGAGAAAGAACTGCCTGACAAGGCATCGTCACACCTCAATCCCTCCTCCATTTTTCCATCTTGTTTGAATTTGTTCATTTGTTTTGGACTTTTCACACACACACACACACACACACACACACACACACACACACATACACATTCCTCACATGCTTTTTAAGCCTTTGCGGCAGAATTCAAACCACAATCAGTCTCATTGGATCCGGCTCCCTTAACCACTAGTCTACACAGCCAACCCTCAAAGTTTACATTTAAATAAGTTTTATTACCCATTCTGCCCCATCCCCCTCAAAAACAAAACAAAACAAAACAAAACAAAACAACTCACTGTGATTAATATCATTCCAATCAGAGGAGTATTCCACATAACTAGAATAAACATTTTTTGTTTTAAATTGTTGATACAGTAATGTCTGAGGTCTGAAAATGAGAATATTCTGAACTATAATTTACCTATTCACAGATCTGATGGTTTGCCATTGAGAAATCCCTATGCCTTCGGTTTGCCAGCCTCTGTCTTCAAATTTCAAAACCAGAAAATCATCATCATCCACAACAAAAGCAAAGCCAAATTTCACAGTCTTTAAAACTGTCTCCCCAACAAATCAACCTAATTTACACAGATCAAACCAATGTGCTCAGGCAATAATATCTGAACATCTCTTTTCCTATACTCTCACTGTTTATTCTTTGTCTTTAACAAAATGATTCATTCCAGAGAGGCTACTCCTCTCTCATAATCTACTTAAGAATATGATTCATAAGCAATCACTCCCTACCACAGTGTTCCATTACTGCAATATAATTTACTCACTATTAATAGGACTTTATTCAAGCCACACATTCAAAATGATAAGGATGGAAAAGCAGTCAAGAGAGAATGCATATTCTGGGACAGCAAGTATCAAAGACTTTGGTCCATCTCTAAATGTATGTGCACAAGCCTAGCATGTTTCTCAAGTCACCAGATCCAGGACTCCAACTGCAGTCAGTCATGTAGGATCTAGTGCTTTAAATATCATGCCATTGACCTGGCCTTAGAATTACAACTTACTCTTCTGTCTGTTTTCTCTATTACAATGTATGGGAAGCTCAGATTTCCATTTACTCTTTCAGCTTTCAAGATATTTCTCTCGGGAACCAGCAGTTAGCGTAATGGCTATGTCACTGGACTCCCACATAGTCGACCGTGGTTCACGTCCCGGACCCGGTAGCTTAAAACTCACGCCGGGCGCGTGTGCGTGCATGCCCAAGATCCCGAGGGGAGAATGGAGGAGAAGGGATTGTGGCATGGCCATTCCCCCTGGGGGGTGATTTCTCGCTTTCTATCTCTCTGTCTGTCTGGCAAGTGCGCATGCCCTATAGCAAAAAACCTCTCCAAAAAAAGAAAAAGAAAAAAAAAAAGGTATTTCTCTCTGGCTCTTATGCTTCCTGTCCTTACCTGCTCTTACCCTTTTACAATAATATCTTTCTGGTTCCTCTAACCCAAGAGTTCCCAACCCCTGGTGTATTAGGAACTAGGCCACACAGCAGAGTGGCAGGCAGTTTCATCTGTATTTACAACCACTCCCCATTACTAGCTTTACTGCCTGAGCTCCAGCTCCTGTCAGATCAGCATAGGCATTAGATTATTATAGGAGTCCCAAGACTGGATCATCTACTTTCAGGGAAACAAGCTCAGGGCTCCCTCCCTCCCGTTCTGCATTATGGTGAGTGGTATAGCTGTTTCATTATATATTACAATGTAATAGAAAAAAAGTGTACAATAAATGTAATGCACTTGAATCATCTTGAAACCATCCACTCTACTCTCCAGTCTGTAGGAAAACTATCTTCTACAAAACTGGTCTCTAGTACCAAAATGATTGGGGACTGCTGCTCTAACCCACACCTATCTCCCCACCCAAAGTCAATTCACACTACATTTCCCTTTGTTCTCTTTGCATGCTTACCAAGCTCTTGCCACCCATATACTGTTCTCTCGATTTGAAACCCTATTAGTTCCTTTTACTAATTATTACTTATTCAGTATTTGATTCCAGCTCAAGTATCATATTTTAAGGATACTTTCTCTCACCTGCCTCACTACATCAAATCGCCTTTGTACCACATGTGTGATTATTATATGTATACTTGCCTCCCACTATAGTGTAAATTTCAAGAGAGCCAGGACCTTCCCTGTGTTTACTCACCATTATATCCACAAATGTCTCACATTATAGCAGCTGCTCAGTAAATCTTGTCTGGATTGGGTAAGGCATGACTATTGAATGTTCTGACTGCCACTATGTTTGAGTCATTAATTATTCCAATAATCAAGCCAATAACATAAAAACTATGCATCTTACATAAACCAAAAACCCACCATAGTAACAGAATTTAGAGTTGAACATGTGGTTGGTCACCTGACAATAAAGGCCCATTTTTCAGCCTCTCTTTCAGTATGGACCACTCCGTGAAACTAGGTTATGGACAATGGAAAATAAGTTGATGAGTTCTGTGGCTGCTTCCAGAAACGTATTCTTTTTTTTGGAGAGGTTTTTCGCTATAGGGCACGTGTGCTTGCCAGACAGACAGAGAGAGACAGAGAGACAGAAAGCAAGAAATCACCCCTCAGGGGGGATGGCCACGCCACAATCCCTTCTCCTCCATTTTCCTCTCGGGATCTTGGGCATGCACGCACACACGCCCGGCGAGAGTTTAAGCCACCGGGTCCGGGATGCAAACCACGGTCAACTACGTGGGAGTCCAGCGACATAGCCATTACACTAACTGCTGGTCCCCTAGAAACTTATTCTTAGACCTGAATCCAATACTAATACAGTTGCTGTATCTGTGTGACTGTGTGTGTCTGAAGGGGCATTCTAGGTCATGTGAGCCTAGTCCTAACTCAGATCCACATCTAGCATCCAAGACCAGGGTGGTTGCAAATATATTATCACAAGACCCATTTGCAATCGTTTTTAGCTCAAGGTCTTCCCATCACACTCCCTCCCTTAGTGGGTATGTCCAAAAAGTACCCAAAACATTTTACAAATTTTTAGAAACCTCCAGGAATTCTTTCCCTTTCTGCTTCGATTTTTAATACCGTTTTATTTGTTTTCAATCTGAATTTTCATAAGTATCTAGGCTCTCTTTAGGCTAAGGGTAATTTGTTCTATAATGAAAAAAGACTTGGTGTTTAGATATCTAATGTAAATACAAACACATTTTAGGAATTTAAAATTGGAATTAGAAAGTGAAGGTTCCAACAAATTAAAAAGCTGAAATCTAATATAACATTCTTGATTAATTATTGTCTTCCATGAGTTGAATCATGTTTAATAACAAGTTTAAAGGGGTTGATTAAGGCACTGGGGGGGGGGGTCTAAAGTTTATACAAATTAAAGGACTTTTCTTAAGAAGAAGAACACAAAATTATTATTAAAAAATTAGGTGCAAGGTCTTGGAAGGAGTCTGTCCACGGATGGAGTTCTGTAGCTTAAGCTTCATTAACCTCATAAGAAATCTGCCTTTGAGCCGTAACCGAAGGAAAATTCAGAGCTACCTTTCTGCCCAAATAAACACCATTGACTAAAATGCTCAGGTGTCAGGTACCATCATGAAGCCAACCTCGGAAATCTGAAGCAACATCCAATATTTCCTTCAATATTCATGTTTTAGAATTGTCTACACTATTTTGAAGTATCCTGGGTCCATTATTGAATATAAAAATACCTAAACCATTATGGGAACCAGCAGTTAGCATAATGGCTATATCGCTGGATTCCCACATAGTTGACTGCGGTTCGTGTCCCAGACCTGGTAGCTTAGAACTCACGCTGGGCACGTGTGCATGCGTGCCCAAGATCCCAAGAGGAGAATGGAGGAGAAGGGATTGCAGCGTGACCATCCCCCCTGGGAAGGTGATTTCTCGCTTTCTGTCTCTATGTCTCTCTGTCTGTCTGGCGAGCGCATGCGCCCTTTAGCAAAAACCTCTCAAAAATAAAAAAATAAAAAAAATAAAATACTGAAACCATTATGACATAAACTAAGAAGAAGAATGAGTAGATCTAATATTTATCTGGCAGTGTGAACGTAAGATATTACACATATTATACAATTTTTCAAAATGAATTTATTTGATTAAATCTGATTTGGGGATGAGCACCTTAAATTTTTCCAACACAACTGCCAATATTGTAAAGAAAACACACTATAGGACCAGCAGTTAGCATAATGGCTATGTCACTGGACACCCACGTAGTCGACTGCAGTTCGAGTCCTGGACCCAGTGGCTTAAACTCACGCCAGGCACGTGTGCATGTATGCCCAAGATCCCAGAGGAGAATGGAGTAGAAAGGACTCCAGTGTGGCCATCCCCCCTGGGGGGGTGATTTTTCACTTTTTATCTCTCTATCTCTCTTTGTTTTTCTGGAGAGCGCACGAACCCTATCACAAAAACCTCTCGAAAAAAAAAAAAAAACTAAAAGCACACACACACACACACACACACACACACATACTCATCATTCTTTTCTAAACTGAGTTTTCCTTAGGATGTAAGCTACTTTCCTCCCAGTATCACTCCATGTTTCAGTAACATTGTTTCTTGCTCATAGTTACTGTACTTGGTATTCCTATTAGTTGTCAGCCACATAAGAACATAAGACACAAGATGAAATGAGGCAGATGCATGCTGGTGGACTTTTCACACCAGAATGACGTATGCATAGGAAGATTGAGAATTAACACATTGCTTCCTTAATCAGCGCATAAAACATGATTTCCACCCCATATACATGTATTTTCATGTCTCACTTGGGCATATTCTCTTTTTCTTAGTACATCACTCCATTTCTTAAAAATGAGAACCTTCTTTTTATATAGTCCTCGTTCTGCCTTTATATAATATGCATGCCACATATGGGCGATTACAAATACTCATGCTTATGCAACCAGAAACAGGCGACCTAAGTTCTCAGTATTGGTCATCTAGCCTGGACCATAATTTACATTAGGAAATAAATTAGGCTTCTCTAAAGCACAAAATATAGTGTCCTGTGCTATGGCAACAATAGAAATTATATCAATTCTCCATGGTCAAATAGATAGTGAGGAGAAGCTTGTTCTATATCTGTACTGTAGATTTCCACCCTGATAAATATGTATCTTTAAAAAAAAATTCTTAAAAAGACCTTCCCTTCTCACAGTCAGAAAAATATAATCACAGCCTACTCTCTGTGCAATTCCACTTTCCATCTCTGCGATGTGCATAAGACTTGGTAAGATACAGCCACTGTCAAGTTTCAGAACAGTTCCTTGTCTAATCTTCCTACTTCCACAGATCTTTGATATAGAACCTGTTAGAATGTATTGCTTACTTTTCCAGTTCCTATGTTTATCTCACTTCCACTCTTACCATCTGCTGTACTACATTTCCTTCAGAAAAGTGAAAAGTTTTCACAGTGCCCAGAGCTTTCCCTGCAAACAATGCCCTCTTCCCCTCTTCCTTCCTTCCTTTCTCCACTTTTATTTAGTCTTACGCTGAGTGAAGGTCAAACTGTTTTAAAAAGTTCACTTTGCAAACATTTCTACAGGACTGAAATTCCTATCCAAATACTTCTGGTGGATTTATAAACACTCCTATCATTTGTCATTGGCTTCTGACCAAAAACACGCATTTTGGTGTGTCTCCACTCTTCAATTACCTGAAAACAAAATCACAGGCAGTGAGAAACTGTGGCTTGTCGTATGCCACCAAAACACAAAACATCACGAGTATCATGAATCTAAAGAGTTTTTATTATAGCCCTCACAATATCCGAAATACTGACTCTGCTTACTACAAACTGATTTCTATCAACAAACCAGTTTCTGACTTTAAAAAGATGTCAAAAGATAGAAACCTTTTATTCATTTACTTTACCCTTTTTGTGTATTTCTTAGATTACTATGCCTCCCCCCTCTTTTTTTTTTTTTTTAACTAACAAATTAAGTTCAGTTATTGTAGAATGTCAGGTTAAAAATACCTTGAAAAAGTGAGTTTTCTAACTTTATATAGCCCCTCTTATTTGGCCCTTATAAGAGTTAAATAATAATGGCATCAAGAAAAAAAAATAGTTCTCTATTTGTCTATTGCTAGTATTTTTCTTTTTTTTGGGGGGGGAGAGGTTTTTGCCATAGGGCGTGTGCGCTCGCCAGAGAGAGACAGAGAGATAGAAAGCGAGAAATCACCCCCCAGGGGGGATGGTCACGCTGCAATCCTTTCTCCTTCATTCTCCTCTCAGGATCTTGGGCATGCACACACATGCGCCCAGCGTGAGTTTTAAGCCACCGGGTCCAGGACGCGAACCGCGGTTGACTACGTGGGAGTCCAGCGACATAGCCATTACGCTAACTGCTGGTCCCGCTAGTATTTTCCTATTGTTAATTTTTTGTAGAGATTTTTGGGCATGCATGTGCTCCCCAGAGAGACAGAGAAAGTGAGAAATATTTCCCTAAAGGGGATGGCCACACCACAATCCCTTCTCCTTCATTCTCCTCTCTGGATTTTGGGCATGCACAAATACATGCCTGGCATGAGTTTCAAGCTGCTGGGTCTAGGACTCAAATTGCGATCAGCCATGTTTGAGTCCAGGACCTTAACCACAACTATGCCACCCGCCAGACCCTCTATTTTTGATTTTTAAGTATTAATCTACAATTTTTAATCCAGTATTAATTTTTAATAGTTTTGTGACTTGGCCAAGTTCCTGAATTCTGGAAATCACTTCTACTCTGCAGACAGTAAGTTGATTAGAGATGATCTGTGTGCAGCAAGATGTCAGATTTCAGGAGCAGCCAGCACAAGAACATCATTATTACCATTACTATAATGATCATAATTGGTACGTAGTCTCGATGCCAATCTCTGGAATCTCACTGAACTACAGAAAGGAAGCTGAGGCAGCAATCTGCATTCATTACCAGTTATTTACTTTATTGGTGCAACACATTCAGTTATTTTTACTTGACCTTTTAAGCACAACAAAAAAGCTATTGCCTTTATTACTATAATTAAATTCATCATACCGCAGCTTTCTACATTTCCTTTTACGCATTCTATGTTTAGGCCTACCGGAGATAAAGATTATCCCATCAGGTAATGGATGGGCAAATCGCCTTAATACTGCCTGTTGCTACTCAAATGATAACAAAAACATTGTGAGAAATTTTACATACTAACAAGAAAATGTAAATTTTATATGACAAGATTAAGAGCTCTGAAAATCTTATTTGATTTAAACCTAAAAAAAAAAAAGTGAGGACAGAACTAAGAAAATGTCTTTAACTCGTTTCTGAGGTTGAAAAATAGAAAGCAGAGGAGACATGGCTACTTCCAAGAGAAAAGTTTCTCTAAAATGATAACATTTTATGTAAAATCATAATATGACAAACATTTAGATTTAGGGTTGTCAACTATGTTAATTGTAAAGATTAAAATAAATTAGCTATCCAGGCAACCCTAACACTATTCATGATTTTAATATTTTTGGAATAGAAATATAATGAAGAGTTAGTAGATAAAAATGACTGATAAATATGAATGTAGATCAGTATAAATTTGATTCATATAAAAGTATGAGCAAAATTAAAAAGTATATTTTTCATTTAAAATAGCTATTTACATAATTATAACTTGATCGAAACTACTTCCTTCAACCAAAACATAACTGAGAAAATGTAGACATGAAAACAGACTTCTCCAAACAAATAAATAAATAAATAAGTGGGCCAGCAGTTAGCGTAATGGCTATGT
>NW_006159625.1:1047735-1109435 GCF_000334495.1 Tupaia belangeri chinensis
CAGAACTAAGAAAATGTCTTTAACTCGTTTCTGAGGTTGAAAAATAGAAAGCAGAGGAGACATGGCTACTTCCAAGAGAAAAGTTTCTCTAAAATGATAACATTTTATGTAAAATCATAATATGACAAACATTTAGATTTAGGGTTGTCAACTATGTTAATTGTAAAGATTAAAATAAATTAGCTATCCAGGCAACCCTAACACTATTCATGATTTTAATATTTTTGGAATAGAAATATAATGAAGAGTTAGTAGATAAAAATGACTGATAAATATGAATGTAGATCAGTATAAATTTGATTCATATAAAAGTATGAGCAAAATTAAAAAGTATATTTTTCATTTAAAATAGCTATTTACATAATTATAACTTGATCGAAACTACTTCCTTCAACCAAAACATAACTGAGAAAATGTAGACATGAAAACAGACTTCTCCAAACAAATAAATAAATAAATAAGTGGGCCAGCAGTTAGCGTAATGGCTATGTTGTTGGACTCCCATGTAGTCGACAACAGTTTGAGTCCTGGACCCAGTGGCTTAAACTACGCGGGGCGTGTGTGCGTGCGTGCCCAAGATCCTGAGAGGAGAATGGAGGGGAAGGGATTGCAGCGTGGCCATCCCCTCCGGGGGGGGTGATTTCTTACTTTCTGTCTCTCTGTCTCTCTCTGTCTTTCTGGCGAGTGCACACGACTATGGAAAAACCCCCCCAAAAAAAAAAAAAAAGAAAGAAAGAAATACTAAGAGATCAAATGAATAAATCCCTACTCCTTTCCTCACTTTCAACAAGGGGGGGGCAACCTTTATTCAATCTTATAAGTTAAAAAATGTTGCAAAATAATCAAGGATAAAACTCCAAGGCTGGGTCTAGCAGGTGGTGTAGTGGTTATGGTGCTGGACTCTCACATGGCTGACTGTGGTTAGAGTCCTGGACCTTGACAGCTTGAAAATCATGCCAGGCGTATGTGCATGTGTGCCCAGAATCCCAGGAGGGGAACAGAGAAGAGAGATTGTTCTGTGGTCGTCACCCTGATTTCTCACTTTTCCTCTCATTGTCTCTCTCTGTCTTTGGTGAGTACATACATCCTAGAGCAAAGACCTAAAAATCAAAACAAAACAAAAAACAAACAAAAAAAAATCCGAGGACAGCTTCTCTAAATGGTAAAATATAATTTTATAACTTTCAATTTTTACTATTTATAACAATATTGATGTAAAATGTAGGCCAAAGTATCTCCTGTCATTTCATATATTTAGGCAGAAGCAGAATGAAACTCATTTTACTATGAGATTATTTCTGAATTTATAATTTATGTGATTACATATTTTATAAAGTTTTAATTTAGCAGTAGATTGCACACTTAAGATGTTGACTCAACTGACTCAACAATTTGGTTTGTCATAGGCAAAACATTCAGATTTAGGGTTGTCAACTACGTTAACATATATATGACATACACATGATACCAGGGTGAGTAATTTGATACACTGTATAAAATCAAACATTTTAATTTTGTTGAAACTGTATTTATATATCTAAGATTAAAGATGAAGAAGGGATACAAAACTTAATCTGGCCCTTACCTAAGGAACACTGAGTAATGGACAAATTTGCATACCCTCTCATTCAATCTCAACCAAGAAAATGTTCACTATCCTGTAAGGCCAGAATTCCTTCAAATGTACTCTCATTTTTCCAAAAATTGTGGTTTAAAAAATCAGATTCCACACAAAATCTTTCTTTTGGAGACATTTTAAAATATAGGTTGGGCATCCCTAATTCAAAAATCTAAAACTCCCAGTGCTCCAAAATCTGAAACCTTTTGAAATGGTGCCACAAATGAAAAATTTCACACCTGACCTCATCTGAAAAACTGCAATCAAAACACTATAATACACAATTACTGTATAAAATTACATTCATAATACATTTACAAGGTGTATATAAAACATAAATGAATTTCGGATACATATATAAGGTGTATATAAAACATAAATGAATTTTATATTTAGACTTGGATCTCATCCCTGTATCTCATTATGTATATGAAAATATTCCAAAATCCAAAACACTTCTGGTCCCAAGCATTTCAAATAAAGGAAACTAAACATATAACTATTTAGGAATAATATCACAGTGTTATCAGGTGTATTTTTTAAAGAGATGTAAACTGGAACCTCCTATAACCGCTATTTCTATCTCTTAAAAATACTTTCTATTTTGCACCACTAGATGACTTATGCAAGGTTAATTTAATAATATTAAAATAAATTTTAAAAAAAGAAGAAGAAATACTACCAGATCCAGGAAAACAGGGGGTTTGCCAAGGAACAATAATGTCATGTGGAGGGCAGAGGAGGTAGATGAGAAAGGAAGGCAGGTCTGTGCCAAGCAAAGCTGGGGGCTGTTCAATCAGCCCTATCAGTGCTCCATCAGTGTCTCCACTCCAGCCAAATCCAGAGAAAACAAGGAGTCAAAGATTCAGGTCAATAAGCTTATAGGCGATTTGCACAAACAGCTCCTCCAGCAAGGTAAAAAACAAAGTCATATTGGCTTTTCTTTTTTATTCCTTCTCTTTGAACTCCCCGGTCCAAACATACCCTGGAAATGTCAATGTTATATGCAAGAATTTAAAGAGCTGAGCTTCTTAATCCCGTTAAGAAAAAAGGAACAAAGTTGCCTGTAAAGATCCCCTTCCTTATTGAACTCAAAAGTGATTATGGCAGGGCTGTCTTACGCTGATTCTGACTCCTTACCCGAGCATCAGAGGAGGCAACCACATGTCACTAAAGGCATAACCAAGGAGCAAAGAAATCATATTGATTGAAAAAGGTTCATGAAATACAGCTAAATGGACTTTTTGTACTAAAAAAAAAAAAATGGAAAGAAGAAAACAGAAAACAAAATGGCGTAACTGTTTGACACTAGATAAAATGAAAACGAGAGTTACTACTCCCACAACACAATCTGCATAAAGGTATAGCACTGTGGTTCTATTACATTTCTTCTTTTCTAGGTATTAGGAATCAAGATAAGGTGGGAGGAGTAGCCAGGTGGCATGGTGGTTAAGGTGGCTGGATCACACATGACCAACTGTGCGTTCAAGTCCTGGACCTGAAAACTTGAAAAATATACCAGGGAAGCGTGGATGAGTTCTCAAAATCCTTCGAAGAGAATGAAAGAGAAGTGACTGTAGTGTGGCCATCTCTCCTGAGGGGTGCTTTCTCACTTTCCCTCTCCTTCTCTCTCTGCATCTCTCTCTCTCTCTCTCTCTCTGGGCAAGTGTATGCACCCTATGCAAAATAATTTAAAAAATAATGTATTTGTTGCTTTACCTTAACATTCACAGTGGGGAAAATTAATGCCAATAACCTAGGCTTAGGTTTGTTGCAAACAGTTCAAAGAGAAATATGGCTTTTTCTTAGTTATTTCTTAAACAGAGCTATGGAAACACACAAACCGATATAAAGAAAAGAAGCTGAGGAAGTGGGGAAGAGGGATGTTTCAAAGCCTGGCAGCCTTTTGGGCAGAAATAATTGAGCACAATGATGAAACTGGTTCTAATGCCCGTGCTTTCATTTTACATTTCTTTCTGATTCAAGGATATAGAAAGATACAGAACTCACACCCCCACTCTGCTGCTGTGGAAAGGAACGAGGTGACTCATATCATCCTCGAACACCCCAAACTGCTGTTCTGGAAACTATATTAATGAGCTACAGATGAAGTCTCATCAAGCCCTTGGCTAAAGGGACCATTCTGATTGGGGTTATCTGTAACTGCTGACAGCTTCCCCACTTTACCTGCTTCAATTTCATGCTTTAACCTTTACTTCCTACAGGTCTTTCTTCTCTAGGCATATACAGACTGTGTTCGGACCATACCTCTTCTCCTCATTAAAAATCTCCTCTATGGCCTGAAGAATGCAGTTTCTCTTCATAATCGTGTTCCTCAAGACTTCCACAGTGGTGAGAATCCAAAGGATTCCTAGAGCAACAAGTTCCACAGGTAGGACTACCCCTTTTCTTCTCAGCTCTCTGCTGTCCTCTTCTGGCTTCCTGCAACACTAATCTGATCAGTACTGCCGACTTGACTGAATCTTGGATGCTTACACCTTTCCCTCAGATCCCTGTTCAAACTTCATCCACCTTCCCCATCATTCTTTAGGAAATTGCATGCATTCCATGTGTGCATACACACACACACACACACACACACACACACACACACACCTCTATCACCCTTACTTATTTTTTCTTCAGACTGCTTAACATCACTCAACATGTCATACAACGTGAGTTTGTTTATTTCCTTCTCTGTCCACCTGAAAATGGGGATTGACTTTTGTACAAAGTTGTACCCTCAGCATGGGATATCAATATCAAATGGTTAATATAGAGGGTGAGTTATAGTATATTTGTCCTACTGAACAAAAATGGAAGCTTTTGCCATCTCAATCAAGTATCTGCTTGTGGTTGCTTTTGGTTCAGTGTTAATTACTTCCAAGGTTTGAAATAAATCCAAGTCTGAGTAATCCAGGATTTATTCTATTTCTCCAATATGTATTACATTTTGCAATTTAATGTCTTTACTGTCCGCATACTCTCTCTGCCAGCTTTCTGAATGTGGTGAAAATGCCCATTGTTACACTTTATCTGTTTCCGTACTTTATGGATTGCTATCATGCCCCTCCTTTTTAACCGTTATCTTTCCAGATTGAAGAGCTCTAATTTTAGCTCATCTCTCTAAAGTATGCAATGTACCCAATGATTCTCTAACCATTCTCCATATCTAGATACTAAAAGTACAGTTGGTTTGTCTTCTAAAATCTACTTTGATGACCTCATTTTCCCCTTCAGTCTTTGTTTAGAAATTATGTCATCAGGGAACAATCTGTAAGAACAACCCTTGGTAACCTTTCTAGATAATCATTATTGATAACTCAAAGTTCACTGACGTGTCGCTTCTTTGGAGGATTTTTTTTCAATAGCTTTACATTCTACTAACCTACAGTGACATTGATCTGTCACTTTGTTTCCTGTTCACATATCCTGTGACGTTCTATTGGAATGTGTCCCAAGACATGTTTATTTCACTTTGGTCATTAACAAACTTGAGTACTTCACTGAGGAAACACTCTTCCACATAATTAATAATTGTAAACAGTTTTAGAATGGCTCCATCCCAGCCCTACTATGAAACTGTCTCTGAGTTTCTCCAATAATTGTTACTATGAAAGGACATCAAAGTGTTCAAGAAAAATAAAACTAATATACAAGTTTATTTTGGTGCAAAACTTTTTCAAAGTCCATGCATTGTTTTTTTCAGAATATGCATATTCTATGAACTTTCTGAAGACTCTTCATTTACAAGAGTCCCCACCTCCCAGCAGGGACATAACAACACTCCCAGGTTGCTTCCCAGGCTACCTATTCCAATTTGTGTTAGTTTACTTACTTCTCCACATGCATTGATGTACCTCCAAGTCTAACACACAGATAAGAAAAAAAGGCAGAAGAAATAACTGAAACAAATAACTCAGTAACACAGGAAATATGGAGCACTTATGGACCCAGCCTTGATGTCCTCGTCATCTGTAAATTCAAGGAAATAATTCTTGCTTGTTTCCTTCCTCTCAGAGATACCGTAAGGCAAGATGCCAAGCAAGCTAAACTCTTGAACAAAAGAAGATGATGTACATTAAAAGCATGGCTTTATATTTTGCTAATATGTTTAACATTGAAGGGTATCAAAGCAAGTTTGAAATAGCATTTTTTTATAAACATAGTTCATTTCACATCAAAGACGAAAAAGAGAGGCATAAAGATGCAACTAACCCAGAGTTAAAAAAAGATACATACATCTTTAGTATTACGTTCAAATTTTAGGCCTACTGACTATAACAAGAGTACATCTCATATTTATGTAAGTAAGAATTTTATGTATGAAAGCTAACAAAATTCTAACCAACATTTTTTACACATTTCTATGAAATTTTCCATTATAAGACGGTTGTAGCTCATACTTAATCACGTGGTTTATAATGAATAGCAATTTTACTAATATTAATAAATTTGAAACTTTGAAACTTACAGAAAAAAATTGTCCCTTAACAAAAATAACATGGATAATATCAGTGTGGAATCAAGAAACATTTTACAGTAATAAGTCATTTTAAATCCTGAAAATATCCTCTATAACAAAGAAGCTCTAATTCAAAGAGAAGTAGAAACTTTTACCTATAAAAGCTCTGTCTTTGGAGATGTACAGAATAGAATTTTGCTTTTATTAAAGGAAATTTACAATACCATATGATTGATTGTTTTAGTTTATTTACTTCTTTCCAGAGAGAACCAGGGACAGACAAAGAAATAGAAACAGCATCTAGATGCCAAGATTTACCCCTGGTCCTGAATGATGATTATGAGCATGCCCACTATTCAGAAAGACCTCAGGACATGAATGAACCCAGAACCTTTGCATATGGGTCAGCCTCACCAAGCATTGAATTCTACTGCTGAGCTACTGTCTGGCCCCTATTACTGCTTTTGCACAAAATGCAGTTGCTAAAATGTGAGCAAAGATAAACACTATCTGTGCATCCTCAGTATTCTCTCCTGATTATTAAAAATGCCTTGTTTGGAGAATTTAGATATTCTAGCTTTGTTTTTGTAATCTGAGCTTTTTAACCAATTATTCTTTGTTTCATAAGAAAAATGCATGTTCAAACTTTCAGTTCCTTTGACCCACTAAAGTAACCAGGCCTTTGCTAAATTTTGTCACAGCTAAACTGCCAAAGACACCTTCTAAATAATACAATTATTTTTCTTTATATAACAATCATTTTTAAGTTGTCATAAATTATTTAGAAAATATGAAGAAATATGTTTCATCAATGAAGCCAAAGTAAAAATATCTCTCTTCACAGGAGTATTTATCTGCTTCCTCAATCGTGATAGTGACATCTTTAACCATTTAAATGCTTTGACTCTTTTAATGGCTAATCTATCCTTTCCCCCACAACTGGTAATAAACAAAATTGTGCATCACTGGGATAATTATGTGAATTTCTACAGAAAGATTAGCTTCTAATTTTTGAGAGAAAACCTTTTTCCTTCCCATTGTAGATAACCAACTTAAGTGAAAAATAGACAGCATTCCTTGAATGACCTCAAGGGAATGTAGTATCTATCAAAGAGTTGTTTTTCTTTTATACCAGTTCCGATTGATTTCAATAGGAATTCCCAGATCTCACGTTCTCTGAGAGAAAAATAATAAAATTTCAGTTCTATTAAACAAGAACATAGTGATTTGAAATAATAATGTTACTATTTATCCCAAAAATATTGTGAAAGTAGAATTCTCATTCCCAACCATTATGACTTTCTAGTTTCAAAATAAGCTTTAGAGACCTATTTATAATATATATGACACCTACTACATATTGTTTATTATAGTTTTTATATCACATGTTAAATATTATATTGAATATAAAGTTTCTGATTATTCATCAAATAATAATGTATACTACCTAATGTGTATAATAAATGTAATACCATGTTTTTTCTTAGTTCCTGTCATTATTTTTCATGAGTTAGAGCTCTGGTGAGTATAGATGAGGCTACTGTCTATTTTCTTCTAAAAAAAAAAAGCACTAAAACTAAACATTGTGTCTTTTCAATTAGATATAGTCCTTAACCAGAGACTTCCCCAAAATTTAATTATTTATTAGATCATTGGGAAAGTCACAATGTATTTTTCTATGCAAAAATGTATCATAACTCTCCCGACGACTCAATAATAATATCTATCATTATTGCCTCTGTCTATTAATTAAATTGATTAAATGGTCTAAATCCATACATGAACTCTTAGCCACAGGAGCAAAACAAATAAATGGTACCATCCAACTATTAGTTTCTCCTCAGCAATGCAACACTGCATAGGTACGCCATGATGCACAAAAGAGTGAATTTTATGATGAAGAGAGTGAGATGCCTTCAAACATAAATTTTAAAACTCTGCATCTCAAGCCAGCTTTTGTATATATTGCCAAAGCTATATTTCATAAAGAAATGTTTCTATCATCCAAACTAAGGAAAATACTAATTAGGACTGAAGTCTAAGCTAACACTATGAAAGAAGGCCCATCCAGTACATACTATTCTCATTTTCAACTATAAATTTCTGATATAGAAGACAAGGCCCATGCTCGAAGGCCATCTTAAAGTCTTCAAGAGTTCCTGGTTAAGGGAGTTTTCTGGCCTTCCATGTGCCACGCACTGGTGCTAGTGTTCCATTTCCATAGTTTCAGGGCCTAGAATCCTACAGACTTCAGTGATGGGAATTGACCAACTGCTTTTGTTTCCATTACTATTACACCTCGTCTAGGGAAAGTGATCCCAGAATGTTTAATCATATGTACAATATAAAAAGGTGGCCACCAAGATATATATATCAGCAGACTTTGAGAAGCTATATTTTAGGCTATCAAGTTTGATCAACAAATTCACACAAACACACACACAGAATCCCACACGGTATCATTTATGTGCTTACAAAATATACAAGTCTGAATAAAAATAGTGCATACACAACCACAGACAGAGAAAGACAGACACACAGACTCATACACACACAGTCTCAGTCATGCCCTCTGGGAAGCAGCCAAGGGAAAATTGACAAAGCAGCTGTCCTAAGCCAAGGAAATGACCCAGCATTTGTGAAAATGTGCATTGGTGCAGGAGGACATAGCAGACTTACCTCCCTTACAGAGACAACAATCAAGTGAAAACATAAATAAAAAGGAGTGATGAGAAACTGTAACCTGACTTTGTAAAAATGGGTCTGTTTGCCTAGTGAGGATATAATAACTGACAAGGCCAATTGGCTCTAAGTCAAGGTTAGAAATAAGCTGAGATATATCTCAGGTGTTTCCTGGGTTACAATATTACGGAGTAAAAAAAGTAAACTACAATGAAGAGAAAGTCTATTTTCTTATTTGACAATATATAAAAAGCACTATCCTCAGTGTTGAAAATCAATGTCAAACATGTAAGGTGTTTAGCTTTCAAAAGGAAAGACCTCAAACCTTGGGAGGTGATTCATCTGCTCCCTTCAGTACTGCTAAATTAAACTATTTTGGCCTAAAACGGCTGCTATACTCCCACACTTAGAAGCCTATGGAAAAGCCGAAATTGTACATGTTAAGCTGTTTTCCTGAGCTGGTTACTAAGTTACAGCCAATTACAATATACACAATTCAGTCAATCACAAAAAGCCCACCCTTCAGGCTGTGCCTGTAGCCTACCATCCAGCTATACCCAATCCAACGATTTCTCTACCTCACTCCCTCACTTCCATCTTTGTACATCACTCCCGTTTCCAGCATACATCTTTCCCTTTCCATGAACTTACATACCCCCAGAACCACACGGCTAGCAGAACTCCCTCAAACCAACTTTTGGGAGATTGCCTGATTTAAATTGTCCACCCTTCATTTAAATAAACTGTTAAATTTTGGTTTGTCTAAAATTTTGTTTTTAACAGCACTTATAATCAATGCTTAATTCAGTGACTTGCAAACAATTAAGAGTCAATAAACACTTGTTGAAAGAGTGAATACATAAATGATAAATATCAAATGTACTATAGTTAACTGGCCAATCAACATGACAATGTGCATAATTAATTGGCCAAGCAAATGAAAGTATTTGTTTAAATGTAAAAAATGACTTGTTTAAATGTAGAAAAGTTCATGTGAAAAAAGTGAAATTACTTCTTTTTGCCTTCTAAATAATATATTTTAAAAATTCTGCATATATTTTCAGACTGCTGAAATCCACCTAAGTAGATTCTTGTATTGCATCCAACCATCAAGGATTACCTTTGTTACAAAAGTATTCCACTTCTTCACAGCTCAGATTTTCAGGCCCAAATTCAGTGGAAAAGCTTTCCTCCAGTGGAAAGTCCCCTTTGGAGATGATGTCTGTTTCCTCTGATGGACACTCTTCTTCCTCATCTTCAATCGTATCTTCAAGCGGCCCTTGAAAAAGAATCAGGGACACTGTACCGAAAACATCCAAGGAAGATAGTGAAATAAAATCCTAAAAAGGGTCTTTACAATTAATTAAACTGGTGAGTAGAATGTATTCCAAGTAATACCATAAAGGGAACAAACACCAGATAACTCCACGAACATCTTCACAAGATCAATGACCTCTCCTGAGAGTCAAAGGAAACCAGTGCTGAAAGTTACTATTTGGAAAGCCCCCTGCATCGCTAATCCTTTCCCACCCCAAACTCTAGCCCCTAACTTATTTTTCTGCTTCACTCTTGAAGAGCAAAGCTGTGCACTTTATGTTCATTTGTTAGAATTAACTGCCTGGTAAAGAGTACAAGTCTCTTTTACACTGTTGTACAATTTTACCTGAGATTTTAATAAAGATTTAAAGTAATTGAATGCATTTTAATTGAACTGAGATTTTAATAAAGTCTATACTTTTAAAAATCCATCTTAAGAGTGGATTCCAAGAAAAGATTTCATTATATGTGTTTGAGGCTTGAAGAAAAATTACATATTTCTCTCCCTGATGAAAGCATAACCCTATTCATAATTAATTGAATTTTTTCTGAAATGAAAAGTAGTTTTCTAATGAAAAAATGTAATTTGTATTTATGTGATACTTTTTCAGTAATAAAAATACAACTTCCTTAGAGAGAATGAGAGTGAGGTGCACTACATTAATGGACCTATTTTATTGAAAGGGAAGGGAGGGCTACAGTTGTTCAGACGGATGGATCTGAAGTGGACTGCGTGGGAATACCACTCGGCTGATTGTGAATTTCTGCCTGCCTCTAAAGAATCAAGGTATCTAACTCATTTTACTAAGTAGAAGCCTGCATTTGCTCTACAGAAGTAATGTGGCATTTTATCCAAAGAACACAATTATGGTAATTTGTACTAATTGTCACTCATGTCAGTAGTCTCATCAAACAGGCTTAGGCAGCCTTTCTTTCTTACTTCTACAGGACGTGTTAGGGAAGTTTCAGGGCTAAGGAGAAATCTTGTCAGTCATTTAAAATTATATATATGTATATATATATATATATATATATATATATACATATATATATACGTGTGCACGCGCGCTATAAGACACGTGAGCCTATATATATATATATATATATATTTCACTGAATACATGTAAACCAGAAATAATACTAAAAAATTGCTTGTATTATGATTTTATATATATGTGGGTGAACAGAAATAAATCCATTCATAAAACCAATGGTGTATCTAGTGTTTTTCCAAAAGTAAGTTTTCAAAGGATTGAATTCATAAAGACACATTTGCACAGACAGAATTAGTTGCATGGGTCTAAATTAAGGGACATCAAAGCAAAAGATTTACTACACAGTTCCTTAATGCTTTTTAGCATTAATTTTTCCTATTTTTCTTCAAAATACAAATAAATGTTAAGGAGGAGAGATACTTTAATTCTAAATATTCTGGTGATATTGTAGTTTCTTACACGGTCCTTAAATCAAGGTGGAAGGTTAAAAGAACCATGAGTACTGTCTTTGCACAAAAGAAATCCAAACTCATGGATCTCATATCAGTTTTTATCTATTATTAATGATTTCAAGTTGAAATTTTAAAACCTTGCACTTTTTACAATAGTTATGACAAACAGCAAGACATGTAAAGAATATATAAACTAGTAAGAATAAAGTATTAAATTCTTAAAACATTTTTATGATAATTTCATAAGATGATTTAAACTATTAACTGAGTTTAATGAGGACTATAATAGAATATTTCCATTATTTTATTTTTTCAAACAACTTAATAAGTTTAATCAAACAAAGACATGTGAAGCTGTCTCATTTGTGTTTCATATAAGGATTTCAAAGTCTCATCTTACACAATCTTTAAAATAACCCAGTAAGGTAGATATGAGAGTTATCACTATTTTTATTTTGTATATCTGGAAAATAAAGCTTAGGAAGTTAATCAGAATAAGGTTACAAGTCAATAAGTGAAAAAAACTGATGTGACAACTCAAGACATTCTTAATCCCTTTTATTAACATAACATACTACTATGCAAACTATTTTTTAGTAGTTATACGAGCAGAAACACAAGTAACCACTTTAGTAACAGCTATAACAGAAATTACTATATGTGTACATATATACATATATATGTGTTTATATGCATATACATGTATCTGTGTGTGTATACACACACTCTTTTTGGAATATGTACTTCTTAATATACACTCCTGAGTTTTGCTAACAAAATCAAAGCCCTGATCATAAAAGAAACATTTCAAATAGTTTATATACAAAATATGAAAAATGAAAAAGGTGAATTTCCATTTTTAGAAACTCTTCCATTACCTGTATACAATAAGGAGACTGAATGTATATTATAAAAATAAACTAACAGCAATAAAAATGCTGTCGTTTTGAAAACTGCAATTATGAACATATATGATAACATTTTTAGAAGAGGTTTTATTAAAGATACTCCATAATTGAATAATTATTTGAAATAGTCAATGACTTAATAGTATAATATAAATTCAAATTTAATAATTGCTTGTAAAATTAAAAAGAAAAGTTCATGTGAAAATGTGCAAGAAAACAAAACCGCAAAGAACTGACCTATACTTAAACATTAAACCAAGACATTCACCTACATATGTAAAAATCTCTTATTTACTCAAGTTTATAAGATCTTAATAGATAGTATAGTTTTAGATATTCCAAGGACTGTTTTATTTTATGTATTGGCTGTCACTTTGTAAATCCAAGCATGTAATCAAAAGCACCCATTTTTATAAACAAATTACAAAACCCAAGTAAAAGGTGAAAAATTCTCATCTCATTTGTACAAAATACACAAGTTCTCATTGCCAATATTTAGTAGAGACTACAAAGCAGTGATTTAATAGCTGGCTTGCATTTCTCCCAAAGCAAGTGTCAGACTTATATAATTTAATGTGCTTTAAAATGTGATATTACTAACCATTTCTTTTGCCATACCATCAAATCAAGCTCTTGGAAAAAGAATTCTCTTAAAATGCATAGTATTTACGGTTTAAGATCAGATCTCACTCTACTCTCTATATTGCATGTTTCTTTAAAACCTTACAGATAATCGGTGGCCATAAACTAACATTTAAGAGAGTAAGAGACACTTCCAGCACAAGTACAATTAATAGCACCAATGAAGGAGGGAATGAAGGAACCTCCTGTGTATGGATTAGTGGGCACAGAAGTCCACTTCAGAAAAATCACCACACATAATTTGACACAAATAATAATATCTACTCAGAAAAGGCTCACAACTGAGCTCCATGTGCCTTCATGGAGAAAATTACTTCTGATTGAGGCCACTTGGCAGGCAAGTGTGAGGAAATCTGAATTTCAGCTCTTCAATTGCTTCTGATTTATAGATATTCAAACACACTCGCCAGAATTAATAGTCTCGATGTTGATAAATATAAATATTTACTGCACTTTCAAATGTTAATAATTAGCGGAATATCCTAAAGCTATGAATTATAATAGTGCTAAATGTTGAACCCATAATGCTGTTAATTGTCTCTCAGAATAAATGAGTAGGCATCCTGTCATATTGTACACAGGATGAATAACGAAGGTGACTAAGAAATTCTGGTCGGTATGAAGTATTACTTTAATTTCAGAGAAGAGAGAATTGTGCATTCAGGACCTATTAGATGTGGCCAAAGGTGCCTTTGTCTTCTGGAGATAAAGCTGAAGATAAGAAAGGTTGTGCAGATTCACAACCTCTGATAAGACTGATGGACAGCCTAATCTATGGTAAAGCCTTTCATTTAGCCAGTAGGCAAGTGTTGCATTGTAAAAGCTGGACCTAAGGTGGGTATATCAGAGAATCTTTCATTTGGTGGTTGTTTTAGTGATCTAGAATAGGTAAGGACAATTGGGAGGTTCGAGATTAAGTAGTAATGTGGGCCAGATAGTAGCACAGTGGTAACACAATACTCTCTGCAAGGCTGACCCACACAGGGTGGTTCCAGGTTTACATCGTGAGACCTGCCTGAGTAAGATGGGCATGCACATCCCCATGGTCAGGGGCTGGCTGAACTGGGGTAGATCTTGGCGTCCAGAAACTATTGGACGTGTGTTCTCTCTCTTTCTTTCTCTCTCCCTCCCTTCCTCTCCCACTCATGGAAGTATAAATAAACCTTTTTCTTTAGTTAAAAAATAGACTAAGTAGTCCAACCCTATACAGTGAATAAAACAAAAATAAAGAATTAAAGGTGCATTATTAAGAGGCAGTTAGGAGAGTACTTACTCCTTCAGATAAATCAATGAGTGAGAAAACTATAGCCACAATGTCAGAAGTTTAAACAAATCCTTGAGACTGATCCATTGCCATTGGAGTAAGAACTAGATGGTGATAAAGAAAATTTGAGGGAACCAGCAGTTAGCGTAATAGCTATGTCGCTGGACTCCCACGTAGTCGACCGCGGTTCGCGTCCCGGACCCGGTGGCTTAAAATTCACGCCAGGCGCATACGTGCGTGCCCAAGATCCCGAGAGGAGAATGGAGGAGAAGGGATTGCGGCGTGACCATCCCCCCTGGGGGGTGATTTCTCGCTTTCTGTCTCTATGTCTCTCTCTGTCTGCCTGGCGAGCGCACGCGCCCTATAGTGAGAAAACCTCTCCAAAAAAAAAAAAAAAAAATTTGAGAGGAAAAAAATCTAAAAGATATGTAAGGATTCATAAGAAAGAGGATTAAAATAAGCAAAATGATGAGAAAATACAAAAATGATACAGTGCAGCACAGCCAATACTATATCAAATGCCTATATACTTATGTCTTTCAACGTATCTTGTCTTGATGAGTAACTTTCCACCTTGGCAACCCTCAACTAAAATGTCAGATTCTCTTTGTTCAGATAAATTTAGACCACTTCAAAATAGAAGGCACCTAAAAAGACAATGAAATTCTATATAAACTAATATACCTTGTCACGTATAATCAAGAGAAAGAACTGCCAAATTCTATGGTTCTGATGCCATATTGCCTAAAAAGTGTCCTTTCTCTTAAGCACTCATGGGCATTAATTTACTATACATTACTTCAGTTTGGTTTTGCAGGCATTTGGTTAAAATGAGACACTCTGGCATAATGGAATTATAGAGAGCATTCAGTCTCCTCACCATGCATTAATATTCTAGACATTCTACAGGCTGCACAAGACTAGCCACCTAGCAAAATGAGATTGTTTCAGAATACTGGGCAGCCTTGATTGCAACTGACAGGTGGGAAGAACGTCACATTAAAATATTATCATTCCCAATAATTACAATAATCCATCACAGCACGCTCAGAAATTCCTCTAGGTGAGTTTCCCCGAAAACACACAAATATTTCCGAACCTTTGTATTCTAGTGCTTCTTAATGTATGCCATTTTGAATAATTTTATATCAGCTAACATCATTAAAACTAAAAGTTGAAACTTCCATCACAAACTTTATATTCTTTTCCTTGTGCTCAGAATGAAGAATCTACAACCATAGAATAAATGTCTCAAAATCTTAATGAACTAACGAAAATGAGAACAGTGATAACTCTCATTCACTTGCTAGCTCCTGGTCTGTGTTCTTTTAAAGCCACTTGCAAAAGATCCACTCAGACAAAGAAATGAGAAGGCACATAAAACATTCAAAACATCAAAACAACAGAGACCTTCAAATCTCTGATAATCAAATGATATAGACCACGTTTAAATATTACATTATAGTTGAGCCACATTTGTCAGATGATGCTATCTTTCAAAACACAAGTATACAGACTAAGAATAATTAAATTTTGGTTCACATTTAATATGTAAATACACAAAATATTATATCAAAATTTCATATAGATACACTATTGTAGTTGGTAGGTTAAAAAAAGTTAAAACAGAACTTTTCACTCAAAATTTGTTACATTTTCCATCTGTAATGAAAATGAAGCAGTAGACCGATACTCAAATTGAATAACTTGTTCCCTAACAATCTATATTCTTGCCTCATATTTCTTTAATTTCAGAATAACATTCATAAAATACAAAATATATAGCCCTTCCAATAGGAAAGATTTCAGTGTGATACCGCTGTTTATATACGCCGTTTGTTCGATTAGAAATGGAAAAAAAAAAAAGTCCAACTCCAAATTAAAAAGCTGAATCCCACGTTTCCCTGCCCTCCTCATTATGGAGTAGGAACATTTCTAGCTGTAAAGTACTAATATGATTTTACTAATTTTATCTGGGGCATGTTTTGTGGTTCGCAGTAGCTCCTCTCAGAGTTCTCAGCTGCGACACTCAGACTTCCTTATGAATCATCATTACCCTGTAGGCACACCTCAGAATGCTTTTTCCTCTGTTCCTATTACGTTTGTCTCATGCATATCCCACAGAGCCATTTAATGAGAAGGGGCAGGGATGAAGGATGCTCTTTGGACAGTGCAAATCCATACTAACTCATGTAATTGAGCTTAACAGCAAGAATAAAACCTTATTTCTGTAGTCTAAAAAAAAAAATCGTATTTTAAATGAGCAAGTTCTTCCTGCAGTCACTCACTTTTAACAATAGTTGCATCAGGGGATCTAGTAGGAAGGAAACATTTTTATTAATTTTTCTCTTATCTGCCAGAAGAATGTTGATTTTTTTTTCATTTACATTTGTTGCCTGCAGGTAGTAGACCAGAGAATCATATAGTAGAAATTCTTCTTTTTGATTAATTTTTTTCCATGTGTTATGTTATTTCTTATATATAATTGATTTGGGGCTTTGCTCATAGCTCTACATCTTTTTTATATCTGTACCAACTGCTGTCCTTCAATCAAGAAAGTTGAAGGAAATTACCTGAATTTTGTTAAGTTTATTAAAAATGAGATCTGTGAATATTTAAATTGAGTTTTGAAATGTTAATGCAAAAAAGATATTAGAGAATTTTTAATAGAGGGTTCAATTTGACCAGACACTATTGTAAAATGAACAGGAAGGGGTCAGGTCTTATTCAAATTGTTTCTTTAGGGGGAAAAAATGTACTCTTTAATCTTATAAAATAGAGTAATTTTTTTTTTTTTTTTGCTACAAAGTCTTTGGCTATTTTTATAATAGCCATATTAACAGTTTTGTATATAAATGTGTTGTATATGAATAATTTAAATTATTTAAATGTTTTCCACCTGAAATGTTCTGCTTTGGAAACCTTTGAATTAACCAAATGATGCTAACGAGAAAATACAATTTTCCTTCGAACCTCTGCCAACCTTGCAAGAAGCACTTAATCTTCCATAGTAGATTAAACATTGATATTACAAGGAAAAATAAAATCAGAGAAGAAATACAGACAAATTTGAACTAGAATCTCTAATGACTACTTTCCTCTCAAGGAGGTAAGTCAGGCATTGAGAAAATTCAGTTCATTAGTAAATGCCTTGTTCACTGACCCAGGAAGTTAGTGACAGAGATGGCATTGAAATTCAAATATTTGGTAATCAGGCCTCAGCCCAGAGCCCCATAAAGCTCTTCTCAGTTTACTGAAAATGGTAATCTTATCATAAAACATGTGCAGTGTATTTATTACATATATTTTATGTGACTATTATAATATATGTCAATAATAAAAAGCTCCTAACTGGTAATAAGTACAAAAGATGACAGTTACTTTATGTTGTTTTGTTCCCTTTATGATATTTCATGTATTTATTTAATGCTTTGTTCACCCTTTATTCACTTCACTGGTATTTATTAAGGCTACTGAATCTGGCAGGCACAGTGTTGGTCACTGAGACGACAAAAGTGAACACGAGGATATGGCTCAGCCCAAAGAGAATGGGTAATCCAGCTGGGAAACAAACTTTATGGACACAAGGTATGAGCCTGAGATCAATTTTTTTAAGAACGCTTTTTAAACCTCATTTTAACACAGGGGAGGGGCAAAAAAGACTTCTCTTACAATATCATAAATTCTACTTATTTGCGCATTTTTCTTTTTTTTCTAATCTTCCAGAGGGTGTGTGTGCTCATCAAATAGAGAAAGAGAGAAAGCAGTGCCTATTAGAAATGGTCACGCTATAATCTTTTCTCTATTTTTCCTCCATTTGAGATTTTGAACACGCATACACACATTCCTGGCATGTCTTTCTAGCCACCGGATCAAGGACTTGAACTGTGTAGTTGGCCATGTGGGATCCAGCCACCCTAACCACCATGCCACAGGCTGGTCCTTGTGCACTTTTCTTACTTCTTTGTTATAATTCTCTCTCACCCACATTTGCAACCAGAAGTAGTCACGATGGTACCTTGCATTTCTCCATGACACTTAATATTCACATTCCTCTGTTGAATTTAATTGTAATAAAGTTGAAAACTTAATCAAAGAGATATAATTTGGGGCCGATACATTTTTTTCATGTTCAAACTTGTTAAAAATGCAAATTAATTATCAGACCCTACTACCCCAGATCTACTGATTTCAGAAACTCTGAGGGTGGAGTCATCAATCTGGGTTTTAACAAAAATCTGCCAGTGATTCTGAAGCATGCTCAAGTCAGTATATTCATGATGGGAAAATTCAATTGGTAGGCTATAAAGATACACAGTGATTGAAGGTAAAAAAATAAATAAGAATACAAATGCTATAAAGAAGCTAGTTTGTAGCAGTGTAAATTACATTTATTACCATCATTAAATAAAAATAATACACGAAGTTGTAGTCTGTGCAGTGTCGTACTGCAGTTACAGATAGAGACACCTTACGTACTGCAGCTGATGATCTGTAATCACACTGCTTTACACCTGGGCAACTCTACGTAGTCACTCTTGGTAAGTGGCAGGTTAGGTTACATCTATAGTGCTGTTAGTCATTCTCCCAAATAATGACAGAGGGTCCAGCAAGAGTTCAATAAACTCTTTCAGAAAATTCTTAGACAGGCATGGAATAAGACTGTAGCCACTTCAGCCAAGTTAAACGTTATTTTTCCATACCTATCAGGACTCCTGGATGATGCAAACAAATGACCAGGATTTTGTTTCACTAAAGAACCCCCCACTATCTGGTTAGGATATGAAAACACAGTCAAAGGTCAGCATCTCAACTTTTAAAATATTATGGTATACTGTTTGAGTCTCTTGAAGACCAAGAGCTTCCCAGAGCACAAGTGTCCTCCTCATCCTTTTCTTTTAAGGATTTGGCATTTCATGAGATGTGTGAAAGAGTAGATTCAGATAGATTCAGACCTCTTGCCTTACATGGGCTGTCAGTCAGTACATGATGATTAGTACGAGGGAAGAGGTCCCAGCCAGATAACACACTCACTCCACTGCTCATCATCCCTCACACAAACCCCTTACTATAGCCAGCCTGGTGCGCATACTCGGTATGCTCTGTGGGATTTACAGAGCAGCAGCATGACCAGCCTTCATTGTGAACCCACATATACAACTCTGCAAACTGCATGTCCCGGCACCACCACATTGAACCAAATAGTCAAGATGAGGGCAACGGCAGAAATCTCTTCCATTTTTCACGAATAGGTGTGGCCTCCTGTTCTTGGAACACTGCCAGTTTGGCCCTCTGTTTGGGTTTGCCACAGTAAATAATGATGAATATTCTCTCTAAGCCTGTACGGTCCTGCACACAAATTCTTTGCACAGCCAAAAAAAAAAAAAAGTCCTCAAACAAAACAAAGCATTGTTGTAGATCCCGCGTATTGGTTAGAGTACAAACTTTATAACAATCTGCCTAATTTCACAGGTGTATGTGTAATTTTCCACATTTCCATTCTGGCAGATCTCTTTCATCTTTGAGGGATGAAATAAAAAAAAAAAAATACCTCCAACAGATCTTGATTGCAAAACCTTAACGAGATGAAGGGGACTGTGTGAGTGGAGGTACAAACAGCAAAATCAACATGTTCAGTCGGCTCTAATTGTAACACGCCCTGGGACACACATCAACAGGACACTTTATAACAAGTGTTCTATGTTGTCATTAAACCTTCATAAAGGTACCTGGATTCAGTACCTGCGAAGATCTTGAGAGGCCCCAGAAAGCACTTCCCCATAAAACATATCTTCAAAAAGACTTTTACTTTATACTAGCACATTAAAAGAGTGTCTAAAGACACAGAGGCACTCGATATAGCTATATTTTTAAGATGAACACTTACTCTCTGGAGAATCAGAGAGAAGGGAGGGTGCCAGTGATAACGAGGCTAGCTTATCCACACTGCTCCGGCAGCCACAACCTGGGGGACACATCTAAGGGCTGTCTTAAAAAGAAAATATCCTCTGCCTTTGGCAACAAAGCCTACAATAGAATAAAAGTAAGCACCTTTACAGGCAGAAGTTATAGGGTAAGCCAAAAGGTGGAGAGCTCACATAAATGAACTCTCCTTGGCAACTCACGGTACTCCAGTGTTTGCGTCATAAACCCTGCGCCTGCGTTCAGGAGACAGGTGTAGGTGCTTTCCCGATATAAGACCTATGTGGCATCATATGTGAGAAACAAATCAGGCTTCGTAACTTCTTTTCCAATTACATAGAATTTCATGTCCTCCTCTAAACTCTAAAAGATGCATTTACTAAACCTATTGAGGATGGTAAGTCATAAAGTTCTTACTTCAATGTTGATCTAATAGCATCTACTTAATGAATATCTAAAAAGTTTCCCATCAGCAGCTACTCAACCCCAATCACTCTCTCAATTGAACCAAAAAAAATACATCCCTGTCCTCAAGAGAGACAATTCCTAAATATTGACTTTATCAATATTGGCAATATTTAGTGCACTGGCAACAAGTACAGGAGATTTTGCACCTTCAAGAACAGCTAATTCACATTTCTCTTAAAATACGTGGTGTCTCAACTCTCAGAAACACACAAATGCATCTAACTCGAATACAGCTAGAAATAAACGTTTTCCTGTTTTCAACTAGCGGGTTCCTTAAGTGTGAATTAATGTTTTCTCAGCTTGCTTTTGGTTTGTTTTCGTTGTTGTCTTTTTAAATTTTGTTTAGCTATTGGGCCATTACAACCTAGAACCAGTAGAGTGTACACTCCATGATGCAAAATATGTTTCTTTTTTATGTGTTAATAGTCTTTTCCTGGTTCAGATATTATTTTCCTGTTATTGTGCAGAAAGTCATTCTTTCAGTACCCCAATCCCTGCTTTTATACACTTAAATTATCTTACTCTTGACTTGTAAAAATATAAACAAGATAATCTTAGCAGTCAATGTAAAAAATTAAAGCAATTAGTAGATTCCATTCAGTTAACTGAAGTACTCAATCTGATCCAGTCCTTTCCCCACTACCACTTCATGTATGCGGGCTGCAGAAAGAAGGAAGTCTTCACTTGTCACTCAGAACCACACCGCACAAAACTGTGTTCCTCCTTCTAGCACACTGTCTTGGAGTCAAGCTAAAAATCAGCTCAAGTGTCAAAGGAATATGGAAAAGAGTTCATGAAAACTTAGGTTCCTTCTGCATTTCTAGAGGAAAATTTGGTACTTACCTAACCAGGTCTGCTGTTTTCTACTGTCCCCCAGAAAGAGGGAGGAAGACATTCGCTAGAGTGTGCACAAGGGTCACACTGAAGGTGGGATAAAAACACAGCCTTTGGGGCCAGAAAATAGCATAATGGCTATGTCGCTAGACTCCCATGTAGTCGACCAACGTTTCAAGTCCCAGACCAGGTGGCTCAAACTCACCAGGCACATGTGTGTGTGTGCCCAAGATCCCAAGAGGAGAAGGGATTGCAGCATGGCCATCCCCCCTGAGGGGTGATTTCTCGCTTTCTGTCTCTCTGTTTCTTTCTGTTTTCTGACGTGCGCATGTGCCCTATAGCAAAAATCTCTCAAAAACAAACAACAACAAAAAACAAACACACAGCCCTTGAGACCCATCCCTAAAGAATCAGCAGCTCTGAGATAGGAACAGAGAAATGACACTTTTATTCTTTACTCCAAGTGTTCCAATCCAGACCACACAGGGAACACTCATTTCTCTTCTAGATCTATGGAAGGGGAAAAGTGAAGGAGACATGAGTTAGGATATCCCTAGACCAGTGTGAGGAGCAAGGTAAGGGTTACCACTATCTGTCATTAATGATCTTACAGGTCATTTTGTCCCTTTATATTTTATTGCTTAGGAACATCCTGTACTGGGCCAGGTGGTGATGTGGTGGCTAAGGCAGCTGTAACCCACGTGGTCAACTACATGGTTCAAGCCCCAGACCTCGTGGCTTGAAAAATAGACCAAATGTGTGTGTGAGAGCCTAAAATCCTGAAAAGAGGGAGGAAGGGAGGAGAAGAGAAAGGATTGCAGCATGACATGATCAATCATTCCCTATGCAAAAGGGTGCTTTCTCACTTCCTCCCCCATACCCAGCTCCCTGCAAGCACACGTGCCCACTGACCAAAAAAATAAATAAATAAATAAATAAATAAAACACCCTCTCCTATCAGAAATCAAAGCAAATTCATAAATAGAATAACTTGACCTAGTAATTCTGTAGCACTATTTTATATAAAGCCTAATTTTTCACATTCGAAGAGACATACAACATTAATTCGACTATTTTATTCACTGTACTGGAAAATTATTCATGTCCCATATGGAGACTCTACTCATGGAGAAATCTGGGGAAATAATAAGTGTAAGAGAATTCATGGTTCCCAGAGCTCTCAATATTTAACCAAGACCAAAATGACAGATGATAAATTAGGATCTGGACATATCACCTGTTTTGTTTATTACTTATTTTTGTTTTGTTTTATTTTACTTTTATAGTAAGTGACCTGTTATGGGAAGTTACAACACACTGACAGGTATATCTGATAGTTTGTTTTTTTTTTTTTTTTTTTTAGAGGTTTTTGCCTTAGGTTGCACGCACTCACTAGAGACTGAGAGAGAAGGAGAAAGAGAGAGAGAGAGAGAGAGACACCTGACAGGTTTATCTGATAGTTTTTTTTTTTTTTTTTTTTTTTTAGAGGTTTTCTCTATAGGGCGCATGCGCTCGCCAGCCAGACAGAGAGAGACATAGAGACAGAAAGCGAGAAATCACTCCCAGGGGGGATGATCATGCCGCAATCCCCTCTCCTCCATTCTCCTCTCGGGATCTTGGGCATGCATGCACACGCGCCCGGTGTGAGTTTTAAGCCACTGGGTCCAGGATGCGAACCGCGGTCGACTATGTGGGAGTCCAGCGACATAAGCCATTATGCTAACTGCTGGTTGCCTGGTATATCTGATAGTTTTATGGGCTGTTGATGAGTTGTGGATCTAGAATGTTCTCATGATGTCCACTAAGATTCCATAGAGAGCTTCTGAATCTTTTACAGACTCTTTGAAAGAGATGATATGTGAAATAGAGAATAAAGTGAAAAGCTATTTGTATATATCTTGGTGGGAATAGGAATTGTTAAATTGAAAGGGAAGTTCTTTCAAAGAGGAGATTAGAAATAGTTTGTATTTGACACAACTCAAAGCAGCTGAGTCTGTCTTGAACTTGATAGGAATTCTTAAGAACCACACAGATCAACACAACAACAACAAAAATACTACACATGGAACATAAAAGTATATTCTCAATTCTGGAAAGAACCTGCTTATTCTTCAGCTTCCTAAATCATTTAGATCTATTCTCTAGAGTCTTTGGTATTCTACTATTGTGCTTACAAACATAGGGTCTATGGTCAAAACCTGCCTTTTACCAATAATAACAAAAATTCCTCGGAATGACTAATCTTTTTTGTTTATTGAATTTTGGTCCCTTTGCAATGCTAGAGGTTACAAATCTCACTATGGGCCCTCACTGATAAGGAGAAGTACCATGAACTGAGAACCTATCTGGCCCTGATCAGGAACGATGGTAAACACTCTGTTCTCTATCATCCTGGCTTTGCCATCTCCATCTCTAAGAAGAATAAACCAGCAAAAGGAAAGTTGAGGAGATGGCAGAAATCCTAAATTCTGTGTTGATCCTCTGCTTTAGATCTGGCTATATCTTTGTTATTTCAGAATATTAAAAAATGTATATTAAATGCACCTAGGAATTGGAGGTTATAGATGGAAGAACAGTTTAGAACACAAAACAAACTATATGCTGTTGTCTAAGAAAGGAAAGCCTCTCCTTTCTCTTTTGAAAATATTTACTTTGTAATGCAATGATTTATTTTTAAAAATCAGCTTCATGCTTTCTGTAAGATTTTTAAAGGCATTCTTTAAAATAAGCACAATATGTGATAGAGTGTTACAATAAAAATCACAATGACCAAAATAAAAAATAATGATAAGCAACACATAGTACACTTGATGGTGCTGAAAAATCAAATTAGTGATACTAACGGTAAATGATGAAAAACAACATGAGAACACAAAGAAATATAAAAGCAGGTTAAGACATGAGCGATGGGAAGGGAACGCTAGGGATGACTGGTCGTACAGCTGCAACTCATTGATTTCCAATATAATCCTAAACTTCAGTAAACCAAGAAAATGATGACTTAGCAGTATGTATAGAATTAAGAACTGACATATATTAAGACTTTCCAGACATGAATAAAGCTCCACATCTAAGATGAAAAGAAACAACCAGAATCAATGCTAGGTTTATCTTTGTTATATTTTAGAATAACAGGATAATCATTTTTTAAAAAGAGTTTTTTGCCTTAAGGTGTGTGCACTCGCCAGAGAGAGAGAAACACAGTGAGAGGGAAAGTGAGACACCATGCCCTCGGGGGATGCCCATGCCACAATCCCTTCTCTATTCTCCTCTTAGGATCTTGGGCACGTACACATACGCACCCAGTGTGATTTTCAAGCCACTGGTCTAGGACTTGAACCGCGGTCAGTCATGTGGGAGTCCAGTGATGTAACTGCTACACCATCTACTAATACCAAAAAAATCATCTTACTACTGCAAGTCCATCTTTATATCTGCAAAGCTAGCACTCTAAAGCTAGCACTCAACCAAAAGAGATCACCTACAAAAAACCCATAAATATTTAAAAAATGAAAAGTTTTAAAAACTAGGGCCAGAAGCTGGGGTAGCATTAATAGAATTAGACCCACATGATAAAGGTTCTGGATTCACATCCCAATTCTCCCACCACACTCTGGTCACACATGCACATGCCTGTGATCCAGACTAGTTGAGACTGGGGGCAGATCACAGGGTGAGGATCTTGTTAGGAACACTCTATCTCTCATGGCAAAAAAAAGAAATGAATATAAAACCAAAGCAACAACAACAACAACAAATTGAAAGTCAATACAACTTTGCAAGGAAAGGCTATGGAAGAACATTATATTTAGTGAACTATGAAATCTATAGGTAATGTTGACCAAAACAGTCTCAAATCTGTTTGTTTGAGTCTCAGAAATGTATCATAAGATACTGTTTCTACCAATCTTATTAAAAGATGTTCCCTCAATGTCGAGGTTTGACTGATGAGTCTAAATACTTGATGGGACTAAGGTAACAAAATAGAAGACTGGACAATACATATTTTCAATGAAAAAAGGAATGTTAGCAGTAACCATATATTAGATTAAAAGAGAATAGGGAGGGACCACCAGATGGGGTAGCAGTTATGTACTGGACTCCTATGTGACTTGTCATGGTTTTGAGTCCCAGACCTTTTGGCTTGAAAAATCATGCTGGGCATATGTGCAATCTTGCCCAAGATCCCCAGAAGGGACTGTGGCATAGCCATCATCATTTGGGGTGGAGGGTGATTTCTCACTTTCCCTCTAACTGTGTCTGTCTCTGACAATTGCACATGCCTTAAAAGAGAGAATAGGAAATGGGATTAAAAAAGAAGCCAAAATAATCCATTTTTATTTCTTTTTAAAAAGTAGTTGGGGATCAGCAGATGGCATAATGATTACATTGCTGGATTCCCATGAGGTCAGCCATGGTTTGAGTCCCAGAACTAGCAGCTTAAAACTCACGCCAGGTGCATGTGCACATGTGTCCAAAATCCTGAGAGGAGAATGGAGGGGAAGGGACTGCAGCATGGCCATCCCTTTTGGGTGTGATTTCTCACTTTCTGTCTCCTGTCTGTCTCTCCAACTAGTGCACATGCCCTTTAGCAAAAATCTCTCATAAAAAAAGGAGTTAATTATTTTCATTTTGATAATAAGATAGAAAAATAATTTTTACATACCTTGGCATCTTTTAAGATACCATTTAGTAGGACTATCTCCCATATATTTAAAGGCATTAAAAGCAAATAATAACAGTATGTTCAAAAAAGACAAAATCAGAGTATCATCATTTGGAACACAAAAACAGAATGTACTAAGAGGGTAAATAACTAAATAATCTTACTATTTAAATAAAAAACAAAAGTGTACTGGTCAGGTGTGCTGGTGCAAAAATGGCACAATGCTTGGCAAGGCTGAGGCCATCTGTCAAAGTCCCAGGTTTGAAACCTGAGGTCTCCCAGTATGTGCAGGGTGCATGCATGCATGCATGCCAGTGATTCTGGCTGGCTGAGGCAGGAGTGGGATTGTGACATGAAGATACTGTCGAGAGTACTCGCTCCTTCCTCATTGTCTTCCTCTCTCATAAAAAACATAAATAAATATACTTTTAACATAAAACAAAAAATTAATTTTTCATTACATAAATACATTAAAATACTAAAGACGTTTTCAAATAAAAATAAAGTCAATCTACTGTCAACATAAAAAGAAAATATAGGAAGGCTGGCAATATTAGTATCATACAAGATTCAAGAAATAAGCAAATGAAAACTCCATCTTGGTTTTAAAAAAATCAATTGCAAAAATGTTGATTGGAGAATATTAACAAACCACTATTATGATGCCATACTGAGTTAACAGAAAGTAAGTCTATGTAGAATTTGAGGCCCACTCATGGTATCATGGGCTGGTTGATGCTGCTACTACTCAGGCTGAGGCTGTAGGGGAGGCCAGGTTCGATTCCTGTCCCATTCTAAAAGCTGAGTAAGGGACCTGACCTTATAATGCAGTGATTAAGAACCAGGCAATAGAAACCAGACTTGTCATGGCTAACCAGGGTTTGAGTCTCAACTCCTGTGGCAACTTGCTGGGTCCATCTGCCTGCATGTCCAGTATTCTCACAGGATAGACAATTGGAGGAATTAATCTGAACTCAAAATATTTATGGCATTGAAAAAAAAAAAAAACGCAAAATTTAATGAGAAACAAGTCTGTTTTATAATGTGCTTCAAAACACATTCTTAGAAGTATAAATCAAATATTATAAACATGCCACAGTCCCCAAATTAAATATATCATGGTCTTCAATTTCAAAATTCTAACATGGCATAAAAATCAGCTCACGAAAAACACCATCTAGTACCACAAGAATGGTATAAAATAGACATTTAGCAATAGAGTACTAGTGGTAAGAACTCAATAAATAATGACACTTTCTTTGTTGTTAGAGATTTTTGCTATAGGGCACAAGCACTTGCCAGAGAGATGGGGGAGACAGAGAGACAGAAAGTGAGAAATCACGCCCTGGGGGAATAGCCATACTGCAATCCCTTCTCCTCCATTCTCCTCTCAGGATTTTGGGCACGCCTGCACACGACTTGGCATAGGTTTTTAAGCAAAGAAAGGTGTTTTGGAAGTGATAAAAGAAATCACTGAACAATAAATACATGAACATTAAGTCGACATGACAATCAAAAAGAGGCTGGATAATGGTCAGTGGTGAAACAAGATGTTCTGTGAGGTGACCCGTATGGGAAGGCTGCCAGTTCATATCCAGAGACCTCCCTGAGTGCACTAGGCATGTGTGTCCCATGATCCAGGCTGCAGAGGGTGGAGATGGGCATGCATCCAGGCCTTTTTTGGAGTTTTATATATCTCTCCCTGCCTCTCTTACTCATGAAATATGTAAACAAAAATAAATAAATAAAATAAAAATGTAGCATAAACCTAAATATTTTGACAGCCTCTGGATGTCAAAATAATGAAAAAGTAAAAATACAATATAAGGGGGAAAAACTTTCAGCAGGTAACAAAGTTCACATGATAATGCTCTTTATTAATGATTAGATCCAATCATATTTGAAGGAAATTCCTCTGTAGCTTGACATACCTTGTGCTAGTGAGTGTGCACAGTGAATAAAGGAGATAAGGTCCCTGTAACATGGAGTTTACTTCTAGTGGGGACAACAGTAATTAAACCATCAAATTAAGTTTTCTCAAGCCCCAGAGTGAGGAGTCATAATTGATTCTTTTCTTCTCATTCATGCATCAAACGTATCAAGTCCTTAATGCTGTACCTCCAAAACACAACCCAACTGACTGCTTCACACCCTCTCCACCTCTGTCTTCCTAGTTCAGGCCACCTTTATCTTTCCTCAGGGATGATGCAGCAGCCAGCTTTGAACTCTCCAGAAGCCATGCCAACCTCTCCTACAGTCGAGTCCTTGAGAAGGAAATATAAATTACACCTTATTACCCTTCTGCTTGTCTGTCTTCTCAAGCACTTAGGCTAAAATCTATCATCTGTTTCATGGCCCACACACCTCTACAAAAGGGCCAGTTGGGAAGTTTGAGGTAACTCAAACTCTTCCCTTCCTCCCTAGGATCTAGGCACAACAGCCCACTTTTAATTCTTTGAATGCCCAAAGCTCATTTCCAATCTAGGATCTTTGTACTTGTTCTTCACTCTGCCTGGAAAAGTACACCACCACCACTTACTCAGCTCCTCCTTCGGGCATGAACTCAAAGGCCACCTTTGACTGGTCCGTGGTATATGCACACACATACCTGTTTTTTTTCTTTCCCATCACATTGAACTTGGCAACTAAAGTGATGTGGTGGGCCATGGGAAAAACCAACCTCAGAAAAGAAAAGAGACTTCCTAAGCTCACAGTTTGTCGTGTCACAAATGGCAGGTATAAGTCTGTTTTACGGCACAACAAGCTATAAAAAGTTTATAAAAGGTAGTGGTTAAAGAAAAAAAATCTTCACTCCCATGGAATAGAATTGCAGGTGACAGAACACTGTTCATTTTATGTAACTCTAAGAGCAAAAACTCCTCAGAATTTCTATTAAATACTACCATTTTAAAGACAGTTTTACTCATGAAAGAAACCCATAGAACACGTACAAAATAGCATAATCTTATACTACGGCATTAAAATTAATGGTAGTCACAAACAAATAAACTAAGAAGCATAAAAAATGTCTTTCAACAGAGGTCCATAAAAGCAGCAGAGTAAAACTTTTGCCTTGAGGTGTTAAATTTATTTCAAATTTAAATGTTCATGGTTTCAGGAATAATTATTAGGTATTTGCACATAAGGTTAGGTTACTTAAGTTACATAATTATAAAATCTAGTACATCAAATCACATTAAAGGAGTTCTCTTTTAGATTAGTAACCATTTTATTTTGATACATATCTTGACGATGACATCAGTACCTGAGATTGATGGTTGCTATGCTGGCAAAAGAGAGAAGCTGAAAGATATAAAATATGATAAAAGGAGATGGAACAATAGCGAGAGAAGAAGATGAGTAATGAAATGGCGAAAGCAAAGTAAGTGCTGAAAGTACTAATCTGAAGAACTGTTTATGGTGGGTTTTTATTCATAGCTTAAATTAAGATAAAAATATGTTATTTGGGGCTTTGTTTGTGTTACTTCTTTAGTAATATGTAATTAAAACCAACACTTAACCCGAATTTCAATAGAAAATTAGCTTGTTACAATGTTACCAGCAATATTTAAAAGCTACATCAACAATAATAGAAATTACTTAATACAGGGTACAAGGACTTTTTAAAGATCACATGAATAACTCAATAGTCCTACAGCCACTGAAAAACCGTAATTAGCTTTTATGAGTTTTATTTTCTTAATCAGAAATATTTGTATTTTATTAGACCTCCTAAGAAGCAGTTCTAATGCAAGGGCTTTTTGTCAGGAATCTTCCTCATTGTCCTTGAAATGCAACATAAAAAGCAAGCCTGATGGATAGACACTAACTAAAGATATTTATGCCCTCCCAAATCAGCAGATTAAGAATCTCCTTTCCTGATGTCTGAACCAATCAGCATTCCTCACTTCTTTGATCTAAGAAGGGTCTTTTCTACATGGAACGTTTCTTGCTTCAAAAGAACTCTTTAGCCTGTTCAGTCCCATGCCCACAAATGTAACATGGAAATATCATTGCTAATATATCTTTAAAATAGATATCTAACTTTTTCCCATTTCAAGGACTTACAGTGAATAGGTACCACGTGCTCTTTCCACACCAAGCCAGAGAACGGAGAGTATTCACAGTTTACTAAACGAAATACTAACGATCTTGACAGGTGACCTAGAAAAACTCTTTAACAGGCACAACCTAAAAAGCATTTGTATAGTTGAAGTATATTACCCATATCTAAGGGAGAAGCTATATAAATGCCCCCCACACACACACATACCCCTCTCTCTTTCATTCTTCGTTTCCTCTCATGAGCTAGCTTTTCAACTGACACATGCTCATTCAGAAAGATATGGATAAGCATGAAGAGAAACACTCCAGTAAAATGTGAAAGTATGTTGGTTTTGGACTTTGGAAAAATAACATTAAAATGCACACCAATTATTGAAATGTAGTAAAAAGTCATAAGCTTAACCACTTGAAGACATGAAACTTAAAAATGAATAATCAATGCTTAAAAACATTAGTCTCAGAAGCCCAAACATGAGGTTATACTTGTGAAATAATTACTTAGTTACAGTCTACAAGTGGGAAAGTGCAGTAGGTAGACAGTTCTGTTTAAACCTTAGCTCTAGCTCTGACAAGCTGTCTGGCTTTAAGTGAGCCTCAGAAATTGAGTCTTCATTTCTATAAAAGTGGGATACTATCTCATGGTACTTATAAATTGTGTTCATTTACATAATGGATTTAGTAACATGATGCCTGATATAGTATTAGTGCTCATAATTTGTCAATGTAATATGCTTGAAATACTTTTATTAATAATCGTAGTGTTCTTTAGAAAGATAATAATGAACCACTGTGTGCAGAAAAAATGGTGGCCAGGTCGATACTGGAGAATCACGCTTACTCTGAAGTCTTGAAAGAGGGAGTGGCTCTGCTAGGAGAGTGCCTTTAGAGTTCACGCGTCACCGAGTCACCGATACTGCTCTCTAGACAGTGAGCGAGGCTCTGCGGCTTTTGCGGTTGAAGGGAGTTACATCAAATATGGATCCTACCATTGTTGGGGTAGTGTTAAAATTCACTAAGAATTAAATTCTCCCTTTGTTATCTACAAGAATACATAAAAAGGGTTTCCAATTAGACAGGACACATGGTCAGACTAAAGATAAATTTTGGTTGCATAAAATGCAAAAATAAACTTCCGTTTCAGATAAAAGAAACACTCTCCAGCGTCTTTAGGAAATACTGAGAGAAAGTACAAAATTGGAGGAAGCACACACATAATGAACATAGACAGAGCGGGGCAGCTTCTGCAGAGGAAGGATTTGGTTGGGCCCTGGGGACAGTCTTTGCACAAACTCTTGCTTCTGTGTCATGGAGATATGTAGGGATTGTAATAGCCTGGACCAGACCCAGTGGAAACAAACTAAAGATGTCTTACCTTCTCTAGTGCTCATTTATTTGTGATTTATACTGAATTACAAAGTTCTGGTCATAGACACTACCCAGAGACCATGATGGGAAAAGGACCAGAAAGGACTGCTGGACACACACACACACACAATTCCAGAAAATCAAAAGAACTAGCATACTGGCACACACAGAGAAGTCCCTTGTTTTATGATTCCAAATGCTGCTTCATAAGGATAAACTGATTTTAAAATGTTGAAGGCATGAAAAATACTACTCAAAATTCAACTCATTTAATGCCGCACCCTTCAATTTATTTTATTGCCTCAAGGGTGGAAAAGGCATGTTCTTCACTGTCTGCGAGACAAGAAGCGGTGCCAAGCTAATGCTAATGGGAATTCTGCGGCCAGAGCCCACACTCTAAGACATTCAGGCAGACTTCAGTGTGGGATTTACCCGTTCTGACAAAATGGCATCATAATAAGCAGCCCAGAAGACACAGCTTCTTAGTTGAAAACTAGTGTTTGATACATTACACCTACTCAGTCCTTTGAGAATATGGAACATTTGAATTAAATTCTATATAGTGTTCTACATGAAACTTTGAATAACATTTTTAAACTCTCAATTTACAGGCACTATTTAGAAAGTTACTTAAAAAAAAAAAAAAAAAACCTGAGCTACAGGATAACATACAACATGAAACAAATATTGACAGAGCATAGATCACTGTGAGGTAGCATGTCTGTAAACAAATACCCTGTATGAATCGACTTCCCTTAAACAAAAGAGGCCAGGAGCTCCTGGAAATGCCTCTGCTTGATTTCCTGAGCCTATATCCCCCTACTGATGCAACTCCGTATGAAATAGCAGTCAGACGCATCGTAGGTCTAATTCTGTAGTTTCAATCTTCAGAGTGATAGCTTCCCAAGTTACAGATACAAACGGGGCTAATTCTCACATAAATCTCAGACACTTTTAATTACTGTAACTAACACAACTACATCAGTTCTTTTAATTACCATTTTGTGAATCAGTCTACAAAATCTCAAGTGACTAAGTAAACGCAGCCCATATCTCACCACCATGTGTTTGGAACAAACTAAATTTCTTACACCCAAGACTGTGTACTATGACTACACAAATCCCACTTTACCATGACATAACAGCACAGGGTTGATTTGTTATAAATGAAAAAAGGGTCCACCTAAGCATGCCTTTGCATTATACAGGAAGAGGGGTCCTTTCATGTAGGTACTGTATGAGTATCTTTATTTCATTTTAAGAGAACAAAATGTTTTTAAGCATACTCAAAAACTGGAGACTTACCCATGTTAGTGACATATTTCACATTGAAATTTTAAATGATATAACGTCTTCAGTATAGCATATGTCACCACTGTTTTTACAAGGCCGCTTTCTATGCTAGCTTCACTTCCAACTGTATAGTTTAAAAGCAATAAAAATGTGTCTTCAAAATGTAAATCAGACTTTGATTAGATTGGTCTTAACCTGGCTATTACAGGCCTTTTTTTCCCCCTCTTAATCCCATATTTTGAAGCTGGAAAGCACCAGAAGGGTTATAATGAAATCCCTTCTTCTTGCAAATGAGAACACAAAGTGATGCTGAAGTATTTTCACAAAATGACTACTAGAAACCAGGTGTCCTATTTGTCAGACTACGCCTTTACACCACACACCAGATGAAGCACCTTATCCGTCATCAATCCCCAGTGTCCAGGATGAAATCAAGCTTGGATTTAAGGTAATAGTCCTACTATTTGATACTACAAACTGTAAAAAGAACTGCAAAAACAGGCTATAAAATTTAGTTCAATCTTTTGTTTATAGACTAAGAAAGGAAGTTCGAAGGGGTGAAACAATTTGCTTGTTTGCATGTTTCAGAACCATCCCTCCTGATCCCCTTTTTAATTTGTATCATTAATTGTCCTGCAGATAATGCTGCCAGTGACATTATAGCAAAGTAGTTTTCAACTAAAATTACAATGATTAACTATAAAAGTTGGTGTCTTCATAAGTATTCTTCTCTCGTCACACAATTACTCGTTTTTATGTGTTCCATAATATTCAGAATTGTGTTCTTGTACGGGGTAGGTAATAAACAATATTTGCTAAACGTAAATCTATTGTAACGGGTGGGGCCAGCAGGTGGCGAAGTGGTTAAGGCACTGGGTTACCACATGCTCTATGACAGTTCAAGTCCCAGACCTGGGCAGCTTGAAAATCACACCAGTACATGTGCACACGTGCCCAAAATACCAAGAGGAGAATGGAGAAGAAGGAAATGAGACATGGTCATTTCCTTGGGGCGTGATTTATCACTTGCCCTCTGTCTCTCTCTGTGTCACTCTGGCAAACATATGTGCCCTATGGCAGAAACCCCACTCCACCACCTCAACAAAGCTGCACTAGGATACTAGACAATGACACGTGATGTTTTACAAGTACAGGTACTACAACGTGGCTTTGCCAGTAGTCTTTATGATACTATGTAGAAATACTGCAGTCATTTCCCATTCAGTCATTTGAAAACTATAATTATTTTGATTAATTTACTATTACTAGTTGTAAGTCATTTTATAATTAAACAATAAGTTTAACATGAATAGATAAAAGCATTGACTTTAATTCCATTTTGTTAACCTTTCTGTCTGAAAGAAAAGGTAAACTTTGAAGAGTAAAGATTGGGTTAGCTTCAAAGCCAGACGGATTGAGGCAAAATATGTTAATTTTGAAATGTTGAAAATACCAAAATTCATAGGCTCTACACACTCCTTTTCAAGAAACTTAAAAAATTGGCCAAAATCCATGTAAGGTTATTTTCCTAACATTATGACAATTAATTGAGTACTTTGAATTTACATAAATTTGGGCAAAAATCCAATTAATATTTAGAAATAAAAGTAAGTATCACAATGTTAAACATTTAGAAAAAATAGGTAGAAATGAATTACAGAATAAGTGTATAAAAGCTTTTAAATGAATATCATTGTAAGAAACAAATGAGATGATTTCATAGGCAGGGATTTCAAATGAAAAAAAAAAACATTTAGAAATCATCTGTGCAAAATTTAGAAAATTTAGGATATTTCAGGCCTTTTTTGGTTTGTTTTGTTCAAGGCTTATTATGTCCCTCCTGTAAGACTAGGGCATTACCTTTTTTTCAGTACACCTCTTTTCCACAGAATATTACTAAATTTCAGAACGGCAGTCAGCACATTAATGGAAAGGAGGATTGACTCCTTTTAGTTCTTCTTTCTCTCTGCCTCTCTTTCTCTCTCTAACTATATGTGTGTGTGTGCATGTTTGTGTGTGTGTAATAGACACAGTTAATAATATAATACACATATCTAAGCATCTAAATATATGTGGTATACATGCACATGATATATTTAAATATATAATGATAGATATATATGATACATGTGACATGTTCAAATATCTTTGTGACAATTCTTCGGGACCCCAGATATGCATTTCTTTGTCTCTGCTTGCATTTACAACAAGCATTTCATCAGTAACTTCAACTCTAGACATCTAAAATTAGCTCATTTATCCACTTTCATTCTCCCAACCCCAATCTCAATTTCCTCACCTCTAACATCAATTTAAAACTAGCATCAATTTAGACTCCTCCATGGTGTAATCCCTTCCTCATCTGTTGCTTCATTCCATTAGTATAACTACACCAGGGCTGTGTTGTTTAATAAAGAATTTGTCTGGACTTCATCCTGGGCAGGAATTCTAAGCCCTTGGAATTTCCCAAGTGATAGGAGTGGCTTGGTATTCAAAGCAGAGTCCCTGACTTCAGGAGAGAAAAAGAGAGTTAGAGATTGAGTTCAATCATAAGTGCAATGATTAATGGATCATGCCTAAAAAAGGGACTCATAAAAACATTGAGCACGGAGGCTTAGGTAAGTTTCTTGGTGGGTGAGAAAACTGATGTGGCCAGAGGAGGAGGAATCATGACCCCAAGGAAAAGACCTGGAAGTTCCACTTTTGAGACCATCCTAGACCTCGCTTTATGCCTGCCTTCATTTGACTGGTCTGAATTTGTGTCCTTTATAATAAAACTAATCACAGGCATAGTCCTCTCCTGAATTCTGTGGCTTTTTCATGTGAATTATCAACTTGAGGAGGCCACAGAAACTCCCAAATTTGTGGCCACTTGGTCAGAACTGCAGAAAGCTAAGGGACTTCAGAATGTTTAACTGGCATCTGATGAAAGCTATCTTGCTGGGGACTGTGCCCTCAACTAGTCCACAAATGCTAGCTGGAATCAAAGTTGCATTGTAGTATTGTAGGCTACCAAAAAAATACAGGATGCCAGTTAAATACGAATGTCAGACAAATAACACATTTTAAAATATAAGTTATGTCCCAAATCTTATTCAGGACATACTGAGATAAAAATTCATATTTAACTGAGCATCCTGAGTTTTGTTGTTTTTCTGGCAAATCTACATCCTAAACCAGGCTCCAACTACCCCTTATCTTACAGTCTCCTAACTGCCCTTCATTCTTCCAGGATCTAATGTTTCCTAATCCCCATTACATACTTCTCATAGATTATTCTTCCGAAACATAGCTTTGGTCAGGTTTTACCCTGACCCAGTTTTTCTTACTACTTATATAAATATTGGGTTATTGGAAAAGTTATGACATATTTTTTTTCTATGTCTTTCTGCACAAAATACCGCATGACGTTTTTGACAACCTGATATATACAGATTTGTTAACCTGGTATTGATGACCACTTACAATGCATCATAGACTTTGGAAACTGGTCAAGACTGCGTTCAAATCCTATGTTCTCCACATGCCAGTTTGGTAAAATTAAAAAAGTGACCCTGGCTTTCTGATTCCCAGTATTTTAATTGTCTTATGAGTACAGCATTACATCAGAATGGTGTTTTTAAGAGAAAAACAAAGCAACTGCGGATCTACCATTAACTGGTCAATTAACAATGACTGACCTAGTAGTAGTCGAAATGGACTTATCACAGCATTTGTTTGACCATCAGTCTTCATTAAATATCCTGGCTTTTTTGACACTATTCACTTCTCCAACCCCTGGTTTTCCTTTTGTCCTTTATATTTGTGTTTCTATGAAGTTCTGTCCTTGGTCTTTTCCATTTATACCCCTTCTCTGGTGATCTTCCAAGATTTTAAACACTGGTAAGCCTCTGCTATAGGCTGATAGATTTCAAAAAAGAATCTGTAGCTCCAGCTTCCAATGTCCATCTGCTTACTACACAACTGAATATTTACTATAGAGGAAATTTATCCCAGAAAATTAGAAACAAAGATAGGGTAAGAGGACAATAATGCAGTCCAGATATTAGCAACAGCAGTAAGCCATGCTTTTCTCTGAGCTAAATAAATTTAAGGAAGGAAGGAAGGAAGGAAGGAAGGAAGGAAGGAAGGAAGGAAGGAAGGAAAGAAAGAAAGAAAGAAAGAAAGAAAGAAAGAAAGAAAGAAAGAAAGAAAGAAAGAGGAAAAGGAAAAGGAAAAGGAAAAGGAAAAGGAAAAGGAAAGGAAAGGAAAGGAAAGGAAAAAAGGAAAGGAAAGAAAAAAGTAACAGAGGAAGGTGTAATTATAGTAGGCTCATCAAAAGCAGTCCCTAGGGCCAGGAAATGGCATGGTGTTTATGATGCTAGACTCCTACATGGTTGACTACAGTTCAAATCCAAACCTGGAAACTTGAGAATCATGCCAGGCACCTGTGCATGCATGCCCAAATATCCCAAGTGAATGGAGGAAAAGAGATTTCTGTGTGGCCATGCCCTCAAAGGGGTCATTTCTTGCTTTCCCTCTCTCTGTCTCTCCAGTGAACACACATGGCCTATGGCAAAAAAACTTAAAAGGGGGGAGGGGGTTAGCAGATGCCATGGTGGTCTAAGGCACTGGACTGGACTCTCACATGGGTGACCATGGTTGAGTCCCAGACCTGGCAGCTTGCTTTCTCACTTTCCTTTTCTTTCTCTCTCTCTCTAGTGAGCACATGTGCCCAATAGAAAATTAAATAATTCTTTAAAATAAAAAGACAAAAGGGAGATGCATACATATTTATAAAAAAAAAAGTCCCTGATAGGAGATACTTTCCCTTTCTCTTCTCTAAAATTGTTCTCCCTTCTCAATCCTCATTGTCTTGCAAGACATATATTCTCCAATGCTACCTTTCTAAAGAGCAGATCTTATTATCTTAAATGGCTTTCTGCTACAAGTAGTCCAAACTCACTTCCTTTTCAACGGTCAAGTCCACTGCTTCCCAGAAACCTGTTTTCTAATGTATCCTATTCTCCAACTTGGAATTCCCCCATAATTCACCCCACATGCCAGTGCCTTTGCATCATCCAATCCCTGTCACAAATTATCTCTAGTAATGTCCTTCATGTTGTGTTTCCTCTCTTCCTTCTGTTCTCTTTCCACGATCCCATTCTCACCTTCTTTTCCATCTTCCTCTCCATTCTTCTCTCTCCTCTTTTCCTCTGTCCAATGGCTTCAGATGTTTTCCCCCAAATACTCTCTGAAAACCTTTACAGTGATGCTAGCCATAACCCTAACCCTAACTCTAACCGTAACCTAACCCTAACCCTAACTCTAACCCTAACCTAGCAGTCCTGTAATTGTGTATACGTGTGCATGCTTGTTCTCATATTCTGGCATGAAATATTCAGTTACATGCCTATCTTTACCAGGTTATAACCTCCTTGAGGATAGGGACATTCACCAGATATTATATCTCTTGCCAGTTCCATAGCTTCTTGAAAAATGTCTTTTATTACATTGGTGCTCTCAAATATATTTATATGTTCACATTTTTCCAAGACTGGAAGCAAAAGTTTAACAAATATCTTATGAGAATTTCTTATTGCATGAGAAAAAAAATTATTTGAAAGAGAAAATATTGATTACAGAGGAAAAAGAATTTTCTCCCTTTTCCAAGGTGAATACAGGTACATACTCTTCCTTCTCTGATAGTCTTTAATAAGTTTGAATGAAGTTACTACTCTGGTCAGTCCTTGTGAACTGAACATGCTTTCTTGCTCTGTAATTCTAATGCTTCAAAGAATATGTAAAAATTTAAATAAAAATATATGTTTCAGACTTGAGAAAGCTAAACTAATTTTAAATATATATATATATATATATATATATGTATATATATATATATACACACATGTATACACATATATACACATATATACATATATATATGAATGATGGCAAATGAAATCTCTATATTAAAATGAAACAAAAAACAGGACCAGTCTGTGAAATGCAGTCAGAAGGATATAGGACCACAGAGCTGGAAGCCACATATTGATTTGATTCCCAGACCTGGCCAGCCTAAAAACATGCTGGGAGTGTGCGTGCCTGCCCAGGGTCCTGGTGGGTTCAAGGACTGGAAGAAGGGATCACAGTGTGACTGAGCAGTGTAGAGGGTAACCCCCTCCCCCCTTGCTCTGTTCCACACACACATGCTCTATCATGAATAATAAAAATAAAACTACTTGTGCTGGCTTTTCCTAAGTTACATCAAGAATAACCTATTTGGTTTATTGACGGTCAACACTCTCTTTCCTAATTCTCTGCCCCCCGTCCCACTGACTAGTCACTGTAGTGAGTACCCATTTAAAGTAATACATATTTTCCTCCATTAATAAATCTAATATTCTGGGATCAGCAGATGGCATAATGGCTACATCGCTGGACTCCCATACAGTTGACCACAGTTTGAGTCCTGGACTCTGTGGCTTAAACTAATGCTGGGCTTGTGTGCATGCGTGCCCAAGATCCCAAAAGGAGAATGGAAGAGAAGGGATTGTAACATGGCCATCCCCCGGGGGGTGATTTCTCGCTTTCGGTCTCTGTCTCTCTCTGCCTTTCTGGCGAGCGTACATGCCCTATAGCAAAAATAAAATAAAATAAAATAAAATAAAATAAAATAAAATAAAATAAAAGACAAAAGGGAGATGCATACATATTTATAAAAAAAAAAGTCCCTGATAGGAGATACTTTCCCTTTCTCTTCTCTAAAATTGTTCTCCCTTCTCAATCCTCATTGTCTTGCAAGACATATATTCTCCAATGCTACCTTTCTAAAGAGCAGATCTTATTATCTTAAATGGCTTTCTGCTACAAGTAGTCCAAACTCACTTCCTTTTCAACGGTCAAGTCCACTGCTTCCCAGAAACCTGTTTTCTAATGTATCCTATTCTCCAACTTGGAATTCCCCCATAATTCACCCCACATGCCAGTGCCTTTGCATCATCCAATCCCTGTCACAAATTATCTCTAGTAATGTCCTTCATGTTGTGTTTCCTCTCTTCCTTCTGTTCTCTTTCCACGATCCCATTCTCACCTTCTTTTCCATCTTCCTCTCCATTCTTCTCTCTCCTCTTTTCCTCTGTCCAATGGCTTCAGATGTTTTCCCCCAAATACTCTCTGAAAACCTTTACAGTGATGCTAGCCATAACCCTAACCCTAACTCTAACCGTAACCTAACCCTAACCCTAACTCTAACCCTAACCTAGCAGTCCTGTAATTGTGTATACGTGTGCATGCTTGTTCTCATATTCTGGCATGAAATATTCAGTTACATGCCTATCTTTACCAGGTTATAACCTCCTTGAGGATAGGGACATTCACCAGATATTATATCTCTTGCCAGTTCCATAGCTTCTTGAAAAATGTCTTTTATTACATTGGTGCTCTCAAATATATTTATATGTTCACATTTTTCCAAGACTGGAAGCAAAAGTTTAACAAATATCTTATGAGAATTTCTTATTGCATGAGAAAAAAAATTATTTGAAAGAGAAAATATTGATTACAGAGGAAAAAGAATTTTCTCCCTTTTCCAAGGTGAATACAGGTACATACTCTTCCTTCTCTGATAGTCTTTAATAAGTTTGAATGAAGTTACTACTCTGGTCAGTCCTTGTGAACTGAACATGCTTTCTTGCTCTGTAATTCTAATGCTTCAAAGAATATGTAAAAATTTAAATAAAAATATATGTTTCAGACTTGAGAAAGCTAAACTAATTTTATATATATATATATATATATATATATATATATATATATATATATATATATATATATATATATATATATATATATATATATATATATATATATATATATATATATATATATATATATATATATATACACACATGTATACACATATATACACATATATACATATATATATGAATGATGGCAAATGAAATCTCTATATTAAAATGAAACAAAAAACAGGACCAGTCTCTGAAATGCAGTCAGAAGGATATAGGACCACAGAGCTGGAAGCCACATATTGATTTGATTCCCAGACCTGGCCAGCCTAAAAACATGCTGGGAGTGTGCGTGCCTGCCCAGGGTCCTGGTGGGTTCAAGGACTGGAAGAAGGGATCACAGTGTGACTGAGCAGTGTAGAGGGTAACCCCCTCCCCCCTTGCTCTGTTCCACACACACATGCTCTATCATGAATAATAAAAATAAAACTACTTGTGCTGGCTTTTCCTAAGTTACATCAAGAATAACCTATTTGGTTTATTGACGGTCAACACTCTCTTTCCTAATTCTCTGCCCCCCGTCCCACTGACTAGTCACTGTAGTGAGTACCCATTTAAAGTAATACATATTTTCCTCCATTAATAAATCTAATATTCTGGGATCAGCAGATGGCATAATGGCTACATCGCTGGACTCCCATACAGTTGACCACAGTTTGAGTCCTGGACTCTGTGGCTTAAACTAATGCTGGGCTTGTGTGCATGCGTGCCCAAGATCCCAAAAGGAGAATGGAAGAGAAGGGATTGTAACATGGCCATCCCCCGGGGGGGGATTTCTCGCTTTCGGTCTCTGTCTCTCTCTGCCTTTCTGGCGAGCGTACATGCCCTATAGCAAAAATAAAATAAAATAAAATAAAATAAAATAAAATAAAATAAAATAAAATAAAATAAAATAAAAAAAAACAACCTCTCTCCCCCCCAAAAAAAATATATATACACATATAATATTCACAATAACTACATGAATATGGGTTATCATTTTAGCACTGTTTTACACATAAGGAAACTGAGGCAAAGAAAAGTTACTTGCCCAAGGTCACATGGAAGTAGGCAGCAGAATCATACACTTAACCACTCTGCTATACTACTCTTCCCCACAGCCAACATTTCTTTCCACCACAGCACTTTGGCTCAAGAATGGAAAGCAGGGAATAGTAAGCACACTGTGCCCTTCACAGCTTATCCTCTCTGTCCTCTATGGATAAAATGTGCCAATGGACGAATGACATTACTGCTATAAAGTAATCATTGGGGTCCTTCTGCTGACCAATAAAGATCTAAGTGTGATGTAGTTTGGAAGCAAAGAAAAATAATATTTGCATGTATTTACAACCTGCTTTTCTCAAAGAGGATTTAAGGTGTTTCACTAAGATATGTACATTACTGACAGATAAAGTAAATTAAAATAGGTAAAAGGCAAAGCATAGGGAAAGTTGGGATAGAACAGTACGGTGAGTGCACACAACACAGGTCATAAATTTACAGAGACTTGCCAATAGCCAGCTCGACGTTTGGCTCTAAGTTAGGTAGCAGCCTATGAAAACAGAGAAATGAGATTAAATAGTTGATTTTTTTCTACAAAATACAAATAAAGCAGTTGCTTAGGAGAAGCCCAAATATTTCCAGTACTAAGAAAAGACAGAAATTATTTCATGGTCTTCCAGAAAGGACACTGTGTAATATAAATATAAAAAGCAGCACCTCAACAAAGCGGCCAGAGTACATACAGAAATAAACCTCAAAGTCTGTTTCATAAGATTCCTCCAAAATAAGCATAATGCATATGAAATACAAGTCACAGACACAGTTGTGATAGAAATCTAACTTATTCTACATCTCTTTGAGAAATGGTTTAGTGTAGTCTGATACAGACCGCCTAGATTTGAATTCTGGCTTTGTAACTGAACTACCTGTGTAATACTGGATGAGATCTGCTTGGGCCTCAGTTTAACCATCGATACAATGGAGATAAAAATAATAACTATCTCATATGGTTGTGTGAGACTTTAGTCACTACCTATAAAGTATCTAGAATAGTATTTGGGACAGTATGTACCGTCTCGGGTTTTGCTATCTTACCCATTATTCAATAAACTAAATTTACTTTTCAGTTCCTAACCTCTAGGGGATAGAAACCTATTCAATCCAGGGTTTTATATCAGTTCCAGGGAGTATATTTAGTGACCCAACATAGGAAGGAGAAGAAGATGCCAGGAAAGAAAGCATTTGGTCCTTACTGTCATCTATCCATCTTAGCATCCCTTTGAATCTCTTCTTTCTTCTGGTCCTAAGTTTTTGGTCCAAACAGGTAATATTGGTTCCTAAGTCTTGTAGTCCCTCAGGTACACGGGAATCAGGTTGATTCTTTTCTGTTATAAGGGGACCAGGAAAGGCAGTGAGACTGCCTTAGGCTGATCATTCCCTGAGGTCTTGCTGACTCTAGAGCCTATGTAGGAAAACAAACACAGGTCCCATCTGGTATTCTATTAATAAACCTACTGGAGGACTCTATCCATAATTCACATCCTGGCGTTGACTAGGGAGGGGCAGAAGTGAGATGATTCACTTTCTCCTTAAAAGATTGTGATTTAGTCACTCATTAATTCTCTTCCATCTGAGAAAATCTTGTTTTATCTTGAAAATAAGAGCTGAGGGATACTCGTATAGGTCATTATATTTTCTTCACAAACTCATCTATACTGAGGCCTCAGCTTTTGTAACTAAAAGACAAAACTGGGCATCTTCGCTTTCTGTATGTGTCTGATGTGTGATTCTATCCCGAAGATAATACATGTGTCACAGAATGAGGGCTGAAGAGAGTCAAGGCGTCCAAGAAATTGCAATTGGAGGGAATAAGTTAAAACTGGTTAACATTCCTAAATCTACCCCATCACATAAAATTATAGCATATTTCAGTTAATGCAGTTCAACAGTTGTCTAGTGTGTTGAGGTCCATACTTAAAGCTCTTTTTCACATTAATCTCTGGAAAATTTTAAAGAAGAGAGAAGAACAGGTAGACTGAAGAGAAGATCAATATAATATAATCGTACAGATTTTTCATAATTAGATATTATATTGGTACTTAGGTTTTACAAAATTCTGAGCAACAGGTACAATTTCTGGTGTTGGCTAATGAAGCAGGAGCTCCAAACAGTCTATTTCAATTTTTTTTCCTTTTATTTATTTTTTTGAGAGGTTTTTCACTATAGGGCGCGTGTGCTCGCCAGACAGAGAGAGAGAGACAGAGAGACAGAAAGCGAGAAATCACCCTCCAGAGGGGATGGCCACGCCGCAATCCCTTTTCCTCCATTCTCCTCTCGGGATCTTGGGCACGCACGCAGATGCGCCCGGTGTGGGCTTTAAGCCACTGGGTCCAGGACGCGAACCGTGGTTGACTACGTGGGAGTCCAGTGACATAGCCATTACGCTAACTGCTGGTTCCCTCTATTTCAATTTTCGATTCAAGCTATTTTTTAACCTGTAAACGAGGCAAAGATAACATGTAGCAGTTTTTATGAGACATACTCCATTTTTATTGAGTCTTCAGGAAAGTCATGATGCATCTTTGCATAAAAAATATGTCATGACTTTCCTGATGACCTAACATACAATCACCAATTAAAATTAAGATTTAATAGGTAACTCTTTCACTTTACAAATTTGACACTGATAACCTTAGAACAAAGAACTATTCAATAAGAATTTGCAAGTGCTCTTAAAGAGTGAACTCGTTAATACCTTCATTTTAGATATGAGAAAACTGTGACTTAAAGGATTGAGGTCTTATTTCTTCCATTTCCTAGAAATACATTAAAACATAAGAACAATGAAATACATCAGGTATATCTTTTGTCCCAACCAGAATTCTGTTGCTTGATAGTCATGGTGACCTATTTGGGTCCATAAGTCTGTATGCTTTCTAACTTTATTTAAAAGGTCTTCTAAGGAAAATTTGACAAACAGCTAACGAAGTTGTAAATTTGTCATGGATAGGTGCATTTATCTGCTTCTATCTCCCAGAGTGCTTTGTAAAACACCTAGAGAAAGCATATGCTAAGGTTTTTGTCGACTGGGGCAACCATTTATTGCTGATCATAGACTGGAATGCCTTCCCATTTTTCTCAATCTCCTAGAGTCCTGTCAGTTCTTCAAGACTCAAGCCAAACCCAACTGAAGTACTGATGCCTTTCCTGACCACTCTAACCTACCCCTCATTCCTGTTTTTCCTAATCACCTACTTTTCTTTTCATTAAATACCTATCCAGGTCAACACTAATTTCTTCCTAATTATTTAATGTCTTAGTACAATCTCCATACCTAGATACTAATTCCCAATGGCCATTTACTGTATTCCACTCATCACCATTACCACCAAAGCTCCTCAAAGATGCGGCATAAACATACCCATCAATACTTCCTTTTTAGACTCTTTGCAATACCTTTAATATTACTAAACGTAAATATTCATTTGCCATGTTTTAAGGGAATGATCCATTTTCAGAGTCCTAATGTTTGCCAAATAAGTTATGTCTACTCTTCTATACCTCATTTATGAAATCATATGTGTTCTCAGATATCATATTTCTAGTGTAAAATCAAAATACTTTAAGCCATTTACCAAATTCAGAAGACATTGTTTTTTTCCTCCATTCTAGAAAATTTCTCCAGAATGTTTTCATTTTTGTCATTTCCATTTCACATTTTTTGGAGGATTATTTTTCTTTTTTTCTTCCTTCCTTTCTTCTTTCCTTCTTTCTTTCCTTTTTTCTTTCTCTTTCTTTCTTTCTTTCTTTCTTTCTTTCTTTCTTTCTTTCCCCACAATAACGTGTATGTGCTCACAGGAGAGAGATAGAGAGAGGGAAAACGAGAAATCACAGAGGGATAGCCATGCCACAATCCCTTCTCCTTCATTTCAAGATTTTGAGCACACACACACATGTACCCAGTGTGATCTTCAAGCCATCAGTCCAGGACTCAAATTGTACTGGTCGTGTGGGAGCCCAACACCTTAATCTCCACACAAACTACTGGCACTCCATATCATGTTTTGAAGTATGCATGCAAATAACATTTGTTACTATGTTGTAAAGGGTAATATAACATTTTCTATTTTAATTGTAATACACTTTCTTGAAAAATACAAATTTTGTTATAGGAAAAAATATTGACAAAAGTGCTTACTAAGAAACAGTTCTATAGTTTAATATTTTCTAATAATCTATATTGAAAATAAAATAAAGCATTGTATTAGACATATAGGTTAAACTGCGCTTTGCTAACATAAATATCTTACCTCCATAAAAGGTTGTCTAATGAGTACCTAATGATAAAAATAAAGTTTAAGCACTCTCTAGACTACATTACGTGTCTAAATAGATAGTATCAGGAAATTATTCTACTGACTGGATAAAAATAATAAAACGTTAATGTCAATTATTTAGATAATAGGAGTAACTGATGAATCATTAAACTTATATTTATTTAGAATAAAATGTTGTAAAAATTCAAGGAGTCTCTAAATACCTTACCTTATTTTCATAAGGAACACCTGTTTGTCTTAGACAAATAAGTTTTGTGTCTTGAATATATTCTTTGCAGAATTTTAGTGGTGGCTTATTGGTCCCCTGGATGTGAATTAATATCCCAGGGGGTAGGGATTCTCACTACACTCTCATTAAAGAAGTTATTCCTGGGGCTGGCAGGTGGTTTGGTGGTTAAGGATGATGTACTCCCATATGGCCAACCCTGGTTCAAGTCCTAGACTGGTGGCTTGCTTTCTCACATTCTCTCTCTCTCTCTCTCTCTCTCTCTGTCCCTCTCTGTTTAAATTTAAATAAATACATAAAGTTAAATAAAATAATTCTTGTTTAAAAAAGAAGTTATTCTTTTTGTATACTGTTACAAGAAATATAATTTGCTTTATAATTTGATATCCATGTGCTGATATAATAATGTAAAATTAAGTTTTATAAATCACAATGGAATTTTAAACAGCTATTAAATTATACCACTAAGTGAACTTAAAAAAAAAAACTGCGCCAAATATTGAAATTAATAAATTATAAAAAACATCATTAAGAATACAATTTTTAAAATATTTTAACTGTTTACCTGCAATTTAAAAGGATAAAAGTACTTTACATTGGTTTTACACAGGAAAACAATATACGAATGGGTCCTTGACATTATCTCTCTACCTATCTATCTACCTATCTGTTTACCTTCCTATTTTTCTATTTTAATTTTAAATTCTCAGTGTTATCTCTTGGGTTGTCAGAAAAGTCATTATGTATTATTCTGTTTCTCTATGTAAAGATGTGTCATGACTTTTCCAACAACCCAATATCTATCTGTCTGTCTATTCAAACATCTATCCACCATCCATCTTCACATTAAATCTAAATCTCTTAAATAAAATTTCTTAAAACTGTCTTAATTTTAAACCCACTAGAGTAGCAGCACATTTTAGAGATATCTTATTTTTTATTATTCTTTATTCCCTATGTTTAAAGAGACTACTGTCCTCCCCAGAACATATACATTAAATAAAAAGTCTCGGGATCAGCAGTTAGCATAATGGCTACATCGCTGGACTCCCACGTAGTCGACTGCAGTTCGAGTCCTGGACGCGGTACCTTAAACTCACGCTGGGCGCGTGTGCGTGCATGCCCAAGATCCCAAGAGAATGGAGGAGAAGGGATGGCAGTGTGACCATACCCCCTGGGGGGTGATTTCTCGCTTTCCGTCTCTCTGTCTCTCTGTCTGGAGAACGCACGCACCCTATAGCAAAAGCCTCTCCAAAAAAAAAAAAAAGTCTCTAACATTTTTTCTTCAACACTGATTATGCTCCTGCAGTTTCAGCATTTATCTATACATATATATGTATGTATATATAATGTGTGCACATACATATATTCACATAATCCACACTTATCTCATAATTATTCATGTACTCATAAAATAAATATTTATGGTATTCTCCAACTATTTGCAGGAAATTATATGGAACAGAGTAATTAAAACAAAACAAAGCACAGTGTCTCATCTTAAAGAGTTTGCAGTCTAGAAGAGATTAAGAAATGTACACAAATATTAAAAGAAAATAGTAAATAGTCATTATCATGAGAAACGGGGTGCAAAATCTTCTGAGAGTTCAGTGTAGGGAGAGATGGCTCCAGGTTGCAAATATCACGAGAGTTCTCACCAAAGGAAAAAAAAAAAGAGAGAGAGAGAGAAAGAGAGAGAGAGAGAGAGAGCTCTTAACTATGCATTAGAGTATAGGATTACAGACAGAAACTGGGAGCATCTACATGTTCCTGGGGGATTTATACCTCCCTAATTTTCAGTTTATCCCCAGTTCTTCATCACATTCGTTACTACAAAATGTCATTGACTTAGGCTTTTGCAGCACACATAAATGCAGGGCTCTTTCCATTTAATTTTCTTAATTTCATCTTGCTATCACCTGCATTATCCCAGCCTATAGCAATACTTTTTTATGTAAAGTATTTTTAATAAAAAATCATTGTATTCACATGAATACGCACTGTGGCAATAATTTATATCTTACTTTACAGAAACATCTATCATAGCAGTTCTCCTTTCCTGGATTCCCTCAATTGCCAACTGGCAAGCACACCTTTTATGTACTCACCAAAAGGCAATAAAGGAACAGCTAATATTCTTCTTGGTGTTCAAACTGGAAGGAAATCAAATTGTACCTAAGTGGTGCACAGCATAAAATACACCTACAAATTAAAGATATTTAGACATCTATTCATCCACTCATTAATGTTTCTATGTTTCTAGAGGATCTAACAAATATCAGGAACTCTATGAGAACTCTTTTAGGATTGAGAATCTTATCTTCCAGGAGGAAGTAAAAAATATGAAAAGAAAATCAACCAACCGGGAACCAGCAGTTAGTGTAATGGCTATGTCACTGGACTCCCATGTAGTCGACCACGGTTCATGTCCCGGATCCGGTGGCTTAAAACTCACACCAGGCGCGTGTGTGTGCGTGCCCAAGATCCTGAGAGGAGAATGGAGGAGAAGGGATTGCGGCGTGACCATCCCCCCTGGGGGGGGAGATTTCTCGCTTTCTGTCTCTATGTCTCTATCTGTCTGGCGAGTGCACGTGCCCTCTAGCGGAAAAACCTCTCAAAAAAAAAAGAAAAAGAAAAAGAAAATCAACCAACCAAAAAATGAAGAAATAAGTAAATTGCATGTACGTGAATATAAAGGTGACAAATAAAAAGGATCTAAATGACAGAAGAGACTGTGCAATGATCCAAAAGGAAGCATGTTCAAGGCAGAGAGAACAGCCCTACAATGGGAATCAATGATTATAGCATGTCTGAAAAACAGTCACATGGCTGGGCAGAGATGAGGGCACAGAAGTAAGCAGGAGAGTCCAAACTCTGGGTAAGAAATAAAATCTTCAGTGACACTGAGAAGCAATTGACACATTTTAAGTAAAACAGATGAGTAACAAGATGAACTACATTTTAAAAGACTGCTTTGGCTGCTCTATACAGAATGGATTCTAAGGAGAAAGGAGTGGAATACAGTGAGACCACATGATGCAGCAATAGTTCAGGCAAGAAAGCATGATGACATGGACTAAGTGGAAAACATGGCTAGGTTCAGAAGGTATTTTGAGGTAGGGCTGACATCACTTACAATGCATTGGATATGAGAGGATGTGAAAAAGAGAACAATAAATGTCAACTCCTAGCTTTCTTACTTAAACCAATTGGATGCATGTTGATGAAACTACCTGAGATGAAATGAGTGGAGAAGAACAAATTTGTGTGGCTAATGATCAAGTGTTGTTTTGGAGACATATTAAATTCTAAATGCTTGTTAAAGATCCATGAGGACCTTTTAAGTAGGCAGATGGAAATACAAGTTAGAAGTTCCAGAGAGAAGTCAGGTCTGAAAATAAATACTTGAAAGCCTTTCTTACACAGATGGTATTTAAAGCTGTAGAATCAAAAAGGTCATCTTCTGGAGATGGAATACAGCTTGACAAGAGAAGACGTTCTAAGACAGACTCTTGGAGAACTCCAATGCTTAGATATAGAGCAAAGAATAAATTAATTAAGGAATTGAGAAGGAGCAGCCCATCAATATGAGAAAGTGTTTCAAGATGGAGGGAGTCAACTTTGTTGAATGATGCTGAGTTAAGAAGAGAGGTGAAATTGAGTATGACTACATGGAAGTCACTGGTAACCTTAATGCAGTGTTAATGGAGTGCTGAGGAAAGGAATCCTGAATCGGATATATCTGAGCAGAGAACAGGAAACAAAGAATGGAAAGAACATCATAGACAACAATATCAAGACATTTTGTTATGATCAGGGAATATAATATGGGGTGGTAAATAAAGTCAAGGGAGACTTTTGTGATAGATAATATACATATATATATGAATGGTTTTGTATTTACTGAGACATAGTGCAGAAGAAATAACAATAACCTACATTAAAGCCCGAGACAAGATGGAGTAAACTCCAAAAATGAACAGAATAACTGACCTCAAAACTTACCTGCGATGATTATTATATAGACCAATTTCCTTCAGGAGGTTTCTGCTTTTGTGAGCATTAGAGACTAATAAATAATAGGAAAATATTTATGGCTGTAACATCTAATCTGCATGCAAGACCTCATCTGCCTCTTTAAGAACCCTTATGTTCACTATTTGAATGGTGGAAAGGATTGTCTAATCTGCTTGGTTATTTAAATTCTAGGACACTGATTCTGTCATATTTACCAGTGAATGGCATACTGGGTGTTCAAAGGTCAAATAGAAAAAGCCAGAGCCTTCAGTGATATTAATCCCAACCTCATTCTCCTGCCCTCCCTTTTCCTGTCTTTTCCTTTCCTGATGAAAATCTCTCCTGCAGGTAGGAGGCACAAGGCAACTCTTTTCTATCCTTGACTCTCTTCCTTTCTCTCTCCAACCTTACAGTAGTCAACAATCTCAGGGATTTTTCAATCAAGAAAGTTCTGTTGGATTTCTCTCTAGAAAAACCTTTTGCTTTATCAAATGCAGTAAACCCCAAAATTCAGATTTGGGCTTATAACCTAAAAAAGTCTAATTCTACTTATCCAGGTTGCCATGGGTTGGAGAAAATTTTTGGAATTTAGGCTCATTGGACAAGATCAAATGATTATGACAATATATTATCTTCAAACTCCATGTACTCAAATATAATAAGAGGTATTAAGGGAAACATTACCAAAATACTTAATCAAAATCAACTTAAATTACAAATACCAGGGATCAAATCACAAAGGATGTGATAGCCTGGACCTGTGCAGAAAGGTCTCTGAACATGAGTCTTAGAACAAAACCCTTACTTTACCTATGGAAGTTAGAGGTTCTGAACCAAAGATGTCATCCTCTCTCCCTTAAACCTGGGCTCTCCTATAAAGAATAATTGTCAAATCCAGATGTTATCTTGGACTCTGGTCCATTTGTTAACTAGTTACTACACTGGATTGCTTCCCACTCCATGCCACTGTTCCTGTCCTGATAAACCATATGTTCCTGTACTTGTCCACTTAACCAGACCTTTGTCTGCTCCCTCATCACATCACCATCTTACCCTTTCCATGAAAGAAAGAAAAAAAAAAAAAAAAACTCATTGAAAATTCATACTTAAGTGACTTGATAAAGTTTCCCTGAGGCTGCATAAAACAATTGATAATTATCTCTGGACCCACAAGAACCTACTTAGCAAGTTGTGCATCTTGAATAATTTTATAACTAAATCACATTATAACATTTTATAAAAACTCTTGCCCAAAACTAGTATACTATGTGTGGATTTCTTAAGAGTTGGGTCCTTCCTATATTCATTTTTGATTTCCTCCAAGCTCTGCACATACTAAGCTAATGACTGAATTTAGAAGACAATGTATGTATCATATGAACTGAAATCCCCAAAAGAGAAAGAACTGTCATCCCATACTTAAAATTGTTTCATTTATATAGTAAAGATTGCCAAGCCCAGCACTTGAACAACCTTTTACTTTTTTTATACATTCTCTAGTTCATTCCTTCTTTTATCATGACTTTCTGCCCTCCCAGCCCAGGTGTTGGCTATTCTAGTGATTAGATAAAAGATGACCTTTTTGTGGGAAGACAGAGGTAAGGAAAATGCTTATTAGAAGTCTTTGCCTTTTGTATGTCAAGAGTTAAGAGCTTTCTTTTCCTATCTGATAGAGGACAATGTTTTCTTTTATCATTTTCTTAGGTTTAATGTATTTAAAAGAAAGAACATAGTGTCCATTTCTCTTTATTCTTTATATCACTTATTTTGTTTTCTTGTAGTTGCTATTGCTGTTGTTTTTCTCTGACTTAAGCATGCAATTAGGCACTAACTTTTCTGCAGATTTTTGATAAGGTAAATCACCATTCCTCATTTATATCTTCAAAGCATTCTATTTATCCACCTGAGATTTCTTTTACTATAACATATAATATTAATTACACAGCCCACAGAAACTCCTGCCCTGTACTTCAGACTACCCTTCACTAGAGCCCTTTAAGAAATGGCTTGAGATTGAAGAAGGGAAAATTTATTACTACTTACATAGAAGTTTAAAAAACAGGGAAAAAAGAAAATAAAACTGATAAAAAGTAATAACAAATGGACTTAGAATGCAAGGTCTGCCAAAAAACAGCTCAAAAAGCTTCTTAGCAGTACCTGATGAGAAGAATCTTGTGAAAATATGAATGATGGTTCGATAAATATGGGTTATTTTGACCCTTTTGCTTTCACCTTAAACAGATAAGAAAAAAACCCAAGAGGATAACGATAGGACAGTGCAAATAGAAGAACAAGAACAAGATGACTTGCCAATAAGAGGCCCTATGGCTAATAAGAATAGCAATGAACTTCTTTTTCCTCCCACAGACTTATTAAGATAAGAAATGTGAGATCTGGGACAGTAGATGCTCTGGTGGCTCAGGTGGCTGGATCCCACATGGCTTGACTGTGCAGTTCAAGTCTTAGACTCACTGGCTTGAAAAAATGCTGGGTATTGGGTCCAGTAGGTGCCATGGTGGTTAAGGCACTGGAATTCCCACATGGCCAACAACAGTTCGAGTCCCGGACCTGGCAGCTTGCTTTCTAACTCTCCCTCTCTCTCCCTCTCTGTCTTTCTCTGGCAAAACTCATGTGAAAAATAATAATCATAATAAATAAATAAATAAATAATTCTTTTTTTTAAAAAAAAAAAGAAGAACATGCTGGGTATAGACACGTGTGTGCCCAAAATCCCAAGAGAAGAGATGGGTTGGGAATGCAGCATGGCCATGATCCATGGGAGTGATTTCTCATTTTCATTTTTTCTCTTTTTCTCTCTGTCTCTCTCCAGTAAATACATGTGTACTCTGGTATAATTCTTAAAAATTTTAAAAGGAAAGAAAGCGATATGAGATCTAAAACTATACTGGTCAGTGCATTTGGTAACCTTATGTATATGAATTGAGAGATGACCTGTTTTTCTCTTCCTAGTTCCCTCTACATATATTCTTAAGGTCCTCTTTAAAAAAATTTTCTATATCTGATCATTATCAACATTTGTTTTCCTCCAATTAAAATTCCTAATATAGAACTTTTCTGATGGATAAAATTTAGAGGAGCGTTCTTTCCTCATCTACCTTTTCTTCTTTCTGTGTCACAATACTATCTCTTCCATCACTCAAGAACATGTTTTGGGGGACCAGAAGTTAGCGTAATGGCTATGTCGCCGAACTCCCATGTAGCCGACCGAGGTTCAAGTCCCGGACCCAGTGGCTTAAACTCACGCCTGGCACGTGTGCATATGTGCCCAAGATTCTGAGAGGAGACTGGAGGAGAAGGGATTCTGGTTTGGCCATCCCCCTTGGGGGGGGGTGATTTCTCGCTTTCTATCTCTGTGTCTCTGTCTTTCTGGAGAGCGCAAAACTTCTCCAAAAAAAAAAAAAAAGAAAAGAAAAAAGAATATGTTTTGGTAATTTGAAAAACTCACTGCCCTTCAAGAAGAAGTTCGAGAATAGTTTTCTGTTATTATTAAACGGACACTGATGTGAACATACATAAATTAACTTTAGAACACTATAGTGAACATTCTATTTTAGTGTCTCCATCACAGCTATTCTGACCTTTGGGTAGTTTTGCATCTGTCAAACTTTAATTTACTTACAAAGTTCAGTAAACATTATTATTGCTGTCTTTACTAATTTTACTAATTTAGGAGCATCTTTTTTTTCTCTACCCTTTATTTGGTATCTGTCAAACTTAAAAAAGTTACATTCTAATATATAAAACATATGTTTAAAACTGAGAATTAATAACAGTATCACTGTGAATATTTTGCTGAACCATATGAAAGGAAGTTGCAAGCATTATGACCTTTTATTCTAACTAGTTCACTATGAATCATCTAAGAACAGGACATTTTCTTATGGGCTCATAGTACATTTCACTAATACAGAATTATTATTATTTAGATTTTTTTACCACAGGGCACATGCACTCACTGGAGAGAGATAGTGAGAAATTACCTACTCCCAGGGGGAATAACCCCACCAGAATCCCTTCTCCATCCTCATTTAGGGATTTTTGAGCATGCACACACATGCCTGGTGTGATTTTGAAGACACTGAGTCCAAGACTCAAAACGTGCAACTGGACATGTGGGATCCAGCACCTTAATCTCCATGCCACCTGCTGACCCCAGGATAATTCCTTTTGATAGATAAGATATGTAATACATAATTTATATTCAAATTTTGCCAATCATCCTACTAATATCTCTTATAGCAGTGTTTTTCTCTCAATTAATAATCTAATCCAGTATTGTATGCTAATTTTTGTTTCTTTCATACCTCTAGCCATAATCCATGATTAATAATTACTGTTTGTTTACAAACTTTCTGAATTAAAGTTTGTATAATCACTTCAGAGATTGTATATTTTGATCTGCTTTCCTTCTTAACCTTCTAATTACTCTAGGGAATTTGTGCTCTTAGATGACCTCTGCAACTGGTACTTATTCATATAACTTTTGATATAATTTCTTCCACTAAGTTACAAAGTCTCTTTCTGCTCTTATATGTCAGCAGTGTGATTATCGCCATTCTCCATTATTACTAAATGAGTACCTAAGACCCAAAAATGTCTAATATACAGATCTACATCACTGAGCATCTCAATGTCTATCACCAGACTGTATCAGTTCCTGAAGAGTTCAGCTCTTTGGACTCACATGTCAGAAGAGAATATTAAATACTATCCTATCTGCTTGCCACACAGTCTTTTTTGATCAGCTTAGTATGTTATATTCTACTAATAGCATTGTGCATGGACATAAATTCACACTGAGGAAAACAATAATGTTAGAACAAAAGTATCACATTTCTGGCATTTAGGAACTTTTGCCCAACACCTTGAATTCGGAGTTTATGACCTACAAAGTATATACGAGGGTACCATGCCGAAGCAGTAGCACGATGTCAGTAGCACCCGGTATAGTAAAAGATTCTAACATAGAATTATGACATCCACAGGATCCATGCATCTGGACAACTGCTGCTAAGAGTACACACAGCACAGAGCATGTAAGGAAGAGCTTCACCTTTAGATTAGACAAACGGGTCAAATTCCAGATCTGCACCTTACCAGCTAGTTAATCTGGACCAAATTACTCCTCCTTTCTCTGCCTTAGTTTTCCCACCTGCAAAATAGAGTGTACACTCTCTAGGTTAAGGTAAGTTTCATAAATACTTTGCAACATGCCTCAGTCTTCATGGTGTTATCATCTAAAAAGTGGAGGTGGGGCAGTTAGTGTTGAGCTGATCTTATTAACCCCAGTAACTGATGTCTGCTAAGCTCCTCTCTCCTTGGTGACTAGGACCTTCCATCCTCACATTTCCATACAGTTGTGCTGCACACAGTGTAAAACAAATAACTGAGATGGAGTCACTGCTATTGGATGTAATATTTAAAACATCATTGATTAAGGTCATGCGGCCTCACTTTCCAGTCACTGTTTTTCCCTTCATAACCTCCTGAAGGGTGATTAGTTAAATACTACTTCAGTACTCCTAAAACAGAAATTTGTCAAGTCACAATTTTTAGAAGGTAAGAATTATTAGAAAATTATTCTTTATTCTGACTGATAGTTACCTTCCTGTAAACATATATATCCACTGGAAAGGACAATAATTTACATGTACCCCGTTTACAACACTACATTTTACTATTCTTTCCATAACCTTATGAACCAGTTTCTATGACTCCCTCCATTCTGGTATGCCAATTCTGCATTCAACTTATACTGTCTTTGCAAGGCAGTCATTGTTTCTTTCTTTCTTTCTTTTTTTTTTCAGTAGTTTACTGGGTGTATCATCCAAAAGACTGACAAAAATTTCAGAACAGTAAGTAGACCTTCTCTCCTTTATTACCATACTACTTTCTTATTTTTTAAATTATTTTTATTATTTTTTTATTTTTTGGAGAGGTTTTCGCCATAGGGCGCATGCACTCACCAGACAGAGAGAGACATAGAGACAGAAAGCGAGAAATCACCCCCCCGGGGGGATGGTCACGCTGCAATCCCTTCTCCTCCATTCTCCTCTCAGGATCTTGGGCACGCACGCACATGCACCCGGCGTGAGTTTTAAGCCACCAGGTCCGGGACGCGAACTGCGGTCAACTACGTGGGAGTCCAGCGACATAGCCATTACGCTAACTGCTGGTTCCCACCATACTTCTAAACATAGATTATTCCTCCAAAATCTTAATAATATTTGATCAATGCTGATACAATTCCCAAGCACTTTTATAAGTACGCATTTATTATTTTATTATCTATTTATGCTTCTCAGTGAAATTTTCTAACATTACAATTCCATGGTATCACACTCACTTTCCCTGTAGACACTCTCAGGTAGTTTAGACAAACTGTGTAGTACAGGTCCTTTTCAGAAAGAAAAACAAAAATGCTTCTGAATTATTGGATAGAAATGTTACAAATTATCAATCCAAAGCACAGATCATAAACCTGACCCCCTTTTTCGATTTTTATTGGGACTGAAATAATTGATACTGACAGAACAAAGAGAAGACTCTTACAACCATAAAAATCACTTTGCTGCTACCAATATAAATGAATCCTACCTCTAATGGATTATGTGGCCAGGCCAGCCTCATAATAACATCTAGTAACTAACTCCATCCATATGCTGGTGTTCAATGGCCAAAGATTCCATTTAATTAAGAAGATGGATTTATATGCACTAATAATTCAGGTTAAAGCTTTGAGACCATAGTATTATTCGAGGTAAAAAAATACCTTTTTAACCTAGCCACTTTCTTTCTTACCACATATTCCTTGTATTTCCGAAAAGATGCCTGATCAAAAATATACTTATATCAGACATGCTTTAAAATATGAAAGCATAATAATATTTGGCACATATTTATATAATTCATGTCAAGATAACTGTCTTCTATTTTAAACAGACCCTCTTAACAAAGAAGGATTATTAATCTTGCAAAACCTGATGCTGAGATAAATACACTTATCAGACATAGACATGGAAAAACACAGCCAGTTTAACTTAAGGGCAAAGTTATCTAGAAATAACCTAATGGGCCTCATCATGTATGGTTTCATATACTTTATTATTTGCTCTAGTTATAAATGATGACATGTATACTCCTGGCTAAAACATCTTCTGGGAATAAGTTCCTTCATTACAAAGTTAATGTTGAAAAGTACTTTGTAAATCAAATACCACCGAACCTCTGGGACTCATAGCCATGCACTTCAAAAAGTTCCTAGGTCAAAGTCACACATCGCCTCAAACTAAATAAAGATGACAGAAGTGACAAATCCTAGACAATGCTGAACTCATTTGTGGAACAGCTATTATGCACCAGGCATGGAGATGGTGTGTCAATACCTAAAACTTGTGTTTTGCTCCACCTTTAAATTTATGAGTAACGGAGGAACAGACAAGGAAAGGGGAAAGTGTATATTCCATATTCTCCTCAACAGGGAAAAATACAACCATTTGAATAACAAAAGTCTAGAGAAAAGGAGGTGGGGAGAAAACTGCCCTATTTCTAGTTGAGTAGTCCTTTCCATAATTAATTAAGTCAGACTTAAAATAAAGGGGGGGGGGAATTACTCCTCCATTTGCTTAGTATAAATACTCGGTACTTAAAATCAAGCATTAATATTTCAATTTATTTTTTCAATGACTATAACACCTAACTCAGTCTGACCAAGATCACTGTGGTAAGTGTACATTTTGGACAAGCAGTTAAAAATCAGAGGGCCTTAGCCCAGTATCTTTTTCTTTTTTAAGAGATAGAGAGGTATTTTTGACAGGGTCTTGCAATGTTGCCACTCTCATACACCAACCTCCCAGTCAGCAAGGACCTCAGGTGCACCGCAGAGCCGGCCTGTTTTATTAGGTTGGTCCAAGAATCACTACTGGTCTCCCCACAGGATGCCCTCCCACTTGTACCACCATGGCTGGACCTAGATTGAGTTAGCAAACATCAGTAGTAAGACCTCGTAACCACAGCCGTTACTTCTCATCTCCTTGTTAAAGAATCTTATTTTTAAAAATGGTATTATTTATTTAGTTAGTTTTAATTTGCTTAAGGGCCTGTGTGCTCACAAGACAGAGAGAGAATGTGAGAAAGCATCCCCCTGGGGGGAATGGCCACACTGCAATCCCTTCTCCTCCATTCTTTGCGGATTTGGGGCATGCACATACAGACACTCAGGATGTTTTTCAAGTTACAGGTTGGGGATTGAACTGCAGTTAGCCATGAAGGTTTCAGTCACTTTAATCACCATGCTACTGGCTGGTCTCCTGCCAAAATTCTAACTTCCTTTCTTCTTCGAGATCTAATATAAGAACACTCTGTAATATGTCTGCCCAACTGATCTTCCATGTGGAGATTTAGTATCTCTTCATTATATTTCTTTAATAAATAATTAGCTACTGAGAACAAATATTAAGAGATGTTAAAAGATGCCAGTGATTCCTCCTCAATCAGTAGCCAGGAGTCTTTACCCCTTAACTACTTACTACCTGAGAAGAAAACAATGCTAGAGATAAAAAGTCTTAGAGAGGCAATTCAATATCATAGAGAATGCCTATTGACTGAATTATGTAAAGCACTATAACTTCCATACACAATTAAAAGGCAACTGACCTTAATTCAATGTTTTCACAGTCAATATGTCACTCTGCAACCACGATTAACATGGTCTTTCATTTTGAGATAATATAGTATCATTTTGGTACCCAGAATGGTGCTTGGATTTTAACCCCTAACCCATCAGAAGGAATGAATTACTAAACAATAAATTTATACAGATAGAGCCAGTCTCATACTTAAATTTGACTAGAGGCTGACGTTATTATTGTGGTATTGGAAATCATTTTGGAAAATTCTGAGGGTTCTGTCTACTGTGTAGAAAACTAAATGGAGGGAAGAACTGAATTAAATTGCCCTCTTGAAAAGTGCCTGCATTTGCAAATTCCTAAATGAAATGGTGGAGTTTCTGACTTGTTATGCACATCGATGCCAAGGTCTGTGCAGCTGAGTAAGGTGGTTGTGACCGAGCTCATCGGTCTGGCTCCATGAGAAACCAACCTGCACTAAAAGAGAAATCATTTTTCTCTTTGGTTAAACAATGCAGTTTGATTTTGGAACTTACCACACTATATTTTGCTAAATAAACAAGCAAACAAAAAACCTTGGCACTAACTGCTGCTTGTTGACTTTTTTGGATGGCTATCTAAAAATGCTCTTCATGGGTAAAACAATCCTTTTTAATCCCAAATTCCATTACTACATTGGTCACTTTCACAAACTACTTCAGAGATTATACATCATGTTTCATCACTTATCTTAAAAACTGAAACTGAATATCTGATATGAAAATTTACCCTACTACTTAAATTTGCTAACCCAAGAAAGGCTTGCCATTCATCGAAGGAGTTTTAACTGTTCTCGCAAACATGTTCAAAGCAATAAAACCTGAAACTTCTAGTCTTCAAATCTAAGACCTCGCCATTTATTATCACCTTCCAAAATTCAAATGAGCTTTCTAAAATTACCTGTGGGAAGAGTAGACTTGAAAATTGAAAGGCCAAGGATTTTCAATCCACCTATCATGGGATCTAAAATTACTGTATATTAGTTTATTCCTGTGAGTTACACAATCACTCAAACCTCACACTGAAAGTAAGGCAAATGCTCTACTGCCTAATAAGAAAGGGCCTCCTTTTCCCAGCAGTTATGAACTAGGTTGGACTTACCGGAGTGAGTAATAAGTAAGTTTGAAAAGCAGAGAACAAGCCGAAATAAAAGGGCCTGAGACAGAAAAGTTTAATGGGAAAGTGACAGTAATGGGGAAGTGTGAAAAGGGAGCCACAGAGTCAAACCAGAAGGAGAAGGCCGGAAGCACAGTGGGGCAGTAATTATCAGTGCCCTAGAAGACTAGGGATCAACACAGTAAGACGCCTAGACCTTCAGAATTAAAAGCCAGTTTCTGAGGATACACTGTACAAGAAATGGATTGTCAGTTGGAGATAGATGCCATCAAAGTGAACATAAAAGAATTTGTTTAAAAAAAAATCGAGGGAAGTACATTTGGATGTGAGGCCTTTGTAAAAATCTGGCACTTGATCTAGCCAACATAATACAGCTTCGTCAACGCAGTAAAGTCCAGTATCCATCATTTTTGTACTCTTGCAGCATGGATATCTATGTAGATTTATCAAGACAGACACATTCTCTACATTTGATTATATAAAAGTTTGAAGGTTAAAATGTCAGGCAGTTTAGTTACAATGAAATAAGGTTTTCCAATCTCTTTAATGGACTCTGACACATTAGTTGAATATAAGATCTTTACTAATTTGTAGTTGAGATGAGTATATATAAAATTTCCCTGAACCTCTTTCTTTTCCCTGAACTTTTCTTCCTGATTATAATTTAAATAAAAAGTCCCCTAATTAATTTCAGAATGTAAATGTCTCACTCCTACTGGCCATGAATCATTTTTTTAATTGCCCTATTTCTTGACCTAGTAATTATTGCTTGTATGAATTACATTAGTTCTCCCCTCCCCCAATCAACCAATTTTTACAGACAATATGCTATAACATTATAAAAATGTATAAGTATATGCTATGAACCCAAATGAAAAACTATTTTTTTTCTAAATACACTCTATTATTATTTTACAGATGCCTTTCTTTCACAACCACCTATGTGACCCTCAGGTAACATAGCTCAATGTGTCTGAAACACAGGGAATATTGCTTCCATACTAATAATATGATAACGATTGTCTTAGTCAACTGTAGCTCCCATATATCAGGAAAGAAACAAGTCTTAAATATCCTCAACTTTGTTTTTTTTTTTAGATTAGTTTATTTTCAACACTCATCATGCCATGAATTCATAGGGAATAGGTTCCAGTAGCTCAGGCTCCTTTCTATTGGTTCTCACAAAGTGTGCTTCTCTGGGTGGGGCAGGCTGGCACTTCAGTTGAACCCAGGTACCTTTCTCTTTGGCTTCCTTCTTTTTCTGGTCATTTTCCTTCACACGTTTTAGGAAGCTGTCTCTGCTCTTAGAATGCTTAATATGCTCACTATGCACATTAATTCTCTTGGCAAGAATCTTGCCCTTGACTTGTTTGTTTACAATGATGCCAACAGCATGCTGGGTAACACTGTAGATTCTTCTAGTTTTGCCATGGTAACATTTGTGGGGCATTCTTTTTTGAACAGTACCCATTTCCTTGATGTCTACAGTATCACCTTTCTTGTAGATTCACATGTATGTTGCCAAAAGAACCACTCCATGTTTTCTAAAAGACCTAGAGAGCATGTACCAGGTGCCTCTCATCT
>NW_006159625.1:1109453-1115309 GCF_000334495.1 Tupaia belangeri chinensis
CTTTCCCTCTGTTTTCATCATGTTAGTTTATTATTGGAAAATGGCAGTTCCAGCCAAAAGGCAGTATCTCCAACTTTTGAAAAAGCAATATACAAATAAAACTTTTCATTTGGCATCTGTATTCTGGATTAAAGGCTGGTATCTCAGAATCAGTCACCACTGTCTATTTGTGTACTTCCTTTTACTTTTTAAAATGTTTCTTTTTTTCTGAAAATAAAAATGTTTTGACTCAGTTTTAAGTTTGCAAATGGGCAAAATAGGCCATAAGCACATACTGAGCAATGCTTATAAGTTGTTTAAATTAATTTTAGAAAATTAGAGAGGGAAGAAAACATCATACTAGACAACAGATCTTCCATCTTCCACTCTCAGATCACGTGGCCCACAGCGTTTCCTAGTGTTCTCTGTGCCCTGCCTTTTCACTAAAACTGTCTGCTTGCTCTATTCCTACTTTTCTTAAAAGCAGAAACTATGTGTCATTGACTACTTTATCTCCCACCAAATGTTAGCACATGGCCTTCTGGTAAGAAGAAACATGTCATGGTAGAAACACAGTGACCATGGGAATTAGACAGAACTGGGTTTGACTCTCGGATGTTCTACTGGGTCATCGGGATAGTCATGGCACATTTTTGCATAGGAAAACATAGAATAATACACCATGACTTTCCCAAGGACCTAATATATTCCTCTGAGCTTAATGTAAAGTATCATTTTTAAGAATGACATAAGATAATCTAAATAAACCAGGTACAATAGCCTGTACCCAGTAGATGCCCAATAAATGTTCCATTTGTTCCTTCCTTATTGTACTACAATAAAAGGCTGAAGCTCAAAACAGACAGGTTACATAAATATTTTGAGACGAAAGAACATGGCAATGTCTTTGCTTTAGAGCTACCTCGTGAATGATCTTTTAACATGTACTGCTGGGGCTAGCCCTGTAGCCCAGATGACTTGAAAAAAAACATCAGGTGCAAGCGCACATGTACTGAAATCCTAACAAGGAGGAATGGAAGAGAAAGAATTGCAGCATGACCATGTCCCATTGAATGGGGCTTTACCTCTCTCTTTCTCTCTCTCTCTCTCTCTCTCTCTCTCTCTGTCTCTTTCTCTCTTGCAAGCACACATACTCTCTGGCAATAAAAAAGAAAAAGTATGTTTGGTGGTGGGGTCAACCTATAATGGAGAAATAAAAATGTTTTCTATATGTGCAGTAAGCCAAAGAGAAAAATACATATATACATATGTATTTTTATCATGGATAAAATGAAGACAATGATCATTTACAATTCAAGGACTTAAAGCCCTGAAAGAAGTACTAAGAATAATTTTAAAAAATATTTAGGGGCCAGCCAGTGGCATGGTGGTTAAGGCGGCTGAATACCACATGGCCCCGCAGGTATGTGGGCATGCCCAAAATCCCAAAAGGAGGGGAGAAATGGAGGAGAAATGGCTGTGATGTGACCATCCTCCATGGAGGAGCAGTTCTTACTTTTCCCTCTTTCTCCTCCTCTTCCCCCTACCACATCTCACCCCCAACACCCATGAGTACACATCCAGACATGCACACTCTGGTAATCAGGAGGAAGGGAGGGAGGGAGGGAGGGAGGAAGGAAGGAAGGAAGGAAGGAAGGGAGGGAGGAAGAAAAGAAGAAAAAAAGGAAGGAAGATTCAAAGAACCCGATTTCTTCAGTCTTTGGTCACCATAAATGTGAGTGGAACTACGCACTCAACGGTGAACATTTCCATAAATCCTACACCAAATAACCAAAGAGAAAAATATTGATCAAAGTTCTTTCTCTCATTAAATATGTCTTAGCATCCTCCAAAATTTATATCAAAGGAAACAAAACTTTCATTTTTTGACCCCAGATCTACAGGGTCTATCTCGTGGCTTCTAACCAAGGGAACTTTGCATCAAACTTCTGGGAATCAATCTATTATGTGCATCTACTTTAGTCTGAATGGCACAACAATGTCAATGTTACAAATGGGCTTTTGAGGATTTCTACTTCCATATCTGTGTACGCTCAGTATTCCTCCACATTTATTCACTCATAGGGAAAACTTGCTTGAAGAAATAAATTGTGTTTTATTTACATAAGTATGCCTTCTTTACCATCAAAGAGTTGAGCATTGTGATATGAGTAGACACTTGAATAAAGTCAATGAAATTCAAAATAAATGAACATAATTATCAGAATGCCACAACACACAAACAAACAAGCTAAAATCTGTGTCCTTCCAAATAAAGAGTCAGCTATCATTACAGCATCTCAGTATCACTAATAGCAATAACCCTCTAGGGCATTATAACTTTAAGTAGGTATCAGACATAACACAAATCCAATACAATCAGTATTAGATGTAAAATATGGACTTAGTAGCACAATAGAGCCATGTACCAAAATGCAATAAACCAAAGTCCCCAAACAGGGCCAGAATTCAGATTTTTTTCAGGTGCTTTCATTCTCTGCTAGGTTGGAGAGTCATGAAAATTAATAAAGCAACATTTGTTCTTAGGAAAGATTGTGGATATTCTAGTGCTCATCCTAGTGATATAGTTTTTTTCTTTATATTTTAATCAGTTCTGATAAATCAGTTCATTCAGAACACAGATAAAATTGTGAAGCGACCAACATTAGGAAAAAATCTTGATTCAAATTGTCAGTCTGCATTTTATGATGATGGATGAGAGATCAGAATCTTTCAGCATAGCTTGTTCAGTTCAAATACTGAGAGAGGGTTCGTCTGATAACGATCTGGGCTGACCTCTGGGGTTCCACTGACTGATAGTTAGCTCTTAAGCTTCAGCACATATCAGGTTCACGTGGAAGGCTTGTTACTCCGCAGCTTCCTGGGCTCCATGAACATAAATTCTGTGTCAGTGGGTCTGAGGTGGAGCCCACGACACTGTGCGGCTAACTAGCTTCCATGTGGTGGGAATGGCTTTGGCTTGTACACTGCCCACTCTTTTGAGTAACAACCATACTATCTCTGGTTCCAGGATTAAGCACCTCTGCATTCTAGGACCCCCATCACAATCCTTCTCTAGTGACAGCTAAGTCACATGAAAGGACCCTAGCAAAAGATGAGAAATATGCATTAAAATGAATCATGAAATCCTTTTGTAATACAGTTATTGAAACCAACCCCGTAAATGCTGATTTTCTAGCTCTGGTTTTGTGACACACTGGGTTATCTCCAATTATCTCCAGGGGTGATATAACAGTTTCACAAAATTAATTTTACTCCATTTTAATTTAACAAGGTTCACATCTGGAAAATGAATGCTGAATTTGTTGGTTGAAGTGAAAGTAAAGAACAGCTGAATCCATTAACTCTGCTCCTATAACCTAAAGCTCTTTGCTTAATTTTGTTAAATTCATTAAGGATTTTGCTTTTAACTTGGACCTTGTGCCTCATTCTAATAGAGTGGCAAAATGCTATGGTCAAGTTGCAAACTATTTATGGAAGGGTAATTATAAATCTGTAAAGGTTCTGATGAACCCAGTAACAGGCAGTGGCAAGGGTGGCACCGTCATTCTATGGTTAAGGAGATAGATGATGTCCTTCCTTTTACTAAAGTATTAGCTTCCAAAATGAGCTATTGAAAGTGAAAAGATAGCTCTTAAGAACGCATGATTTATCTCTATCTTCAAGTTGGCAATAATTATTTTATTAAAGAATACATATTTTGTCCCAAGGGATAAAAATCTTTCTCTAGAAGTAAACATGCAGTAGTTTCAGGGGAAGAAAAAAAAAAAGAGAAAATATTCAATAATTTTCCCCAATACATGGGTGTAGTTAGTTATAAGTTTTTAATTTCTAATCTCTTTCTATAAATCAAACCAGACATCAAATAAATGTCTACTATCTGCTTACCAGAATGCTGAGATGCAAGGTTTATAAAATAGCAAAAAAATAGGCCCTTTTTTTCTGACCTTAAAATGCTTACATACTTCATTCATAAGAAGACAAAGCTAATACATGTAGAAAAAAAGTAGAAAACATATCAAACTGCCCATTATTGCAATAGAAATATTAAAAGGAGTAATTGCAGTGGATTGGAAGAATATTTCAAAGCTTCTTGGGGAATATGGGACTTACGCTGGACCTTTTCAGAGAGAGTGATTTAGATGATAAAGAGGAAAGGGCAGCAAACCACATAAGGGCAAAAGACAGGGACTTGAAGCTAACGTGTGTTTTGGGGGGAAGAGGTCTAGGAAGAGTATACTGCCTCAGTGGAACAGAGACTGGGGGTTGGAAGAAATATTCTGGGGAAGAAAAAGTAGTGCAAATTATGGAGAATCTTGAAACCAAAGCAAAAGAATTAAGACTTGATCTTAGTGAATAATAGGGAGCCACAGCAAATTTTAAGCAATGGTAATCACATGTCGCCTACTGTTTTTCTTTATTTTCTCTCTTTTTTGGGGGGAGAGGTTTTTGCTATAGAGCACGTGTGCTCACCAGAAGGACAGAGAGAGACAGAGAGATAGAAAGTGAGAAATCACCCCCCGGAGGGATGGCCATGCCACAATCCCTTCTCTCCGGTTCTCCTCTTGGGATCTTGGGCATGCACACATATGTGCCTGGTGTGAGTTTAAGCCACTGGGTCTGGGACTCGAACCGCAGTTGACAACATTGGAGTCCAGTGGCATAGTCATTATGCCAACTGCTGGTCTCTGTTGTCTATTGTTTTTAGATAAGTCTTGTGAACTTGAAAGAGGAGATTGTGAGGAAGATAAAGTGGTAAAGAAAAGAAACATAGGCAAATTCAAGACTTATTTCCAGAAAATGAGTAAAAAAGTAATGAGTAAAGAATTAAATGTTAAAAATATGACAGAAATCAAATGTGGAAGAGGTGTAAGTCACAGTAACTAGAAACAAACTAACTAAATATGGATCAGAAAAAGTTCTTCCCTGTCTCAGGTAGGAAGTTATTTCCTTATCTATCAGCTTACATATATAGTTTGTGAGAAAGTCAGAATGCACAGAACATATCTTATTAAAAAAAAAAAAAAAAGTGCAAGCCTGATGATTAAAAGTAACACAACTGCCTACAACTTTTCAGATTCTTTGATTTTATAGAAAGAAAGAAAAGAAGGGAAGAAGAAAGAGCTTCGAAGAAGTCACTAAATATGGGTAATGAATCGAATGGAAGTGTGTGTCTTAATTTTATTGACTGCCAGTCATTTCATAAATATTTAATGAAGACCAGCCATGTACACGCTGACGTGTTAGATGCCGTGGACAATGCCAAGATGGCTGGGGTTAGCTGGCAGCTCCACGCACTGCAAATACACTCGAACCAGCCCTAGCCTTCTAAAGCAGGGATAAACTTGGAAACCAAGTGCCAAAGAGAAAGCACTGCACTCTCTTGAACAGTAACAAAACTTTTGCTTTTACTTAAAAATGTTTTAATCAGAAGATGACAAGAAAAGGTGAAAGTCTCTCCTCAAAGTGGGAAGTTTAACCACTGTGTTCATTACGATTCTTTTTCCTAAAAACTTCCATATAAGGAGTTTATACTATGGCTTTTATAGTTCAGAAAGATGAAATCAAACCAGGTGTTGATTACAGAAGAAAAAAGAGGGAAGGAAAAAAAAACAAGGCATGCTGAATCTTTTCCTAGTGCTGTCCTTTCAATAACAGAAGCACACATTTGTCACCATTCATTGCAAAACCTGATGGCATCTACCTGTCCAAACACATACTCCATTTACATGAATGTATTGTGATTATTATAATTAAGCTCCTACCTGAAATTTATAATATATGCAGAAAGAAAATGTATCTCTTTACATTACACTGTAGTCACCTAAACTACAAAGTGCCCTTGGGTAAATTCCC
>NW_006159625.1:1115340-1131966 GCF_000334495.1 Tupaia belangeri chinensis
ACACATACAAATCTAAATGGCAAAAGCACATAAGTACATAAGCTTGTAAGAAATCTCCCTTGTTGTTTCCAATACTTTTCCTTGCAATAGAGGGAAATTAAATAAAAGAAAAGCAAGTAAAAATAGGTCATTTTAATGGGATCTTTAAATTTAAGGTTCTCACTAACCAGAAAATTGAAAATCAAGCATGTCTAACAAAACACATAGTGAATGGAAATAAATATTACTGGAAAATTTATATGTACACTGCTTTATAATGACCCAAATTCTTTAAGTTATGGAAATTTTATAGAACTTAAAAAAAAAAAATCAGTGCTCCAACATGGACAAACCAATTAAACAGCCAAAAATGTAATATAAGTCAATAAAATAGATAGCTGACACTCTACTAAAGAATTTGTCTGAGGAATTTTTGACAAATTGTTCAGTTCTCATCAGTTAAAAAACAAAAACAAAAAAACACAACTGTCTGACTGATTTCTATGATGAAAGCTCCAAATGTCCTTAGCAGCATATTTTATTTTGTCACTAAAAGGACAGTATTTGTACTGAAAATGATGTTAATACAGAAAAAGAAAGTTTAATTCTTTTAAAATATGACTTTAAATCTTCCATCTTATCAATGAATACATTCTTATGCTGAAATGCAGTGTAGACCCAATTTTTTATTATAGAAATAACAATGAAATAACATGTGATTCTCAAGCTATAGACACACTAAAACATTTGAAGCAAAGTTTTAAGTATCAACCTACTATGTACGATGTTCAAAATTCAAAAGTTGTATTGCTTCTCGTTTTATAGTATGTGGTTTTGCATAAAAGAAAACATAAGTAAGAAATGGAATGGTAGTATCTGTTTTATTCTTTTTGAACATACAGATGTTAAATGATCATACCTCGCTAGTACATGCCTACTGCAACTTGTGTTTTACTTTCCAAATACTCAGGGTTTAAAACGGAGCAGACTGCACTTTTGATAACATCTGCTACAACAAATAACAAAAAAAGAGTGTGAAGTCTGATGAATGTTTAAACAGAACATTTTTTATGGATCAGCTAAATCTTTTCTGCTTTTTAATTAAAAGTAAAGAAAATGGAACTTAATTATCCTGTAAAGATTAGCTTGTGGGCATCTTCCTGTAAATTACTTCTAATTGAAAGCAAATTGTCAAGTGACATTCAAAGTACTGTCCTTTAAAACACAGCTGTTCTACTGCTGATTTCAGTGTATTGCAGTGTTTTCTTGTTACAATATGGCATATTTGAATATTTTAACAATTTCGCTGGTTTTGTATAGATTTCCACTTAACATATCTTAATCACATTTCTTCTTCCTGTAAAAAAGTTAGCATCCTTAAGTCATTTATGGCATCGTGAAGCAGCCTGAGTGCTTTTCACTGAGGTTTTACTTTTTTTTTATTTGCTTGCTTAAAGTATCACTAGAACTGGATAACAATGATCCAGGAACTGGATTGTTATACTCATTAAATGACGGTCGCAATCCAATTCTTTATGATATCTGTATAATTAGGCCGCCATTTATTGATACTTAAAAATATATTAAAAGTTCAAATGCCATTCATAACAATTCTCAGAATTTAGCACTTAAAAATCCCCAGTCCTTTTAAATACCTTTAAAAGAAGTACTTATTTAGCTGGGCGGTATGAAGATAGCTAACATAGGCAGTCTAGCACTAGACTTTAGACTATAACCTGAAAGACTGATAGCAAGCAAATGAGAAACCCAATTGCATGAACCCATTAAAATATGCTTCTACTGCTATCGATTTATATATTTATCTATCCACACACTGTTGATTAGACACTACTCCCTAGCACTACACTTAGCTCTGGAGACACCACAAGCAATAAAACAGGAGTCCCAGTTCTAACGGAAATTATACTCCCAAGGGCAAACTACATAGCTTTGCTGTCCCACACTGGGTTCCTGAACACAGGTTGTTTAAAAAACAATTCCACAAATAAAAAAACCCTGGCCTGTCTGGAGTGCTTATTTCAGGTGATGATAAGTGATCTGAAGAAAACTAAATGGCAGTGTAGGAATAACCAGTGACAAAGGAGGCATTCTCCTACACAGGGTGGCCAGGGAAGGTCTCTTTACTAAGGTAATGTCTGAACACAGCCCAGAGTGAACTATGGTGTGAGAGGGACATGCAAACACACCACAGTCTGAGAGGACAGAAAGGAGTCCCTTCAGAAGAATTAGGAAAGTCTCTGGAACAAAGAATTTTCATAGTCTAAGAAAAACAGTATAAAAAAGACTAAAGCTAGAAAGCTAAAAGATTATTAATCATAATGGTTGAAGATGTATATTTTGCATAGGCGGTAACGTGACTCAAATCACAAACCCAACTAACACCATCTTTACTTCCCCAGGTAAGTAAATTATATTTTTCAACTTATATATTTAGTTCAAATCCTATACAATGCATTTATCTAACTTTTTCATAGGGATAAACTAACATTGTTCTCTGGAATGAAATAATTTGTATAAATTGCTTTAACTCTACCTGGCTGGAATAGATAAATAGGTAGGTAAGTAGGCGAGCAGGCAGGCAGCCATATAGAGAAGGTTTAAGTATTAATATTGAAAGATGTTTTTCCGTTAAGCAAAAGGGCAGGGCATCGTATAACAGTGCAAGACGACATCTCGACCACAGTTCAGGTTCTGCTCTTCCTGGCATTTACTTGTGGAGACCTTCTGATAAAGGATAACCAAAAAGCAAATTCCTGAGCCTTCTTCTCATCTGCTTATGCATATCAGCCTACCCAATCAACAAAAGGGTAACAAAAGGGTAATATAAAGATAGTGAAAAGGGAAACTTTTGGTGATTTCTAAGTTATGTCAAAAAAAAAAAAATAAAAGAAAGGAAAGAAAGAAAGAAAGAAAGAAAAAGAAAAAGAAACCTGAAAAACAAAATGTAAAAAAGTATTGCCTGGACTTGTTTTCAAATTACAGTCATGCTCTTTTTCAGTGTCAAAATGATGTGGGCTTGTGTATTGTCAATATTATAAATACTGCTAATTACCTTTAATAAAATCTACTGAAAGGAGTTAAATAATATCTGTGTCCCAGTAAGTACAAAAGTTACATCTGAGTTTGTTATTATGTAGAAAATATACATTTTATACTATATAATGAAAAAGGAAGCATATTTAATTAGATGTAAAAGTTGTCAAACTGGGACCAGCAGTTAGCATAATGTCTATGTTGCTGGACTCCCATGTAGTCGACTGCGGTTCGTATCCTGGACCCAGTGGCTTAAAAACTCACGCCGGGCGCGTGTGCATGCATGCCCAAGATCCTGAGAGGAGAACGGAAGAGAAGGGATTGTGGCGTGGCTATACCCCCTGGGGGGTGATTTCTCACTTTCTGTCTCTCTGTCTCTGTCTAACAAGTGCATGCGCCCTATAGCAAAAACCTCTCCAAAAAAAGGAAAAAAAAAGTTGTCAAACTAAGTTTATATTATGGGTTCAAAATTAAAACACTATTTTTGTGAAGAAGCATTTAAACCATATGGCAATGCGCAAAATCAATGCAATACTATCTACTATGTGTCCAGTGCTTATTCTCAAACTTGAGATGTATAAAGTTTAGATGAAGCAGAAGGTAGCCATAATTAAACTAGGTTTAAATAATGATTCTAGATTAGTGGCTTTGTCATTTCAGCATACAACCACCTGAAGGGTTTGTAAAAATCCAGATTCCTGGGCCCATCCCTCAAATTGAATCTTTAAATCTTAAATGAAGTCTGAGATTCTGCATTTCAAACAAGCTGCACGCAATGTTGCTGCTGCTAGGTTCTAGAAAAATACCAATCTTTTGAAAAAACAACTTCTCTACAAATTAAATACTACATTCTTTGCTTTTAATATAAAATTAAATCATTTTATACAAAGGAGGCCCCCTCATCTTTTCACAGCAATAATTTTGAATATACATTTTTAAGAAGACAATATTTGGTCCAAGGAATAAAGACATATTTCTTTCCTATTAATATCCCTGATTTCATTATGAACACTTTTAATCATTAGCGAAATTTTATCATTAAAAGACACAATCTCACTGCAGTCTTGATCTCTAGATGGTTTGTAAGTCAGAGTCTTTTTAGTACAAATATTATTTGCACCTGTACATTCTACTTAAATTTGATATGTATTTTTCAACTTTGAAATAAATGTTTAAAAATATACTGATCTTCTTTGTTTCTTTAAAAATATTTTACTTAACCTTATTTTATTTATTTATTTATTTTAATTTGACCAGAGAGGGACAGAGTGAGAGAGAGAGGTGCATGCATGCCCAAGATCCTGAGAGGAGAACGGAAGAGAAGGGATTGTGGCGTGGCTATACCCCCTGGGGGGTGATTTCTCACTTTCTGTCTCTCTGTCTCTGTCTAACAAGTGCATGCGCCCTATAGCAAAAACCTCTCCAAAAAAAGGAAAAAAAAAGTTGTCAAACTAAGTTTATATTATGGGTTCAAAATTAAAACACTATTTTTGTGAAGAAGCATTTAAACCATATGGCAATGCGCAAAATCAATGCAATACTATCTACTATGTGTCCAGTGCTTATTCTCAAACTTGAGATGTATAAAGTTTAGATGAAGCAGAAGGTAGCCATAATTAAACTAGGTTTAAATAATGATTCTAGATTAGTGGCTTTGTCATTTCAGCATACAACCACCTGAAGGGTTTGTAAAAATCCAGATTCCTGGGCCCATCCCTCAAATTGAATCTTTAAATCTTAAATGAAGTCTGAGATTCTGCATTTCAAACAAGCTGCACGCAATGTTGCTGCTGCTAGGTTCTAGAAAAATACCAATCTTTTGAAAAAACAACTTCTCTACAAATTAAATACTACATTCTTTGCTTTTAATATAAAATTAAATCATTTTATACAAAGGAGGCCCCCTCATCTTTTCACAGCAATAATTTTGAATATACATTTTTAAGAAGACAATATTTGGTCCAAGGAATAAAGACATATTTCTTTCCTATTAATATCCCTGATTTCATTATGAACACTTTTAATCATTAGCGAAATTTTATCATTAAAAGACACAATCTCACTGCAGTCTTGATCTCTAGATGGTTTGTAAGTCAGAGTCTTTTTAGTACAAATATTATTTGCACCTGTACATTCTACTTAAATTTGATATGTATTTTTCAACTTTGAAATAAATGTTTAAAAATATACTGATCTTCTTTGTTTCTTTAAAAATATTTTACTTAACCTTATTTTATTTATTTATTTATTTTAATTTGACCAGAGAGGGACAGAGTGAGAGAGAGAGAGAGAGAGAGTCAAAGTGAGAAAGTGAGCCACCAGGTCCAGGACTCAAACTGCAGTCAGCCATGTGGGAGTCCAGCACCCTTAACCACCATGCCACCTGGGGACCCTACACTGGTCTTTATATCAGGAAAAAATATGACTCAATTTTGTATTTTCCAAAAGTCGCTAGTAAGTATGTGAATACATGAATGAATGAATGAATAAATGAATAAAATATACTAACATGCCAAAGTATCCAATAAAGTAACCATTTATTCATTTAACTCACAGAAATAAAATCAGAATTTTCCAAGTTTTTATTTGCTTAGGAAAGCTATCTTTCCCTTCTTCTTACCAACCATCTTCTCTTTTCTTTTACTTCTGAGTAAAGGTTCAGTTAATACAAAGCCTTATCTACCTTCAATCTGAAGTATTCTAACCCTTTATCTGATGATTTCTTCTATGAATATGTTCACTATCAAGTATTTCTTAACTTCAGATAGAATCTTCTGTCTGCATTTTTACCTCAATGCACCCAGAATAATTGTTTAATAATGAGGACACTACCATGTTTCTTTCCATTTCCCAACCCAGCCCTGGACTAGGAAATCATTATTACATGACTGAATTGTTTTAACAGACTCCCAGAAGGTGCATGCCTTCAGCCTCTGGACAAGTTACTGTTTGACAATATCACTTCATGCTCGAGCACTTTGGCTGATAGCCTAGAATCAATGAATCCTAGAATTTCTTTCTTTCCCTTTCTTTCTTTCTTTCTCTCCTTCCTTCCTTCCTTCCTTCTTTCTTTCTTTCTTTCTTTCTTTCTTTCTTTCTTTCTTTCTTTCTTTCTTTCTTTCTTTCTTTCTTTCTTTCTTTCTTTCTTTCTTTCTTTCTTTCTTTCTTTCTTTCTTTCTTTCTTTCTTTCTTTCTTTCTTTCCTTCCTTCCTTCCTTCTTTTTTTTTTTTCTTTTGAGAGAGATTTTTGCTATAGGCGCGTGTGCTGCTAGAGAAACAAAGAGAGACAGAGAGACAGAAAGTGAGAAATCACCTCCTGGGAGGGATGGCCATCCTGTCTCCTCCATACTCCTTTCAAGATCTTGAACACACACATACACGTGCCCGGCATAAATTTCAAGCCACCAGGTCCAGGACTTCAACTGCGGTTGACTATGTCGGAGTCCAGCAAGGCAACCATTATGCCATCTGCTGATCTCGAATCCTAGGATTTCTACAGAAGTATGAACTCTTGAAGCCCAAAGCCAAAGATAATTTTTTTTATCTTCTTCTGTGTCCTTACCTCCCAAAAGTATATATCTTTTAATTCACTAATCTTACCTCTGAAAATTGAGTCTTAAGAAGAACCTAAAGGACACTATTCAAATGCCTTATAACAAAATATTTAAATAAATTAGAACAAATTAGCTAAGGGACTACAAAGCAGAAATATAACTGAAAATAAAAAATACCATCTAGAAATATGAGAAATATTTTTTGTCATGAGCACAGTAAAATTACATCTACACTATAATTATATGTATGTAATATACAAAAAAAAGAAAAATTAAAACCAACATATTACAGTACTGGGTGTATACTGTTTTTATAAGAAAATGGGGTCCATACAAATTCATACATCTACATCTTCTAGAACTTCATTTCTGCGGTTAGACAATGTTTGCAATGAGCTTTATGATTTGGAATGGTGATGCAGACTTTCTACAAGGTCTTAAATCACAAGTTCATTATGTTCGCCTAACAGTAACCATAAACTCTTCACTAACAATTTCAGAGAAGGTTATAAGAAAAATAGAGTTTCTGGATAACCATCAGTTCAGCTCAATTAATCAAAATACCATATAGTTCATTCCAGGTTTTACCTTGTATTGTGTACAGGATACCTAAGAGCAGAAGGATTTCGTTGTCACTTTCTTTGTTACAAGGTTCATATACAATTACAGGCCGCATCACTGGGCCCTTCAGACGTGAATGGGAATTGAGCAGCTGAAGTCCAGGCCATTCCTTTGAAAAGGAATGTCTTCCAGTTATTTTTCTTTCTTGTTATATTGAATTTTCATATGGATCTAAGTATGGATAAATAAAAGCTGTAATAGCATCATGACTAACTTATTCTCATTTCAGAATTCTTGCATTTAAAAAAAATGCAGTACTAATCAGTTAATACTAATGCATTCAAAGACTTTGTATGGCTACTAAATAATAGTATAACCTTGTAGTGGGACAATTTAAACTCGGGCTGCTTGGACTCATTTATCATCTTTTTCTGTAACCCCATAAGAGTTCTTTGGAACTGAGGAATAAGATAAATGGATCTCAGAGAAACAAATATTTACAAACCTTTTGAAAGTGCTTTTTAAGTAGGAAAGGAAATATCCCATTATCTGTGCTAATCATTTGAGAATTCACAACACAGGGTCAAGCCGAATGTGTGCGGTTCAACCTCATAGTCATTTCTAAATAAAATCAAACAATTTGTGATTTCAAATTTACAAATAAAATTCCAAATCCATCATCATTTTACATAGTCATAAAGGGAGATGTTGACTTCCTGTTTTTAAATGGATTATTTAATTCGTGGATTATCTAATAATACCTTTATTGGTTTACTGTTGTGTCTCTGCCCCACCCTGGAAAAGGAAGAGACAGGATGTAAAAATGTAAAAGCATCAAAGGCAAATTTTAATCCCTGCGTTTCATATGATCACAGCACACATTAACTGTTAATATACTTTCTTCTTAACTAAAATAAGAAAAATCTCTTCAAATAAAGTATTTGGAAAGATGAACAATATAAACAAAAGCATTTCACTTTGATAATCTAGAAAAAGACACAGAGAAACACACACATCAGCATTTTTGCCCCAGCTAGCCACGATGAATCTGATGAGTGCCACATGATAAGACACTACAGAGATAACAGACTCTCCTCTTCACTCCTGGAAGCAATTCAAATCCTAAAATGACAGACTATAAATCTTGACTTCTAATACGTAGGACTTCATTAAAGAAAATGATATATGTAAATGCAAAGCGTGGGATATTCAACATTATATAAACACAAATAATACTATATTTTGCTGTTACTGTTTCCTTGACTCTTACTACATAATTATTCCTCTATCCACACAGAGTATGATAAGGCTGGTTAGAGTCTCGAGAACCAAAATGTGTAAGAAAAACTAATATCACCTTTAAGTCCCACTTTGTCCGCTTGGGGCTGCTCCTACTTTATTAAAATACCTTTTCCTTAAAAAAAAAAAAAAAAAAAAAGGACTAAAGGAACTTTCTCCTACCAGTTAATGCCATATCAACATTTGGAAAATTACATACACACATGCACACATAAACCCTCACACACAAACGTCTTCTCAATGCCCTCAAGAATGGATAGGTGTATTTGGGCAAGGTAGTTCAATAGTATTACTTTAAGGTAATCAGGGTAGCCTATGATTTAAACATAATCCTTAGTATGCTCTTTTTAAAAATCATTTTGGGGGTTTTGTTATTGTTTTTCATAAAATAAATATGTCCAATGCTGTAATATGGTTCCCAATCCAAAAATGAATGATAAAGACAAGCCACTAGTTTGAAAAGTAAACACCAAGAAAAGTTAGAGGGGGGATAAAACAAAAGATGTAAGAAAATGTAATGGAAATTGAGAGAGGGCAAAACCCTCTGATATACACCATGTCTCTAAGGACGTAAGGGTATGTCACAGGTCACCTCTGGGGTAGCATGTGTCACTGCTGGTTCGATATACTGTTCACGCTGTCTTGTACCTGCTACATGTTACAAAGTTTTGTCATCCAATTTAAATATAACCACTTAGAGTCCTGTGAATTGAGGCCTTCATTAAGTTTTTGCACATTTCATATTGAATGTATACTTGCTTTTCACATTGGGTTTTAATGCTATATCTTATTAACTATAAAAATATGGTAATTTTGTCAGATTATATTCAGCTTTAAATTTCACAAGCTGTGAGAAAATAAGCTTGTTATTGGCATCAATGACTGTAAGTTTTATGTTCCATATAGGCTTTTAATTCATCATCAGTAAGTTGGATTTTTAATGTTAAAATAATCATCACACATAGACTGGATACTTTCTGGAAAAGGTATATAAAGTGATTTCTTTCCATACATATTTCAAACTGTTGTCTATGAGATTTTACAGAGGTTTATATCATTTAAAATTGTCTAAAGTTTCTAAAAACATACTTTTTCAAATAAATGGGGATAAAGCTCACACTTTTCATTCCCATGACTTTATTTAAAGTTTTGTGGGGCCAGCCGGTGACCTGGTGGTTAAGGTGGCTGGATTCCACATGGTCAACTGCAAAGTTCGAGACCCAGACCTGGCAGCTTGAGAAACATGCCAGGTGCGTGTGCATGTGTGCCCAAAGTCATTAAAGGAGGGAGAAATGGAGGAGACGGTAGTGCAGTGTGGTCATGTCCTTTGGGGTGCATTCTCACTTTGACCCTCTCTATGTCTCTCTCTAGCAATCACACAGATCCTCTGGCAAACTGAAAGAAAAGGAAAAAAAGGACAAAAAAAAACCCCAAAAAAACAAAAAACAAAGAACCTTTCTTTCTTTGTACCCCTGTGGTTGTGCCTGATTTTTGCTTTTTTGGTTTTTTGTTTTGTTTTGTTTTGTTTTTTGTCTATAAGCCGTATAAGGATAGGAACCATGGTTCAAAACTGACTAGCATTTAATGACTTTATGTGCTACTCTTTTTAGGCATTTCCACTTAAATAGTGACAGCCTATTCATCTCATTCTTTCCATTTTGCAAAATAATTCCCTTCACTGATAAAATGGAGTTATGAAAAGAGCTCCCCAAACCTAGCCCAAATATCTACTCTGCTAACAGCAGTGTGACCCAAACAATGTCTCTGAAATGGGGTAAACTGTACCTGTCCTACATAAAATAGGAAAAAACAGACACAAACTGTAAACAAATTAACTTAAATGTATATAAAATGTCTTGCAGAGTCCCTAACATAGAGGAGAACCTTCAATAAAAGTTTCCTTCTCTTTTCTAGGCATAAATATAATACATGAACATATTTTTCATAACTGTCTATCACTGATGCCCAGAGGATATGCTGAATGAGGAAAATAAAAGTTTATTCTATTACTATTAAATTTAATTTACATGTAATTCTTAAAGCAACTATGCCAAGAACAGGGACCCATAGATGGCACAATGGTTACGTCGCTGGACTCCCACACAATCAAATGCAGTTTGAATCATGGGCCTGGTGGCCTAAAACACGCCTGGTGTGTGTGCGTGCGTACCCATAATCCCAAGAGAAGAAAGGAGGAGTAAGGACTGAGGTGTAGCTATCTCCTGGAGGGGTGGTTTCTCACCTTCTGTCTCTCTGTCTCTTTCTGTCTCTCCGGTGAGCACATGCACCCTATAGCAAAAATCTCTCTCAAAATTTTTTTTAAAAAGCAACTATGCCAAGAACTAATCTATCCACTTATCTAGGCCATAACATTATTTACTGTCAGTTTTTCTCTTTTCAAGTTCAAAAGAAACCAAGTATTTGTCAATTTCAGATATACTGTACTTTTATAGCAAATGCTTGTTGAAAAAATTAAGGGCTAAAGTCAGAGGAAAAGAATATTTAGATACATTAATACAGTATAATAAAAATTTATTTTCAAATGTACATTTTAAAAGATAATGGTACATTCCATAAAAATTTCAGAATCACCAGCCCCATTTGAGAGTTAAAAGAAGGTCTACATATTTAAAACTCACAGTTTATTCTGGATTATTGCTATGTGATTACAGAACATGTGCATTTCCAGTTCCAATAACGGAGGCACATGAAGGGAACCAGATTTGATTTGTATTTCTTTTCCATACCAGTAGTGTTTGGGCGAGTTTCACAACATTATTTCCCTGGAGCCATGCTGTTCGGTAAGAGAGAGGAGATCACCTACTTCCTAGCCAAGCACCTGGAAGAGCTTCCCTACCCCTGAGCAAGCACAGACTTCCTTCAGTGGAAGAAAGGATGCTGGTCCTCAGAGAATTCAATATAGGAAAACCTCTTGACTGCATTATCTTAGAAATTATATAAATTTTTCAGAAAGAAGAACCCCAATAAACTAGAGATGCAAGCCTATAATTATACTGCACAAGAAGGAAGCAAGGACAAAATTGAACTTTGACAAACATGCAGAGAACTAAGATGTTGGTAAAGATATAGAATAAGCTCCCGATTGTCTGAAAGCATGTTTGGTATCCTATTATTACTGATTAATGGTAGTGGAATAATTATTTTGCAGATATCCTCAATACTTGCCAGTTGGCTTCGCTGGATTTGACTTCAAAGTTAGCTCGATTTGCGATGTTGAATCTGCTTTCTCACTAAATCATAAAATGTATTGACATCATCATCCACACATTAGTTTCCTAGTCAATCACATGTACGTAAGATCACATTCCTTTTAACTTTGCCATGGGAAAAATACACGCGTCCACTACATTACAATATGATTTTAGATTTTAGGGCTAAGATTCACTATTGGTCTAATTTTCTTATTTTTCTTTAAATTATTACAAGATAAAAGTCATGTACATGCACATTAGTTTATAAAAATAATATATTCTATGTCAGCATTAATGATTTCTACAAGTGCTAGTTAAATCCATAGTAAAACTGCTCAGAATCCCCCTACGTGGTACATTATACATAGCACAATGGACAATGGTTTACTTATCTTTCTATTTGTGGGACCTAGAATCATGCATATAGACAGATAAAGAGATTATAGTTAGAGTTATATTAAAAGGGAGCACAAGGAAATAGATCTAGGTATTATGAAATCTGAAGCTTATGTAACTAGGGATCCTCTGTAAGAAGAAAATACAAAATTACAAATATGATACATGTACTAATGAAATTTTCTTAGAAAAGTCTGAATAAATTATAAATGTTAAAAATCTGGCTATTATATTTCCAGTTCAATTTCTCATAACAAAGATCCTAATAGTGCCCGGGACCATTCCCCAGTGCAACAAAGCGAAGGTCAAAGACAGATATATCAGGACCAGCAGTTAGCATAATGGGAGTCACTGGACTCCCACGTAGTCGACTGCGGTTCGAGTCCCAAACCCGGTGGCTTAAACTCACGCCAAGCACGTGTGTGTGCATGCCTAAGATCCCAAGAGGAGAATGGAGGAGAAGGGATTGTGGTGTGGCCATCCCTCCTGGGGGGTGATTTCTCACTTTCTGTCTCTCTGTCTCTGTCTGTCTGTCTGGTGAGCAAACGCGCCCTATAGCAAATACCTCTCCAAAAAAAAAAAAAAAAAAAAGAGAGAGAGACAGATAAATCAACAGTGTTAGTACAATGGAGTTGAAACATTTTTGTTTTGTATATTTTATAAAAGTGTAAGACTAACTGTACATACTATTTGAGTCCCTCCCAAAGCTTGGATGGTTCTCTGCTAGGGAGGTGTTGAAACTTGAGCTTGCTTAGTTTCTGGGAGGGTTGGTGTTGCTGATACAATAAGAACTATGAGGAGAAGGAGTTGATAGGTAAGCACTGAATTCTTGTAGAATGGAAATGAGTGAGAGAGACTCGAAACATTCAAGGGCAATCTAAAATATAGTCACCCATGAACCAATTCCTATTTTACCCCCAATTCTCTAATCCACCTCACTCCCTGACTTCTTAAATATTAAATGCAGCAAATGATTATCCAGACAGACTTTCAATGCTTACTTTCAGTAACAGGTATGTTGATGCCTGATAATGAAAGTCATGTCATTTTGAACCACTCTTACTGCTCTGCTGATACACTGTGTTCCTATTTGCCCTTAGACGGTAGAATGCTGTCATAGAATGCTATTTGGATTATTCAGGGAAGAAAGCTAATTCCTGTGCTACATGATTTCCTTAGATATCTGAAAAAAGTTCTCATAGGAAACCTAGAACTTTCCTTTCCTATTAAACATCCTCAATTCTTGAAGCTATTATCTGTCATTCTGGTTGTTCTTCTCCAGACTCATTTGTGCTTTAAGGAGGACTTTACACTGAATATAATGCCCAAGAAGCGACTGGCCAGTGCAAAGTACAGCAGGACTCCTTGCTAATTGCCTAAAATTGAAAAATCATTCCAACTGCAACTTCCACTTAAGACACACAGTTAACTGTAACATCTATGAAATTTTACTTTTACCAGCATTAAAAGTTCAGTCTTCTAATTCTATATGTATACAGTTAACTTTGGTTTTTGTTTGTTTGTTTTTTGAGAGGTTTTTGCTACAGGGTATGTGCGCTCACCAGAAAGACAGAGAGAGACAGAGAGACAGAAAACGAGAAATCAACCTCCAGGGGGGATGGCCACACCACAATCTCTTCTCCTCCATTTTCCTCTCAGGATCTTGGGCACACGTGCACACGTGCCCAGTGTGAGTTTAAGCCACCGGGTCCGGGACTCAAATCGTGGTCGACTACATGGGAGTCCAGCGACATAGCCATTAAGCTAACTGCTGGTTCCTGTTTTTAACAAACATCTAAAACACTATTTTTATCAACAGATTCATGACGTCATTTTAGTCATCACAGAGTTTTAAAAATTATCCTGTTAATTCATAGTTTCCATTAAGAAACATGGTAAAACTCACTTAAATGAAAACAATACAAGATTTTTAGGCATGTATTAAGTGTGCCGCTCTCAGTCCTCCACACTTAGGCCTATTTGCAGAAGACCAGTGATAAATTTTTACCAGTTTGTGTACCAAACCCTGTAATGTATACAAGATAGACATTGAATAGAGTTTACCAAGAAACCCCCAAGTCTATTAGTTCACATGTTTTTCTTACATAGCCAGAAAAGTAAGTGATGCTTTATGAAATTGAGTATAATATTTAATGTCTTTCTTTCAAATAGAATCAACACAATTGCAATTGATCAAGTTGCCTCCTTAGTTTGAAAAGCCAGTTCGTTTTAGAAGAACTATTTTTGTTGTTGTTAGCTTGACATAAATATACGTTAAGAACTTGCGGTCTAGTCTATGAGGTTCTTCAGTTGTTTTCCTGTGACTCTTGTTCAGTTTAGTTTTCAGGTGAATAGACAAGTCCAAATGAAAATACTAATGCCCCATTATTAGTAAGCATCAAAATGCCTCAAACATTTGTTTTAACTCATCTGCTTTGAGTCTCTTTCTTTTTTCAAATTACCCAGCTTATACTCAGTTGTATCCTTCCTTCTAAAGAAAGAATCTCCCAGAGTTTTGAATCAACTGTGCTTCCTAGCACTTTGGTAATATCTAAGAGAATATGACAACACCTGTTCTCACCCTTTACCCCCCACCCCCGTAGGTTAAATCCGAATGAATGACTCAGCACAAATCATCTTTTGACTTTTTCAAAGGAGATCTTGACATTATAATCAACGTATGTGGCAGAAAGGTTAACTTCTCACTTAAATATGAAATAGGTTTCTTTGTAATCTCCATATTCATGAAAACAGAGCACAGAAACATTACTAAGTATGAAACTCATCTGTTTCTAAGAAGACCCTTAGTAGAAATCTTCAGAAGCAAAAAGCCATTATACATTCTCGTTTTTGTTTTTGTTTTTGTTTTGTTTTTCCCCCCATGTTCTCCCTGAGTAAAAGCTTGGTTTTACTAACACTGGTAAATGTCCAGACCATTTCACTGGCCACCTCCAAATGAACAACCTGTAGAAAAGTTTTTCCCAAAAAGCCCTGTGAATCTTTTGCATAGAGTGCAAAATTATAACATTTCAGAACATTCAAAATGCCTCATGGTCACTCAGAGCTTCCAGGAACCTCAACACAGTTCTGAAGTTAAATTTATCCACTTCTATTAAGCAGTGATGGGTGTTGTTATAAAGTATATAAAGTACAACTGAAGTGGAATTAGCATGGCTTATGCCCTAAAACTTTCACAGCTGCTACTCCAAGAGTAGTGATAATGGCCAATAGCAAAAATTTCCAGAAGTTACCCTTAAACAGTAGCAAAATATCCATTCAAAGAAAAAAATACATATATATGTATAAAACTAGGCTATCTCAACTGTGTTACTAATAGGGCATATATTAACAATAATAAAGGTACCATCAAGTGGCACAGCAGTTAGGATGTTGGACACTCCCATACGGCTGAGCATAGTTCAAGTCCCAGACCTGGTTGGTGGCTTGCTTTCTCACTCTGTGTGTGTATGTGTGTGTGTGTGTGTGTGTGTGTGTGTGTGTGTGTCTATCTCTGGTCAAATTAAAAACAAATGAATTAATAAATAAAATTAAATAAATAATTAAGAAAACAATAATATGATTCTGTATTAATATTTTAAATTATATACCACATACACATACTGTAGGATTATGTACATAACATACATATTGCATTTTTACCTTATAATAACAATACATATTAATATTATCATACTGTAATACTATGTTGCTAGTAATGCTACATATATATTTAACGTATAATATAATCATGTAGTATTTTACAATATAAACTATATCCCATAATATGAACAAAATAATGTAATTATCAATGTGACTGCATTGTTCCCAATTTGTTGAAAATATTCATGTAAATATCATATAAATAACATGTCTAAAACCTCTAAGAGACTCAGTTTTCCAAGAACTAGTATTATTTTACATAGGAGGGCATAATTGTTTTAGGCAGAATGGAAGCCCCACGAAGGTATGCTTTATGTCTACCTTCGTAACCACATTATCCAGGAACCAGCTCTACTCCTGATGCATATACTCAACTGTTCAATAAATCAATCATCAATACTCTTCTCCGGTTCCATACCATTCAAAAGGTTACATCTTTGAAATGGCAGTTGGAGGACTGTATCAATCAGAGTCTCTGAGACATACCTGTTCCCTCACCTGTGACAGTGGTTCCCAATAATTTCTCAAAGATATTCATTTTATTGCTCCTCATCAACAGCATGAAGTTTAAGAAATTTTTGTCTAACATCATTCTAAAGTAGTCCTCACAGACACACTTTTATTATATTATCCTATTTGATTTTCTTCATAACTTAGCCCACCCTGAAATTATATTATACACTCACTATGTTGCAGTTTTTATTAAAATAATGATGTAAGTTCTATGAAAGCCAAAGTCATATCTTTGTACCTCCATACAGAGAACAGTGCCATGCAGATTTAGACATACATCACAATACATATTTTTAACAACAAATAAAACTATAGAATCAGAAGTCTCCACTGTTAATAAGATACAGCATCAGTTTTCCTTTTTTTTTTGAGAGTTTTTTTTTTTTTTTTTTTTTTTTT
>NW_006159625.1:1132173-1155684 GCF_000334495.1 Tupaia belangeri chinensis
CAGCTGGCCCCAAAAACATTTTTAATTTTTTAAAAAAAAAAAAAAAAAAAAAAAAAAACAGGAAAACTGTTACATTAAATAGATGCATTGATTTTAAAATAAACTGTACAGTAGCCCACCCCTTAATGGTTTTCACTTTTCATTATTTCAGTTATTCATACTACAGTATATTTTGAGAGAGTCCACACTTACGTAATTGTTATTACTATATATTGCTGCAACTGTTCTATTTTATTATTAGTTGTTAATCTCTTATATGCCTAACTTGTAAATTAAATTTTATTATAAGTATGTATGAATAAGAAGAGCATTATCTATAGATATTTATATATGTGGTTTTGTGCTATCTGCAGTTTCGGGTATCCACTGGGGGTCTAGAAACACATCCAATGTGTTAGAAAACACAACTGTTTTCTTATTTTAGGAATATTAAAATAGGAATTCTAAAATCAAGAAATGTACTATAGCTTGACCTTCAGAGAGACAAGAAGTGAGAAATCATCCCCCAGAGGAGATGTCCACGCCACAATCTCTTCTCCTCCATGCACCTCTCAGGATCGTAAGCACACATAGACACATGCCCAACCAACTTCTTAAATTTAGTTAAAGATTTATGCAATGACCAGAGTTTCCCATGATCATAGAATAGCAAGTATCACTCAACTCTATGAAAACTCCCCATAAATCAAAAAAATATAAGGCATTTTAGCTGTTCTGGACAGGTTTCTGTCCAAAATTGGAATGATAACTCTTCAATTTCCCCAGGACTTTTAAAAACACTGAAGTTAGCTATTGGCTTCAGAAGATGTTAGATTAGGAGACACAAATATTACAACAGCCCGTTTTACAGGTGAGAAACAACTAGGATTTAGAGCAACAATGATTCTAGATAACTGTGGTGATCTAAAAGGCTAGATGTGTTTACCATGTATCCTTAATATTTCTCAGGGGCTCTCAATTTTTCTAGGGAAAAAAAAACGCTTCATACAGTGCACAGGATATCAGAGGAGTTCAGTAAATGCCAGTTTTCTTTATTCCTAGTTACAGATTTGCTAGGAATAAACAAACAGAAACACTGAATTTTCTTTTTTCTTTTTTTATTGTGATTTCTGATTTATCTATAATCATTGTACATCTTTGTAGCATACAGTATAATTTTTCAAAGCATGCATACAGTGCATAATAATCAAACCAAGTCTATAGACATAGTCATCTAATTCAACACTGAACATTACATTGTGTTGTGCACATTCAGTAACAATTCAAGCTTTTTAAATTTTTTTTGAAGTATATATTGAATTGTCAGTGGTATTTTCCACTCTACTATGGCACACCATTCTATAGCCTACTAAACTTATTTTTACATGCATTCTTGTCTCTGTTTCAAATTCTGTAACATATAATAAATAACAATATGGTTCTTCAAAATCTTTATAGCATCCATTCTTATATTATGAAAAGTTGCAATGAGGAAAACTAGTAAGTTTCACAATCTGTTCCTTGAAAGCTCAAAGTAAAGTTTTTTGTATCTATTTTTAAAATAATAATAAAAGGGGAGGAAAAAAAAGAGAGCCAGCAGAGGGAGAAAGTGAATGCAAGAAATGGCGACCCATTTAGCAGCTCAGCAGGTTCATCAAGCTCTAGATTTAGTTTTAGTTCTTACTGCGGAGTTCAACTCTGATCTAACTACAAGCATGATTTTGGGGCGTCTGTTCGCAGATGCAGTCGAATTATCAATCCGAACAGACACACAATCCGGGTCCAATGTCACTTCTCCTCATTATGTTAATAGTTAATACATGCAAATGAAAACACTCTAGCAATTTGATTTCTTTGAAGATAGTTTGCATATTGTCTTAGCCATAATGACTGTACACTTCTCTCAGCCTCCATTTATGCAAGGGTAGTGTAGTTCATTTTTATCAGCTCAAGTTCATTTTGGCTGCTATTGGAATGTATGTGCATGTTTCTTTTTTACCTTTTACCTAATTACCATTCAGGTACCATAAGCAGATTTTTCATGCTATTGGTGTTTTTCTTAATTAAGAAACAAATGAATTCTCCCTAGCAAAAAAGATGGAACAACAGAATAAGATGCCAGGGGCTGATGTTCTGTTTCTTAATTGAAGCAGTTCTATTGTTCAGTGTTGGTAGTGAGAGGGCAGAAAGTCATAAGTGTAGAATGTTAATAGTACGAAAATAACACAGAACTACTTTTAAAAATAAAAAGGGAATACAAAAAAAATTTGCTGTAAGAGCTTTGAAAACACAGATTTTTATCCACATATTAATTCTGACAGTAACAAAGTAGCTTCATTTACAAATCCCTCACACTTAGAAAGCCTGAGGTTCTAACCTCAGTCCTAAGAGATATATGCCTGTCCCTCTCTGCTGGTCTAGTTAACTGTATCCTACTTACGTGGTTTTCATCAATTAAGGATGCACCCAGAGAAACAATTTGTTTCTTTAATTTGTAAATAAACCATTTCTCTTTTAATTTGCGTTCTTCTTTTCTACCCACAGTAAAACCTCACTGTCCTTACCCATATATTCAATACGCTACTACAGTCTTAAATAAGACACATGTAAATACACACTTCATTTCTCTTGGGGTGAAAACTTCATGGAATAAAGACCTGAGGAGAGTTGAGCTTTTACTTGCTTTTGTCACGATGGCACAAATCTGGACCAATGAATGGTATAAAAAGTATTTTTCTCTTTAATAAAACCTCTGGATAGATATTTTTTCATTCATGGTTTTTATTCCTTCCTCAGATTACCAGACTACTAAATCGCACTTTATTATTTGACTCAAATTTTTAAAAATAAAACTCTATCACTATATTTTAAATAAGCTAATAAAGATTAAACAGCAGACATCATACAAAGTAATGTGTTTTTTGACAGGGCAAGAACATTATAAAATATGTCTCCGTGTATCAATTTCAAATTACTCAGTTTCTACTGATATTGTTCAATTTAGACTTACAGTCTTTCAGGTGTCTGAGTAATATATGGGATCCATCTAAGAGTCAAAGAAAGTGAAAGGATTTTAATATCTACAAATAATATGTGAACAAAATATATATTCTCATGCAGTTCTCCCCTATGTGGAGGGAAGGGGGTCTTAACTAATTTGCTTTATGCTAAGTATCACTATGCAGCAGTGATAAATAAAGGTGGCTTTTTGTATATTAAAACTTAGTATTTTATATTAACATGAAATATTAGAAAAAAATATCTTGAGGTTGTTCAAAAAGTATAAATCATGAATTTGAAAAGTGAACAATTTTAATTAGAGATGATTTTGAAAGCTTAACAATGTACAACAAATACTTCATGACCCAACCCAATTAACGTCAGCCAAATCATCTGAACAGAGTTCTTTATGAAAAAGAAGGTCCATGAGAAACGAAATTACAGCACAGAAATTTACATGCATCAAAAGATCAGCATATAATCATAATTTTGAGAATGTATATTTCTGCAAAAGTCATTAGATAACTTTCAAAGAGCTTAACTGACTCACAAGATTTAAAATTCTATGAAACCATCAAGGGCGTCCTCAATACAATTATTTTATATTTTATTACTTAAAAAAAGTGGGAATAATGACCAAAAATGTTTTAATGTTTTTTAATGCTCTGTGTATTTGAATATTTATTTCATCTATTTAATAAGGTGTCTCACATAATAATAAAGTGTTACAGGTTATTGAGTTATTGATTTACTTGGTAACATAAATTATGAAATACTACCTAAGAATAGTACATTTCTGTTTCTTTTTTTCTCAAATTGTATAATATTGGAATAGATTATAAATGAGAGAAAAGCAAACAATTTTGAGCTTTGCAATTTACAAATATTATAGATATATGAATACATGTATTAGGATGAATTTGATTTTTCTTAAGAGTGTTTTTAGAAAGCTATGAAATTTATTTTGTTTTAATTTCTCCAAGTAGAGACTAAAAATTTCCATTATCAATCTTAACCCAGTAGCAAAATGTTTAGAAATGTATCCTTCCTTACCCCTGCAGAAGCGAGGAGCTGCCTTTTTGTCTTTCCCAACCCCCAGTCTCTGACTTGCTAACATGGTGTTCCTGCCAAATTCCTGGCATTGGAAGTGAGGGGGAAGAGGCCATACCATAATGTGTTGATAATGAGGAGATAGAAATAGCAAACCAGTTGGATTGTTCTAATAAAGTATGTCTGGGATTTAGAGACACAACAACTATGTGTTCAGGTCATCCGAATTTGTTTTAACCAACTGGTTTTTTCGATGACCCTTTTATATACTCTATTCTGGATCTTTCTAAATGAATTTTGAATATTAGGTCCAGAACCTACAAAAAACAAACAAACAAACAAACAAAAAAACCTCACTTTTGGTAACAATACCCAAAAAGGTCTTGAATTAATGTAAAAAAAAAAAAATAAAATAAGCTGGTCTATATCAGATTTTGTAATTTTTAAATAGATTTACTGGTTTATAGCTAAATGCAAGAGGTCTTCAAAAAGCTCACAGAAAATATATATTATAAAAATGGATTTAAAAAATGTTTTGCATCAAAATCAACTTGCACTTAAATTCCATCTTTCCACAAACTTTTTGAAGTATCCTTGTACATGTGATGAGTATACATTTTATTATAATTTTATAAAGTATTTTATAAAGTATTTCCTAGTACAGTTCAAAATATTTTGCAACTTGGGAATAAAATATTTATTACTTAAAAAGCTCCTTTTAAGGTTGCCTGGGCAAAGTTATTCAATTATTTAGAGTATTCAGTAAGATCTATCTTTTTATAAAATTTGCTCCAATTAGGGACCAGCAGTTAGCGTAATGGCTATGTCGCTGGACTCCCATGTAGTCAACTGCGGTTTGCATCCGGGACCCAGTGGCTTAAACTCACGCCGGGCGCGTGTGCATGCGTGCCCAAGATCCCGGAGAGGAGAATGGAGGAGAAGGGATTGAGGCATGGTCATCCCCCCTGGGGGGTGATTTCTCGCTTTCTATCTCTCTGTCTCTGTCTGTCTGGTGAGCGCATGCGCCCTATAGCAAAAACCTCTCAAAAACAAAATTTTTGCTCCAATTAGAAGCAGTATTTACAAAAATAAAATAACTCATTTAAATATTTTCTATGAATATATGTAAACCAAAGACCTTTAAAATTTTATTCCATACACCTGAGGATACTTACCTCTACAATAGGACAATTTCTTTTCATAGATTTGACCTCAAAAATTACCGTAATACATGCATGGCATTCCCTTTTGAAAAAGCATTGTAATACGCTGTAAAGTTATATGTAATCCAATGTAATATAAAGAAGATTATGATGATAATAATAAAAAAAGCAAAAAAATAATTACCGTAATAAAGAAAAGTTGTATTAGTGCATGCCTGGTACTGTTTTAAGCTCTAAGTATGTATTAATCTATTTAGTTCCTCCCAACAGCTCTTGTATGGGTTTTTTTAATAAGTTAGTATTTTGACTGACAAGTGGAGGAAACTGAATCACAAAGTAAGTAACTCACTCAAGGACACACAACAATGAAGGGACAGAGATGGGATGTGAACCCTGATTTAAGGCTCTAGAATTTCAAAATATGACAACACACCCCCTCTCTAAATAAGGATTGTATAAATCCGTCACCTTCTGAATAAAAAGGTAAACACAAGACTCTGCAGCAAACACATCCACTCAAGCACCTATCTGATAACCACCACTGAGCTTGGTACACTGAAGTTAATATGTAAGTTTTATAAAACACTCCCATTTTCAAGTAGATATTTTGCCAAGTCGTTCTTTAGCATATTCAGGCCACTGGGTTAACACATTTCCACAAGAAAGGGCAGTATACCATTTGATCAAAATACATTGCATGTAGAAGGCTTCCACGTTCCAAAACCAAATCCTCATAACATCAATAATTCTGATGACTGTTCATCCTGAAGGTTTTCTATAGTCTTCTGAGAAGAGGTAATGGTTCTAAATGGATCATCTTCATTTTTCTACTAGGTCTTTTTCTATTTTTAGTACCAACCACTAACTTTATCTTATTGAAAGCCACTTGTAGCTTTTCAACAGCTGCTGGCTGGAACATCAGCAGGACACAGGGGAGCCGGGGGGGCTGGACCCAGTTGGGTTGGTTTCCCTCTGACTCTTTCTTTTATTTATCTAAATTTTAGGAACAAAATTCTTGATGGCAAGACATACCTCAAGAGATTAATTTGTTTTTCCCCAAAACTGTTCTCATGACTAGGTGAGTTTATCTCCATTGGATGACACATCTTGGTAGCATCTCTGTTCAAATTCAGAATATGAAACACAATAAAATCTTCCACACTACCTTCAGAATCCATTAGAATGAATTAAATAAAACTGAAATTTTGGTCAGAAGTGCTAACAAAACTGACAATACCAGAAGATGCTAACAGGTAAAAACAAATTCAACAAGATGCATCTATTGCCTTTTCTGGATTCTAGTATACTTCAAATGGGAAAACAAGTATTTCATTTGTTTTCAGGTTATCAGTGCCCTCAACTCCATACAGTACTTCTATAATGTCCATTTCTTTTTCTTTTTTTTTGGAGAGGTTTTTGCTATAGGACACATGTACTCGCCAGATTGACAGAGAGAAAGAAATCACCCCCCAGAAGGAATGGCCATGCTGCAATCCCTTCTTCTCCATTCTCCTCTCGGGATCTCGGGCACGCACGCACAAGCACCTGGCGTAAGTTTTAAGCCACCGGGTCCAGGACGCGAAATGCGGTCAACTACATAGGAGTCCAGCGACATAGCCATTATACTAACTGCTGGTCCCGACGTCCATTTCTTTTAAATTATTTGACCAAAAAAAAGCGATATATTTTCTTTTCTTTCCATTCTGTCATAATTACCGTAAGGCACATATGATCTCAGATCTTTCTGTTTTCTTCACAGGCATCTTTCTTAAATCCCTTTGATACTCTAAGCTTCAGTCTATGCCACGCACTGGATGATATCCCGATTCTGCAGTACGGCTGCCCACAACAGCACAGGAGATAGCTTGGAAGATTTTCAAGAATAGAAAATCCTTAATAAGGTGCAAAAAGAGCAACATATTTGGCCAAAACCAATTAGACAATGTCTGCATATAATATTATGGATAAAAATGACAGACATCTTAAAATCACCCAGAAGGCCAAACATTTGATATGAATTGAAAGATAGACTATTTCAGGCCAAACAGACAAGATTTATGAATACAAGAAAACATGGGGGGGGGATCTTTTTTTATAACAGGGCTTAATACAGTATATCAAATTTTAAAGACTAGATCTTTTATCTAAAACTAGACTATCATACACTATTAATCTGAGGTTAATAACATAGTCATGACTTATGCTGAGAATGGAGAATGCTATCACTTTAGAAGGCAATGTATTTAAAATCCTCTCCTCCGTGTTATTTCCTTTTTTAACATGAAACGGTTTAATCTTCACTTGAGTGCTAACTCTTAGTATTTTCTCCTACAAGCTTAATGAGGATGATAGAAATATTGAATACTATAGCTACTCTCCCCATAATAATATCTGAATTAGACAGATAATGAAGTATTTTATCAATTTTTCCCCCTATTTCCTACTTGTTCTTCCCAACCTCAAGCAGAATTTCTGATCTCATAACTACAAAACTGAGAGGAAGATGAGTAATTTACTGTTTTTAGTTAGTTTTTCATTAAATTTCTATTTTTTCGTTTGCTATAGGAAATGTGTGCTCACCGAAGAGAAAGACAAGGAAAATGAGAAAGCAAACCCCCCCCCTCCAGTGGGGGGATGGCCATCCTGCAATCCTTTCTCCTCCACTCTCCTTGGGCAAGTGGGCACAAGTGAAACGTGCTTGGCTTGTCCTTCAAGCTGCCAGGTCAGGGACTCAAACCACACAGTAGACCATATCACTCTAGCCACCATGCCACCTGGCTGACCCAAAATGAGGAACTTGAATCTTAATTATATGACGACAGATAACTGATTATTTTCTGCCCCTAAAACACCTCCCAACAAACACACACATGACATGATTTACCAATTGCAGCGGCACTGGTAGTGATATGAGAATAACATAGCACTCTAAAATATATGCCCTTTAGTTTTTTCATTTTTACTATTGATTAAAAAATTAAAATAGTATTAACAAGAATATGGTGAAAAGGGAGTCCATCTGCTGCTTCAAACTCCCATGACTAATTCCTAGAGAAAAGCATCATCAATGCTTTCTTATACTTTTTTCTGAAAATTTTCATGAAAAAAATATATATCTAGATATCATTATTCTTTAAAAAAAAATACAAGTAGAGGCATACCATACTGATATTTTTCCATGAGTCTTCAAGATAATTCCATGTCAGTATGGACACATCTGTCTTATCCTTTATAACACATGAGATGATTGTACCAGAATTTTATTTAACCCATCCACTATTAATGGGCATTTAGATATTTCGAAGTTTTTGCTATTATAAACCATGCTGTAATGAGCACACTTATGGAGGTTTCTGTGGGATATGTATAACTGCTGGGTCAAAGAGTCTGTGTGCATTTTTAACTGCTGTAAACACCACTAAATTGTCTTTCAAAGAGGTTGCAACAACTGGAGATCTGAATATCAGCTCCTCTGCACAGTTGCTACTGAACATTTATCCTTCCCCATATTCAGTAATAAAACTAGGTTAATTCATGAATGAATGGAAAGCTACTACCACGATCTCAGAAGTTAAGCACATACAAAACCAATTAAAAAGATACTGTCCTGTTCATCTATTTTTGCATGTGTTCTCATGCCTCAATAACATATCCATAGTAAACTACAGAAAGCACTGACTGCCTGTTTCAGCCATCAGCTATAATGCTATTACTAAATCTGTATCTAAAAGCTAGAGGGTAGTCCAGAAAGTTTAAGGTTGAATTCAAGATACCAATAATTGTTAAATTTAACAAAACGAAAGTTAACTGAAGGCCATTGTCAACTCTCAGGTTCCTTGTCCTCTCTCATTTCCAAACTGTAATTTGGTAAGGCCATGCCATTATCAAGACAATTGAAAAGGTACTAATCAGGCTCTATTTTTCAAAGTCTACAATGCCCATCAATTACCTACAGGATGAGTCCCAGATCTCTAACATGGCATAGAAAGCTCTTTAAAACCTGGGTCCCAAATCAACTCTCAAGCTGCATCTATATCACTCTTTTCTGTGTACTTTCACCTTTGGCCACAACTATTCATTAGACCTTGAAAACACCATGCTCTTTCTACTCTTGACTAATCTGTTGATTCTGTTAGGATGCAACTCCCTCTTGTCATAACTAGATCTTCTGTTCATCCTTCAAAACCCTTCTCAAACAGAAAATCATCCTAGAAACTTACCTTGACTCAACTGGTACCCATATCACTCTGTATCCTGGATAATGGACATGTGAAATAAAAAGTGAATGAAAAAAAAAAAAAAGTCATATGGAAATCTAGGGTAGACCATGAAAAAATGTTTGAATATTAATTGCTAATAACATCCAGTGGAAAATTTAAAGCAATGAGGTGATATGATTTGATTTACATTTTTGACAAAATGATTTTGGCAAATGAAACTGTGCTTATTTTTAAGGTTGGTTTTTAAAATGTAATAAGTGGTCCTATAGCAGCCTATACAGAAATTATTTAAAGCGGTTTTAGTTTGATTGGGCCGTGAAAGCCATTGAGACTCTGATAGAAATATCCTCCTAGAAAAATAGGTGAATACCTACATTTTGCATAAAATGTGTAAATACTCCCAAACTCTTCAAAGCATACACATCTCAAGCTAAATTGAGTATGTAATAATGTTTCTTAGGAGAATAAGAAAAATGTCCAATAAACATCACCTCCTATATATCTAGGGGGTTCTTTCTCAATATAAAGAATGCTGGTACTAACCAAAGTTTAAAGAAAACCTATCCCCTAAGATCTGTTTTAGTAACACCCCATACCTAAACTTCATTGTTCTTTCTCCAAAATGAAAATGCCAAACCAAGACAAAGAATATTGAAGTGAATGCCAGACTAACCATTTCCAGCTGCTGCATCCCAAACCCCTATTCTTCCTTAAAAGAGATCTCCAGGGACCAGCAGTTAGCATAATCGCTATGTGGCTGGACTCCCATGTAGTCAACCGTGGTTTGAGTCCCGGACCCGGTGGCTTAAACTCACAGTGGGCAAATGTGCATGCGTGCCCAAGATCCCGGAGAGGAGAATGGAGGAGAAGGGATTGCGGTGTGGCCATCCCCCTTGGGGAGTGATTTCTCACTTTCTGTATTTCTGTCTCTCTCTTTCTGGCGAGTGCACGTGCCCTATAGCAAAAATCTCTCCAAAAAATAAAGGAAGAAAGAAAAAAAAAAAGAGAGAGATCTCCAAACCTGTAGAACTAATCAAGAAAAACTGCAGTCTACCTGACCAACTAATTCCTTGTTATAGTCCATTTATTAAGGGTGGCTTTTTCCTCAATGTATTGAAGTTTAAATATAGTATATATGGGGACCAGCAGTTGGAGTAATGGCTATGTCGCTGGACTCCCATGTAGTCAACTGCGGTTCAAGTCCCAAACCAGTAGCTTAAACTCACGCCTGGCACATGTGTGTGCATGCTCAAGATTCTGAGAGAAGAAAGGAGGAGAAAGGATTGTGGCATGGCACTCCCCTGGGGAGTGTTTTGTCGCTTTCTGTCTCTCTGTCTTTCTGGCGAGCACACGCACCCTATAGCAAAAAACCTCTCTCTAGAAAAATTATATAATGTATGTATATGTATACACACACACACACATATATACACACACACACACAGTTCAAAACCAAATAAAGTAACAAAAAGAAACAAAAATAATAAAGGAAAAAATGAGTTGAAAAGAAGTATTAAATAATCCATGATACTAAGTGTGTGTGTACACAGAAAAACAAGTTAATAAACTTTAGAGTGCTGCTCTGGATACCAAACTAAATATTTCCAGAAGCAATCTGCGTTTAACAACTGTCACACTGCCTTAAAATGAAACATCATTTTAACTGTATAACTAAGAAATTTACCATAGACCTGCATGGTGTTTGTTCAAAGAAAAGTCACTTTTGTTATCTTTCCTCTCATGCAGCAAAAGTGTTGGCCATCATTAGCTACAACTAATAAATACTACTATGGATTCCCATGAATAATGGACTATCAGAACAAGATCCAAAAAATGATCTTCTTGGTGGGATCAGTGGTTAGCATAATGGCTATGTCGCTGGACTCCCACATAGCCGACTGCGGTTCATGTCCCGGACCCGGTGGCTTAAAACTCACGCTGGGTGTGTGTGCGGGTGTGCCCAAGATCCTGAGAGGAGAATGGAGGAGAAGTGACTGCAGTGTGCCCATCCCCTGTGGGGGGTGATTTTTCGCTTTCTGTCTCTCTGTCTCTGTCTGGTGAGCGAACTCGCCCTATAGCAAAAACCTCTAAAAAAAAAAAAAAAAGATCTCCTTGGCACACGCAGGTCAGCTGTGTCACTGGACTCCCATGTAGTCAACTGCAGTTCAATTCCCAGACCCAGTGGTTTAAGCTCACACAGGGTGTGAGTGCGTGCCCAAGATCCCAAGAGGAGAATGGAAGAGAAGGGATTGCAGCATGACCATTCCCGCTGGCGGGGGGGGATTTTTCTCTTTCTGTTCCTTTGTTTCTCTGTATTTCCAGCGATCACGTGTCCTAGGGCAACCCCCCCCCTCCAAATAAAAAAGATCTTCTTTTGCCTAAGCCACATTTTTTTGCAAAAGTTCTTGAAACTATACTTACAAGAATGCCTTGCTGTTCTTGAAATATATATACATGTATGATATATATGTGGGTATATATATATATTTGAGAGGTCATCAAATAGTCCACGCCTATTATTAAAAAAACTGTGAATGGATTTCAAAATTTTTGTAACAAAATAAACATGCACTTTATATTTTTCTATGAGCTTTTTTCTCTTATACATCTGTGAGACATATGTGTGAGTTATATGTGCACATATCTATATGTGTATATGTATATGTACATATATGTGTGCTTCTATATGTGTGTGTGTACGCACACACAGTTTTATTCTATATATGGCATCTTTCTTGGAAATATTCCTAATCACTGCTGAAATGGTCATCCGTCCACCTGCCCTGACCACTTATTACAAGTCTACTTCAGGTTTTGGCACAAGTGCTTTCATACAGTATTCCACTTATACTATCAGCAATACAGCACCTTGCAGAATTCATCTTGCTGATATTAAGCCTGCAGTATTAGCTGAGACCCAACTGTCCTTTGGAGATCTGACCCTTAAAACTCAGAGAAAAACGATATATCATACAGGATTTCTAGAGAGTATCTAACTGTCCTAAATCTAAATTCAAATCCGAGCTGTCCATATTTCAATTTTGTAACAGTTGTACTAATTTTCATGACTTAACACTGGAAAATATTTTACTCTAAACTTTCCATCCTTCCTTCCTTCCTTCCTTCCTTCCTTCCTTCCTTCCCTCCCTGGGTATTTATCCTGACTATTAATTATGCTCAAGCTCAGACAGTTACTATGATGTTTTTCTACAGTAGCACACAAACTAGCTAACTCTTATTTGTAAGGTGATTTTAATATACATCAGAAATTGGAAATGTCCATGACTGAAATACACATACAGAGAAAAACACTCTAATATTTTATTACCAGCAATACTGAAGCTCAGCAATTACAGTGCAATCATTCACTAACCATAAAACGTAAAGTTCACCCTTTGTGCCAACCAAGTTTTCACCAAACTCTGACACATCTGTGTCATGTACTTGGATATTTTTTAACCTAAGCTTCTAAGACACTGTAATACCCAAACTCCTGGAACTGATAACTGTAGATTACCTTGTAGAGTCTTTTTTTTTTTTTAATTTCTTTAGGAAATTTGGATTTTTTTAATAAAAATTTTTAAAATATTAAATTTGACCACTTTCATTCTATAATATTTCATAAAACTTTACCTCTTAAAATTATAATAAAATGCAAGAAGTCATTACATACTCTAAAGTGTCCTCTAAAATATAATTCTTGAATAACATATGCTCTTGCCCTTTGTGACATAAACAATGTAAAACCTTAAATTAAACAAAACAGGGAGGGAGTCACACATTTCTGTTGGTAGACTGAATCTTCATGGCTTTAAGTGACTATCAAATGTTAGGGCCTGGACCTAAAAAAGAAAGAATGAAATATTAATAATGTCCCACCTTGTGGGAGCTCGACATTACTTGACACTACACAGAAACCGACCTTTTTGTCCTTCAGGCTTGCCTACCAGGCCCCATCTTCTATCGCAAAAGCCAAATCATCTGATCCCAAACTAACTGTCAACTGCCTGTGATGGTGGGGAAGCCAGACATCAATCAATCAGGTTTTATCAGACGCTCTCTTCGTTTTTCTGTTGTGCTCATCTTATCATCTGACCCAGTTGTAGCCCTGACTTCAGAAGCTTAAGCAACTTGATGACAAAATATGCGCCTGTTTGTCCAAGATCCACATTGTTAAGAAGTGGGTGATATTTTTAGCAGCTACCTAATATGTTTGCAAATGAACTCTTGAATATTTCAGATTTATACATGTCCCACGGTGGTCAGTCTCCTCTGCACACTCAGTCTGTAGTTGGCTGTGGGAGGCCCAAGATTTCCAAAATATGCTAGAGTACTTAAATATAAGTCAAACGTCATTGGAAAATGTGGTTATTTTTAATGTCAGTGTAGGCAAAAAGGCTATCAAAATGAGAACTGGAGAACATCACTTCAAGAGGAAGAAGACCTGACAGGTAAATGTGCAAATTCAAACTGTTTTGTCCCAAGTAAATAAAAATAGCTCAGAAAATTAAAAGCTTTTCTATCTATTCATATTGACAGTCTTGGAGAAAAAAGTATTTAAACCTTCAGTGCGGTCGCTAAACCTATGTTGGCTGGCCTACTGCTCTAGTGACATTGTATAGCATATACTCCTAGACATAATGAGGCAGGGAAGGAGACACTATGACACAGATTATAAATTTGAAGGTTTTCAGTTCAAAGTAAATTTTCCATAATTTGTACACAAAAGTGATGACAGTAAAAGATGTGTCCGTTTGAAAAATATCAGCACTGTAATTTATCATTAAGTAACTGTCTTCTTGCTTAACTTTTTCTCCTACTTTTTTCAATGAACAATTAGACTTCCAAATTTTCCAAAAAACAAAAACAACTTTCATGATGAATATAGGATTTCCATTAATAGGCGATGTTGTCAATATACCATCCATCTTGCAATAAAATCGTTGCTGAAATATCTTGAAAAGTAAAATATTTGGAGAAGATTTTAAAAGCAGCATAAAATGTATCCATAGAATGTATTCACATAAATGCATAGCTTAATCACCCTAGTATGGCCTATATAATATTGGTGAACTATACAGAGTGATATATTTACAAGGAGAAAAGATGCACCATGAAAAATAACTTGCACACAGTGAGAAACATATCATACCAAAAGATCCCCACTGAATTCAGAGTTTTATATAAAACAAATGCCTCTGAACTTCTCAACACACATAAGCAAGGCTTTCCAGTACATGGTATTTTACATCTTGGAAACCTTAGATATGGGAAACTAAACAAGCTGCCACTAGTAATGTGGAAAAAAATCCTTTCACACTAATGTAAGAAATGAAAAAAAAAGTTAAAATTTTTTGAATACCAAGTATGCTAAAATTAATCTATGACACATATTTCATCACTTAATTTTAAATAATCAGATCTCTTCATCAAAATGTGTGATAAGTTTTCAAGTCACTCTTCCAAATGAGGTAATCTAAACATGGTCAGCAGGGGGAAACAGACAATACTGACTGTATTGAATTATTACTTATTATATTTATTATTTTTAAGAGGACTTTGAAGTATATAATTCTTAGCTGTTTTTTGGCATTAATTAAGAAGAATTTGGCTCTCAACTGAACTTAAAGGTTAGTCGGCTCACTATTTTAATCTTCTCATCTTCAGTTTATTGCCAGCTCCAAATAATTTCAGGATATAACACAGTGAAGCAAGTACAAGTCTTTCTGCAAGAGTATACCATTGTCCACTATGCCAAAGGAATATATAATAAGGAAATTAAAAGCTAAAAGTTCCAGATAAACAGGAATGAGAACAAATATTTGTCTTTAACTCTATCTTTTGTAATTATTTCTTTACCCTATTAAGTTTTAAAACTTTCAGAAATGTTATGATAAATAAAAATACTTTAGAGATTATGGCTAAATATTGATGTTGATTAACTTACATTTATTAAAAAGTAATTTTCCATGTGCAATACTTATAGATGTGAACTTGTTGAAAATTCTTGGTGTCTCAATAAGAGATGTCCACAAAAGTTTTCAAATGGAGATTAATTTATATGTTCAAAAGAATTTATCCTTTTATGAATGAAAGCAACAGAAAAATCACAGTAAGTACATCTTCCTATAAATGTCATTTAAAGACACTTTTCAAATTAATTTTAAAATTTAAAAAAAAACTTTAAAAGGTTTCCAATGGTCGACAAAAAAGCTAGGTGATACAGTTTTTTCACAGTTTAGTAAAAATCATTTTTGGTGATAGATTATGAATAGGCTCATATATTATATATGAGAGATGTTTATGATAAATCTGACATAATCAAAAGCTAAATGATGGCCATGCGAACATAAGATTAACACCGCTCAACAACTTCAAGCAACTCAAAGGGGAGCACTTTCACAAACAAAGTAGTCAATGACAGATGCCCAGATGAAATGAAGGTCTATTTAGTTACTCTAATAAGCATATTCATTGTTTCATATGCATAAAAATGTTACTAGAATATGAAACAATAAATAGCAATACGTTGCTGGCTATATAAAAGAGTTGACTTTTAGGTATTACATGAACAACGCCTGGAACGAATGACTAATTCTGTGGCACTGGTCATACTTACCAGGAATTAAACCTTATTCATTTTTAAAGTCTCCAAAATCATAAGCTATATACAGAATCAAGTAAACATACAGTTTCTCTATACACAAACATTTAAATTTATTTAATGTTCAAAATCTTAAGAGTAAGAGTACCTAGGTACTATTTCTAAATCTAGTTTTTACCCTCTAGCACAACATTTTTTTAAAGATGAATTTTTTTCAATTATCTGATTTAGAAAAAAAACAACAATATTAACTTATCAGTGTATCTTAGGACTAGCAACAAAATAGCATAGGTTTTATTTCCTTGCTTTAGAAACTTATGATCCTTTATTATCTTTGCAAACATTCTTCAAAGATATTTATCCCATTAGCTTAATGTTTAGAATATTCCTTTCTAGAAATGAATGTCTGTTAATATTAAATTATTTCTAGATAAATTCCTCCCTTGGCCTTGAAAATCCACAGCAAAACTCTTTCACCATAGACATGAAACTAGTTATCTCACACCTATTATGAAGCAAAATCTGGTCCTCAAAGGTATGTGTTTTTATGTTGTGGATATTATAAGGGATCAGGAAAGAGGGATAGAAGAGAAAATACAACAGCTTCTTATTTTAACACGTGAAATCTTGACCAAAACCAATTCTACCTAGTAATTATCATATATTCATTTTTAGAAGTATTTTTCAAAAGCATAAATTACTAGAGCTTTAAATAATCCTGACTAGACAATTCTTCTCCACCTTTTTGTCATCTCAAAAAGACAGTCTGACAGTAATAGTATGACACCCTCTCAGACAAGCCTCTCGGCATTAATATTTAAATCGTACCTATCCCTTGTGATTGGAATTCAGCCTCTATTCGCAAACAAAAACTAAATCAATGTTCTTAGAGTTCAAACTAGATCCCTAAACAGTTTGCCACTCTCTATGCACAGATAAGATAAACTTTCTTTGACCCAAGAGATGAAGTTGCCATGACGATCAGAGAGTCCACTTTCTATATTGATATTTTGCTGATGTAACAACAAATAGAACCAGATCCTAGTGCCGATAATGGTGATTAATTAATACTAATATTGATCCCTACAAGCAAGAGACAAGGCTATTAACTTGAAGCCTGAAAAGTCAATTGTTACCTGTGGCAGAGATACTAGGAGCTGATTTGGAAGCATAATAAACAAATGTGCTATCTTTATGCTAATACTTTTAAAGAGAGAGTTCTTTCCAGAATGCCAAACATTGCCAGAGCTGAGCTTATTAATTTAATTGCATGCCAGCTTTTAAAAGCGTAAACTTACTGAATGATACACACTTACCCCTTTATCTATGGTGGAAACACACTCTCTGGCGACTGAAGTAACAGACTTTTGCTGCTATTCATTTGATGAAAGAATGAACTGATAATTTTTATACAGTGGCAGGCGCTGAATTAGAGTGGGTTCCAAAAACATCTTGAGTGTTCTTCTAAGACATCCTACTAGTCCTTCAGAATCAGAAATATAAAAAAATCCAGGGGAATATGACTAGAGGATAAGAACTCCTAAGTTAACATGTTCTGGTGAACAAAGATTGCATTAAAAAAAAAGAACCTACTCTTGAAAAAATATTTCTCATTTCCACATAGACCTAATTTTGGATTCTTCGCACAATTTAGCCAAATATCAAAAAACTTTTTCTAAATAGCATCACTTTGTTTAAAACTTGAATACACATTCATTTATTTTGAAGGAAAGTTTTAGAAAGGTGTTTTCTTGAAATGAAAAAAATTACAGAATGTAGAATAAATAAAATTAGTTTGTTCATGTCGTATCTCTTATACGAAAGTTACATATTTAAATGATGTGATGATTAAAATGTAAATGACAAGTTCACTGTTGATTTGCATTGGTAATGGAGAAGAAAAATCACACCAACCTTAGAAACCCATTCATCTAGTCCCAAATACTTCATTTTAGGTAACATGTTAGCTTCAATCTTGTTCTCTCAAAACTTTTACCAGTGGTAATAACTAATATCAAATGGCTAATTAGTTTCCTTTCTTCCTTTCTTTCTCTCTCTCTCTCTCTTTTTCTCATCATTTGAAGGAAGCTAATTAGTTCATAGTCAGTTCTAAACCAGCAGAAATAACATGGATGAGGAAGGTCTTCAACAAGAGAAGTGAGTTACCTTAACTATAATACAAAATTCACTTAATGTATACTACTATATAGCTATGTATACATGTAGGCATAGGCAAAACATACAGGCTAGATAATTGATATAATCAATGAATACCTTAATTGATCCCACAATTACCACCTGGGGTAATTGTGGGGTAAATTAGGACAATGTATAAAACTTTGCATTAACCCTTAAACTTGTAATAAAATTTTAAATTAGCAGAATATAAAAATCAGGAGCAAATCATTTTATTGCATTGTCTTCTTTCAAAACTTAATAGCGCCTACTTAAATGATATATGGTAAGTCTCTTCATAGTTTCTATGCCTATATTTAAATAGCACAGGAAATTAAAATTTACAAAGACTTATTGGTAATCTTTGAGTCTAAAATGAGCACTGGTCTCTGACATTCAAAGATGCTTACACGTGTGGTAACTGGACATATGCAATTATATCATTCTTAAGTCTAATGGCGATTTATAGAAAATTCAGACTTGTTTATTTTCTAAGATATTGTGATCTATAACAATAAACTTTATAGTTCTTATCTCGTAATTTTACAAATGGACTAATTTGAAAGTTACCAGAAGTGGAAAACATAAAAGCTGCTCTTCTAATTCCAAGTCATATTACCAAGCTGTCGCCCTAAACTCTAGAGTAACTAGAGATGAAAATGCTAGTTCATTTATATTTGCATTGTTACGTCCATTCAACTTTTAAAAACCTGACTTCATGATTGGTTTATCTTTTTTCAGGTAAACTTTCTTATATTCTTTTTAACTCTTAAAAAAACAGGGTTACCAAATTAGCCATTTAAAAATCAGTCTATCTTAACATACACTAAATAACTATTAGGTTTTTCCAAAAAAAAATCTATGCATCGTTATCATTTCAGATTTGTAAATAAAGAAATTCACGTTATGTTATCTTACAGAAAATAACTACTACTCTATTTTATTGATAAAACGACTGTTATACCCAACATGGGTTCCTTTATTCTGTGGCCCGTGTAAAAATAGGTTTTCCGAAATGCAACTCCATCAAAAATATAGGAAATAAAATTTTCAACATGGGAAGTGTCATAAACCAAAGAGAAAGGATTTAGTTTAATATTATATATACAATTATCTTTAAAATTCAGAAGAAATGAAAAATTTGTTTCAAAGCAAAAACCTGTCTTAATAACTGGCAGATGAAAAGCAAGACGTCCTAACTGTGTATTAGAATGATCAATGTATTTCAGATATATGCAGCAGTGCCAAAACCCTTTTCAAAACAGTAATAATAACGATAATAGAGTAGTTAATTAACCCCCAAATTATGCATTGAACATTAATAGAAGAAACACTAAAAAAGCACTAGAGTAGAACAATGAAAAATAATCACACTCACTTCTTCGCATAACATAATTTTAAGGTTATAAAAATGACCCAACTGGAAGTTTCACATGGCAAACATTAAATAATAAATTTACTACGTAACATTCTCATTTTAACACAATAATCATTTTATAAATAAAACATTTACTGTTACCTGCTCCTTAAAAAGAACACAGAACATTAAAATGCCAATGTGCAAGTTAGGAAACCGTGCGGCCTGAAATTGTTAGATCATCTTTAATAACAAAAAAGATAATTTATTCCATATAAATGGATTCCAACTTCTGCAAAAGCCCCTCTACAGAGCTATTAACAAGATTATGCTTAACATGGAACATTTTACTTTCAACATGTATATTAATTTCCAATATCTGCTTCATTTTTCAAGGAAAAAAAACCCTGCCTTTAAATTCAGCCCCTTTTTTAATACTTCATCACCAATTATTTGGCACCTGATTTAGACCAGACCTATATGTTCCACATGTTTGAAAATATCAAGCAATCTAAAAGTTTTATGAAAACTGTACTTTTCTGGCATACATACAGAAGAGTGCCTTTCCCTAATCCTACGTGAAAATAAAGTGTGTGGATTTTTCCCCCCCGCCTTTTCAACCATTAACTACTAGGGAGCAGATAATGACTCTCGTTTGCAAAAAAAGAAAATAATAATAATAATGAAGTAAAAAATCTAATGGCTACCTTTTTTCTAAACCCATAACTTAAGTATGCCTGAAGTTGGGAAATTTAGGGCAGTAAACACATTTACTAGAGACAACAGCTTGAAGAAGAAAATAACAATAAAACTGCACATACAACACATTTACTAATCATAAAGAGATGCATCGGTAAAAGAAAAAAATCATCATTTCTGTCATAAATTTTGTAGTGCAGCCCCAGAATGGAGAACAATCTGGGCAATTTATTGGCATATTGGCAGGAGGTGATAAGGCTAAAAACAACAACAGCGAGCAGCTGTGCCGGGAGATGGGCTGATAGCATGATACGGCTCCCACACCAAACACCTCCCGTCCTATCAGGGCTTTTTATCAAACCAGGATTACAATAATAGCTTATGAGAGAAAAGCTTCTGAGGGGAGGGCAGAAAATATCGTCTTGGAATAGGAAAAAAAATCTGAATTTTGGGACAAAACATGGGGGCAAAATACATAATTTATCACTGTATTATCAGGAAATCCAGGCAGTCTAATCAAGGAGCACTGAGTGACTATTTTTTGCCTTATCATCCAGAGTGGTGGAAACGGAGAAGGAATTATCAGGCTTCTGCAGATTGCTGGGCTGGAATTTTAATGGTAATAATCGGGTTTCTGATGGTATATCTTCTCCGCTTATCTTTCCCATTATCTCCTCTTATCTGGCCAGTCATCATAGCAAATTAATGGTGCTCTTTCAGCGTCGCCTTTTTATCGCTGCCCGGAGAGCACCCAAGGGGAAAGAATAAGCAAAATATTAAAATACTGCATAAATCACAATTTTAGATAGCAGGGAACTGTATGCAGTAAAAGAAAAAAAAAAAAAGAAGAAGAACTGTGCCCAACAACCTTTTTGTCCTTTAAATTGACTGTCTTCTGAGTTTCTGGTATAAGCTGACTTTTTGCTTGTCATAGTTGCTCTAAATTGGGTATGTTTTATCAGCAGTGCCAAAGCGTTATTTTCAAATCCTGGATGTTTCCAAGTTTAAAATGCAGTTTCATGAGTGGAATGAAATGCTATTGTTTCACAGAACGTTTCTTTCTGTATTTTCCAAACTTATGTTTGATCCAAATATCAAAGGTGACGATGTTGTTTATAATAGAAAAGGATGCACTTCTTAGGCACTACTAAAATTGGAGGGAGAGACCCATCATGATCATGACTTGGAGTATCAAGACAAACTTCTCCATCTGCAAAACTGCTTCTTAAGCCTGGACAGGCAATCAGAGACAAATGTCAAAAGACTGCAACCGAAATGACTCTAGAACTGGTCAAAACACATTTAAGGATGACCCCCAAAAGCTGTGAGATAGCATTCTAATGTAACAATTCAAAGACCTTTTATTTTCAATTTTCCTTAACAGTGAGGGAAGAGGGGGCTATCTGTATTTGCATAGGCTATCACTGTGACCCCAAATTGAATTCAATAAAAGTCTAAAATGCATGTCTATTAACAATACATATGTATGAACATGTCAGTAAGCAATGCTCACCGTGAACAAATACATATAGTTATTTGTTCACTTTCAAATGAGAAGACTCTCAAGCATTTTTGATAGTTAATAAATCACAGCATTCAAATAAGCCACTAAAATGTTTTATGACCTATAACACAAGAGTAGCATCAGCAATTAGTTCCAATGCTTTAATCTTCAATTATATGAGGTGGACATAGATGGAAAGAAAAAAATTTAATGTAGCTAATTGAGAAGATAACAAAGTATTCCCAAGTAGAATCAGATGGTCTTTGTGCCATACAATCAATTAATATTAATTATTTATTAACAACCCAGACGACAGCCATGAGCAAAAGAGCATTTGCATTTAATAATGTTTATAACCGTATCTTATAATAAGCACGGTTTTATACTAGAAAATGTAACATTTAAACAGAGGAATCCGATCAATTCAGTGCTAAAAAGTAGAAGGCAATTAATTGAAGCCACGAATAATCACTCTGAAAAAGTGAAAGTCTTCAAGAACGTGTGTCGCTACTTCATTAAAATCGCTTTGAGCCAAAAGTGAAGTCCAGTACTTGTTTTAACCCAAGTTGCGTGTACTGGGAACTGGGTACAAGAGAAGAAACCCACTAAATAAAAGCTAGAAAGTCATCCTGTCTGAGACAGGGATGTGTGTGTGTGTGTGTGTGTGTGTGTGTGTGTGTGTGTGTGTGTGAATGAATAGTTAACTACAGCGAACTACTATAACCTGGCCCCTGTTTCAAGGACAAGTTGATTGAAAAGATTTATTTTTAAACTACAACAAATACAATTTTCAACATTTGGGGGTGGAGTAAATGCAACTAATAGTCAAGGGGGAGGGAGGTACTACTTAAAGCCTTAGCCTAAAATTACATGATAGTTAGTTTTAAACTAGTCGCCAGACGCTACACCACATGAAGAAACGGACACAGCACAAGGTTGGCAACAAAAGAAAATATATATATATACTAATAAGGGTGTTTCTTCTTTTCGGCCAAAGCGTTGGAGGTACGTCGCAGGCCTATAACGCTATTGGAGGAATTTTCCCCCATCAAGTAAAGTTGACCGAGTTGATCTCTGCCTGTGTGTGTGTTTCGGGCAGGTGTGCCTGGGCCGCTAATGTCCTCCAAGCACCACCGGGACCCTCAGGAGCTCCTGGGCTCCCGACCACGCGCCGTGGCGCGCGCCTCGAACTCCCAGCTTCCGCGCTGGGAAGTGACGGGCGGCCCCTCCCAGCGCGGGCTCCGCGCGCTTCCAGGGCCAGACGCAAACCGAATCCCCGCTCGCAGAGCGTCTTGGCGGCGCGAGCGGGACCCGCCCGAGGTCCCAGGGCGCGAGAGGCGCGCGGCCGCCCATGGCAGAGGCGCGAACTTTTACACCTACTTTTTGTTTCGCTTCGGGTTTGGCGTGGCTCTGGCACCGCCCAGGCGCGGGACGCAGACATTGATTTTCCAACGCCAGGGGACAGGACCTCCCTCGCCCGAGGTCTCCACCAGCTTTTCTGAGAAGTTCTCACCCCGGGTGCTCCAAGTGGTTCCCCAGAGGAGCACCACGTCAACAACAACAATGACAGCGACAGGGGTAATAAGCGCCGAAATGAGTGGGACTGCCCCGTCAGGCTCAGGCTCAGGCTCCAGGGCGAAGCACCGGTGCCTGACGGCGTGCGGCGGTCGGAATGGCAAGGAGCCGGGAGCGCGAAGGCTACGCGGGACGAGACCCGGCTGTCCTCGCAGCCTCGGTCCTGCCCCGCGCCCAGGCGGCTG